>NC_048228.1:103509204-103662449 GCF_002007445.2 Ailuropoda melanoleuca
TGTTGAAAAGGAAAAACAAAGCTGGGGGCATCACAATGCCGGATTTCGAGCTGTACTACAAAGCTGTGATCACAAAGACAGCATGGTACTGGCACAAAAACAGACACATCGACCAATGGAACAGAATAGAGAACCCAGAAATGGACCCTCGGCTCTTTGGGCAACTAATCTTTGATAAAGCAGGAAAAAACATCCGGTGGAAAAAAGACAGTCTCTTCAATAAATGGTGCTGGGAAAATTGGACAGCTACATGCAAAAGAATGAAACTTGATCACTCTCTCACACCATGCACAAAGATAAACTCCAAATGGATGAAAGACCTCAATGTGAGACAGGAATCCATCAAAATTCTAGAGGAGAACATAGGCAACAACTTCTATGACATCGGCCAGAGCAACCTTTTTCACGACACATCGCCAAAGGCAAGAGAAATAAAAGATAAAATGAACTTATGGGACTTTATCAGGATAAAGAGCTTCTGCACAGCCAAGGAAACAGTCAAAAAAACTAAGAGACAGCCCACAGAATGGGAGAAGATATTTGCAAATGACACTACAGATGAAAGACTGGTATCCAAGATCTACAAAGATCTCAAGCTCAATACACAAGAAACAAATAAACAAATCATAAAATGGGCAGAAGATATGAATAGACACTTTCCAAATGAAGACATACAAATGGCTAACAGACACATAAAAAAATGTTCAAAATCATTAGCCATCAGGGAAATTTAAATCAAAACCACACTGAGATACCACCTTATGTCAGTTAGACAGGGAAATTTAAATCAAAACCACACTGAGATACCACCTTATGTCAGTTAGACTGGCAAAAATTGACAAGGCAAGAAACAACAATTGTTGGAGAGGATGTGGAGAAAGGGGATCCCTCCTACATTGTTGGTGGGAATGCAAGTTGGTACAGCCACTCTGGAAAACAGTGTGGAGGCCCCTTGAAAAGTTAAAAATTGAGCTACCCTATGATCCAGCAATTGCACTACTGGGCATTCACCCCAAAGATACAGACGTAGTGAAGAGAAGGGCCATATGCACCCCAATGTTCATAGCAGCATTGTCCACAATAGCTAAATCGTGGAAGGAGCCGAGATGCCCTTCAACAGACGACTGGATTAAGAAGATGTGGTCCATATATACAATGGAATATTACTCAGCCATCGAAAAGAATGATTTCTCAACATTTGCTGCAACATGGGTGGCACTGGAGGAGATAATGCTAAGTGAAATAAGTCAAGCAGAGAAAGACAATTATCATATGGTTTCTCTCATCTATGGAACATAAGAACTAGGAAGATTGGTAGGAGAAGAAAGGGATAAAGGAAGGGGGGGTAATCAGAAGGGGGAATGAAGCATGAGAGAGTATGGACTCTGGGAAACAAACTGAGGGCTTCAGAGGGGAAGGGGGTGGGGGAATGGGATAGGCTGGTGATGGGTAGTAAGGAGGGCACATATTACATGGTACACTGGGTGTTATACGCAACTAATGAATCATCGAACTTCACATCAAAAGCCAGGGATGTACTGTGACTAACAGAATATAATAAAAAAAAATTATTATAATAAAAAAAAATTAAAAAAAGAAAAACTAAAAAAAATCTCTAGATATAGACATACATATACGTATAGATAGATGATTGATAGGTAGATGAGAGATGATAGATCCTTCTATCTATATACCGATACAGAGAGAGAGAGAGGATATATCTATATATCTTATTGGTTCTGTTTCTCTGGAGAATCCTGACGTGCAGAGGTCAGGAGAGATTTGTGTGTCAGTTTGTTTATTAAAATTTTTTAAATAATTACCACACATTGAATTCTGATGAAGAAGGACCTGTGGAGAGGAGAGAGAATAGATGATGTAGGAAGAAGGGGGGAATAGTTGCAGTGATATTCTTGGAAAGAAAGGAAGGGATTTGATCTCACATACAAATAATGATACCAGCTGTACTGAGTTGAATTGCACCCTCAAGAATGCATGTTCAAGTCCTAACTCCCAGTACTTGTGAATAACCTCAGTTGGAAATAGGGTCTACGCAGATGTAAGCAAGTTAAGATGTGGCCCTACTAGATTAGGGGGGACACTAAAAACCCAGTGACTGGTGTCCTTTTAAGAAGGTCTTATGAAGACACAGAGACACACAGGGAATAACGCTACGTGTCAATGAAGGCAAATATCGGAATGATGCATTCATAAGCCAAGGAGCTCTATGGACTCTCGGCAACCACCGGAACCTAAGAAGAGGCAAGGGTGAATTCTTCCTAGAGGCTTCAGAGGGAGCACGGCCCTGTCACCGATTCGATTTCAGTCTTGAGGTCTCCAGACTGTGAAAGAATAAGTTTCTGGGGGGTTTTTTTGTTGTTGTTCTTGTTTTTGTTTCTTTTTAAGACACCCAATTTGTGATATTGTGTTTTGGCATACCTAGGAAACTCATAAATTCGCCTTAGTGGCATCCGTAGCCATTTTGGGAAAGGGAGCAGCAAAGTTATGGGAACATAAAATCCACGCTGTGCTTAAGAATGGCGAGTTATTTCAGGGGCTGGATGACAAAATACAGTGATGGATATCTTAAAGGAGCTGTATGGGCTTCAAGGTATCAATCCTTTTATCAATCCTTCTCTCCAAGTTTCTGACCTGTAAAGCCAATGTACATAGAAAGTTAGCAAGAAGGGAATAAGTGTCAATTCTATACATTTTTGCAAGTTCTCTACAACTTCCCATTCAGTGGTCTCTGGTGAATGTTGCAACAGAGGCCAAAGTAAAGATTTCTTCCCCCTTATGCTTCTGAACTTTTGAGGCTGGATATGGCTCCATTATCATGCCTGTAAGGCCCACAAGGATGTCAGGATAGTCAGTCTGCTCAGGAACACATATACGCTTCTGGAAAGCAGACCCTGGCTCTCTCCAGGTGGTATAAGGAAGAAAGTGGAAAGAAAGAGGACAGAAATGCCACCCCCCACACACACACACACTATCCCTCTGGAAATCCTCTTCTCTTTGAAAGCTTGGAGAGAGAGGAGTCGAGGAGTTCTGGTCTAATAATAACAGGCCTTAAGTATCAGGCTAAGAGATTTTACTTCAACTCAGTAGCAAAGATTACTTCTAGCTATGGAAATTTGCATTTCCACAATGCTGTACAGCTCTTAATAGTACCCTAGTGGGCAAAGATGGTTATGGTGCTTCTTCAGTCTAATTACAATGAAGATTAAGCCAAAAAGCTATATATGAAAAAGTGTTTGAATTCTAGCCAATGCAATATTTAATAGAGCGAAGTTCCAACAAAACAAAGATTGCAGACATTCCCATAATCCTTTTTAAAATAAATTTTATTCTTCTAGAGAAATCACAGGTTTCAGCTTCAGAACATCTGCATTTACCTTCTGGCTCTGCACTTACTAATCAGATATCTTGAGGAATACTTGTCACCTTCCTGACCCTCAGTTTCATCATCCGATAAGGAGGGTTGATACTTGAGCTAAATAGATCTCAGTCCATGTGTAGGGAAATCCTAAGTCCGGTGTGTCCAGGTCAGTTCTGGATTGTTGTCTCATCTCAAACATTATGCCCTTTTACTCTCAGAAATGTCCTGATCTGTTCCACAGACGTATATGATCACCCAATTTGTATGTGATCCTATGAAAGCAACCTGAGAGTTTTAAAATGAGGCACTAATGTAGATTGCAATAATGAGAATGATGGTCCCTAAGCAGTCTCTGTAATGAAGGATGTTTTTGCTGGTGACTTCCTGTCTGGGAATGTGTAGCGTGAATTAATTAAGGACTGAAATGTATCAGTGACTACATGAACTTGTGATTTGGAGGAGTGAGGAGGCATTCTTGAAATCAAGTAAATCTTTTCAGTTTCTTTTCAGCATACCATCAGTGGATATTTCTGCAGAAACAACCAGGAGGCACATAGGTGCTAAGGTGGACAGAACATCAACAATATGCCAGGTACCATCATTTGAGCCAGTTTGCTATTTATATCCACATATAAATTTAAATATAATTAAATTCTACCACAACCTTGTGATGTAAGCATCAGGATGTCTGCTGGACAATTGTGGAAGCAGACATTGGTAACATTCATTGGACAGTTCTGGAGAGAGTTGAACAAATGGTAAAATAACTTGTCCAACCTAGCAATGGAAACAGATTTTGGGTCCATGTCTTCCCAAAGCTTTGCTCTTTCTCATACTCATTGATCCTTGATACGATCCATCATTTTAGTCAGGGAAATGTCTGAGAAAATAGAATGGGAACCAGAGATAAAACTCAAATCCTAGTCTCTGTTCCATGGAGGCCATCTGAGATCTATGTCACTTCAGGAGGGAAGGGAAGAGTTCCTGATGATGTCATCAGAGAAAACCAAGCCCCAAAAGACTGCAGAGGAACTGGCTTAGGAAAATGAGCCACCGAAGCACAGCACAGCTGGAATCCAGTAAAGGTGCTGCCTCCCAACAGACACCAAGTATGCAAAAGACAGCATTTCAGAGCTGTCGATGCCCCAGCTGAACCCCATGGGGCCCATGTTCACTAATGCTAAGGAAATAGGAATCCATACCTGCCCGCATTCAAATAGCAAGTCCAGGAACCAGCATAAGACTTTTGCTCATGACCAGTAAAAACTTCCAGCTGTTTCCTTATAATTCCACGGCCTCCCTCACCCAGCTCCCACCAAGCTAGGGGTCTCTGCGTTTCTGCTAAGGCCTCTCAAAAAAGACAGGGTAATGAGGAATACTGCATTTCAACTTTCGACCTTCTCTGCCTCCCCCTCCCAGGTGCCTCCTATTGTGGATTTCTATAGGAAAAGCAACAGAAAGGGAAAGCCCTGCCAAGTGTCACACTACGTGACGGGGGAATTGTTCTCTTGTTTCTATCCCCAGGATCTATCCTGTTTTTAATTTTTTAAGTAAGCTCTACACCCAATGTGGGGCTCAAACTCACTATCCCGACACCCAGAGTCACAAGCTCTACCAAGTGAGTCAGCCAGGTGCCCCTCCTAGTACCTATTCTGAAAGGCACTTAGCATAGCTCTGGTTTTCAGCCAGCATATGTCAGGTATTCTGGTTGAAAACTTACCTATGCTTTACCTAGTTGAGAAGCTTGTATAAATAATTCTGGAAAGTTAGCCATAATCAAAGCATCTCTGGTTCTCCACAGATGGGGAAGAGGAGTGAAATTTTCTAAACACAAACTCATACCAACATCATTGAATATGACTCCTGGCTTCTTTTTGCTTATCATTTATTTGTGTGTATATATGTAGGTATGTATGTGTATATATGCATGTATAAGCATGTGTATATGTATGTATATATGTGTGTATATAAATATATGGGGTGGGTATGCATATATGTATGCATGTGTAAATATGTATGTATGCACGTATGTACATGTTTGTATATGTATATATGTATGCGCATGGATCTGTATGCATACATAAGTATATATGTATATCTGTGTAAATATATATGTTTAAATATATATAATTGCTTTTCCCAAGATCTAAATAAATACCTTTTAGTCTTTCAAGCTTTTATTTAAGAGCAATGATACATGATGGATCTTAGATCTTATTAAAAGCAATTATAAATAATAAAATATTATTGTATATTATACTAATTGAAGAATTAATATTTTCAGTAAAATGGATGGATTTAAAGTATAGCACTTGATGCATTTTCATAAATGCTTACACTCCTGTAAAACACAGTGATAATCCAGATACACAAGAGTTCCACATTCCAACATTCCCACTGTCTCAGAAAATCATGACTCTTTCCATTCAGCCCATCACCACCCAGCACCCCATCCCCAGCCCAACTCCAGAGCAATCGCTTTCTTGATTTCTATCACTGCAGATAATGTTTACCTGTTCTTGAACTTCATGGAAAATGAGGCATATAGTATAACTCTTTTGTGTCTGCCCTTCTTGTCATTCATCCACCTTGTATGCATTGGTATGTTAACCTTATCCATTCTTCTGTTGATGGACATTTGGATTGTTTCCACTTTGTTTGCTTTTGCTTTTGCTTTTGCTTTGTTATTACAAATAAAGTTGTAATCTATATTCTGTATATATCTCTCTTACAGACATATGCGTTCATTTCTTTGAGGTGAATACCTAGGGGAGAAATTGATGTTTACAAAGTTGATGTATATTTAGCATTATAGGAAATTGCCGCACAGTTTTCCAAAGTGCGCCATTTTACACTACCCCTGCCAGTGGGTCAGAGTTGCAGTTGCTCTGCATTTTGTCCAAAACTTGGAAATTATTATTGTTGTTGTTGTTCCCCTGTCTTTGATGTATTGTTCACCACCCCCCTTGGCTGATTTTGGGAATTTCTCTTTATCTTGGCTTTTAGCCATTTGACAATGATAGGTGTTGGTGCTGTTTTATTTGATTTCCTTGGGACTCACTGAGATTCTAGAGAATTTGTACCACTTCTAACACATATGCCTCTGGACCAAGTCTATAAGGTGGAGCTATAAGAGATGGAAATAATAGGATACAAGAAGGGATAGTGTACCTAGTTGTGTTCATTGCTGAGCACCTGAGGAAGGATCCAGATATCCTACAACTGGGGTCTCTGCAATGAGTCTCTAATCTAGAGAGCCATGTTATGGTTCTAGGCTCAAAGGCCCTTCCTACCATGACTTCTGTCCTTGGGTTTCCATAAGAATCCCCTTTCGTTGAGCTATCTTAAGTAGTCTTAAACCCTGCAACACCAACAGTTAACATTTATCTGTGACATTTGTTACTAGAAGCATGAAGCATAAAGTGTGTTAGCCCATCTCTCTTCCCTTCAGAGCATTCCAATACTTGTTCTGCCCTGGGATCATGGCAATATCCCCACAGTACTTTCTTCCCCTTAACAATATTTACCTATTCTACTTATCCCCTCATATTCCTGAGGGGTAAAAACATCTAATTTTTTTCTTTAATTTTGTTAGTTAAATCTAAAGGAGCTATTACTTACTGGTACTGGCTTAGGACATTTGATACCCAAGCCAGATGAAACAGAGACTATAATGTGCTGTCCATATCACCTTGATCCTTATCACTCAAATCAATTCTATACCATTTCCAACTGTCAGCATCTCCAGTCTTTACCTGAGGCTCCTTCTGGCCTCCAGAACCCACTCTGCCCATGCACATAATGGTCTTAAAGTGCCAGAAATGTATGCACCACTCTTTCTCTGGGAGTAAAACTCAACAAAATGATTTAAGGGAATTGGTGTATGACCACAGCACCTCCTAGGACAACACCGAGGCATGTATTCTGTTCGGGCTCCCAGAGTTTCCAGAAGGATTAAGCTCCAGCTGCCCTAGTGGTTACTTGTTTAATAACACACTCATGTGTGTGTGTGTGTGTGTGTGTGTGTGTGTGTGTGTTTGAATTTAACTTTTTATTGTATTTTTTTTAATTTTTTAAATTTCTTATGCTATGTTAGTGATAACACAGTACATCCTTGGTTCATGATGTAGTGTTCCGTGATTCATTGTTTGCATGTAACACCCAGTGCACCATGCAATACATGCCCTCCTTAGAACCCATCACTGAGCTAGCCCATCCCCCCGCTCCCCTCCCCTCTAAAACCCTCAGATTGTTTCCCAGAGTCCACTGATACCACATTGGAATTCTTTCTGTCTTACTTCCCAGGGATCAACCCCAAGTAACAATGTGCCCTTGAATCCTTGTCTCAGAGTGTGCTTCTAAGGGAAGCCAAATAACATAGGCACATGTTAAGAAAAGTCTTCACTGCCTCAATTCCAAAGAGAGTCTTGCAAATGCCTACGTTCTTTCCTGTCCCCCAGAATACATGTGCACATTTATGCCTTAGAACAAAAATAATTCACATTTTCCCAGCCATCAGTTTGGGTCTAAGTACCAGTAACTCTTGATTCCCTAGACATGACTCCCTCCTGCCTCTTGGTCTGCAGCTCACTACACAGTGGTTCCTGATGCCCCTGACCATCTGGGTGTGCATCTTTCACGTCTGCCAGAAACACTCCTGCGCCTTAGTCCTGCTGCCATGCCTGCCTGCAGAGCACACCTGCAGAGGTAAAATGCTTCATTCCTGTACTGCCCATGGTTGTGGGTCCTCCACCATGCTGCTCATGGCATGCCATCTGGTTAAGCTGCCTTAAAGGTGGAAAGAGAAGTGAGCTACCGGGATGGCTCCTCCTACCCGCCAGGCCAAATGTCCTGATTCTTTCCTTTTGCAACCCCCTAGTAGAAGTCCTCTGCTCAAAGTTAACTGAGCTACATCAGCCCAGATCAGACCCCATGCTGGGCAGTCTCACAAGGTGTTCAATGAATCCTTTGTGTTACTCCTTTGTACCTGCCTCCCAGAGGAAAAGGGTGTTTGTCCTCTTTCTCTCTCCTTATAAAGAAGAAAATACAGCCTCCCCTATGGGACACACCCTGCAAGCCCTGCTTCCTCCAAGTATCTTCTTTTCCTCCTTCCCTCTCCCACTCCAGCCATCTCTTTTGTGAATTAGGTCAATTGACTTAAGTCCTTGGTTCCCCCTGTAATGATTTCATTGCACAAAAATCGAAGAATTATGAACACCCAGAATAAGAAGAGGCTACAGAAGTCAACACCTCTGTTCTAGGAATGAGGAGATAGACCAGAAGACTTCTGAGTAATTTGCTGGAAGTCAAATAGGAAGTTAGCAGCAGGGCAGGGAACAGAATCTAGGTTTCAACATCCGTCCAGTGCTCTTGGTGCATACCAAACAGAATATCGACATGAAAGTGGCTTGTAGTCTATGAAATACAATAAAAATGTGATTAGAGAAGCTGGAGACAACTTACACATTCAAGTAATACATATTTTGATGGATTTTATGTGCTAGGCACTGTTCTAGATGCAACAGGGAACAAAATGGAAAAATATCTCTACTTTTGGGAGCTTACATTTTAATGGGTGAGACAGATAATAAATAAGCCCATAAAAAAATAAGGTACATAATATGTTAGACGTTTTAAGCACCACGGTGAAAAGCCATGCACAGAAAGGGAGTAGGGAACCCAAGCAGAGGTAACGTGAATTATGGTTTAAGATAGTTGTTTGGAAAAATCCTCGCTCATGCGGTAACATCTGAGCAAAGGTTGATTCATTTCAGTCTGCTTTCCCTGCATGGAAGGTCCTCCCCTCACTGTTTTCCTGACCAACTTGTACTCGTTCTTGGGGACCCTACCCTCTCTCAAAGAGAGTTTTCATGAACTATCATCATTCCGAGTAAGGTCTGCCAAGTCTATATGTGTTTTGATCAGTTATACATATTATGTTTTGAAACAGCACATTTATTTGATTATTTTTTAATGTCTCTTTCTCCACCACTGATCTATATTTTTGTGAGTTCCAGGGACAGCAGTCCCTGTCTTTTTGGCATTATATCACCAGCATCCCAAGATAGTGATGAGCTCGTAATAGGCTTAAAAACTTGTTGAATGCACACATGGGCAAGTGGGTCGATGGATGGGTGAATGGATGGATAGAGTAGAAATTGGGAGAAACATAGCACAGGTGTGGTTGTGAGTCTCCAAATATGATGCCATCAAATCCTTCTCTCTCTATGCATGCTGTGGCTGACATAAAGGTAGAGTACACTTTCTGTCCTCCATTCTGGGTGGGACAACATGACTTACTTAATCAAGGTACCATGGCAGAAGTGACATTTGGGGATTTCTGAGGCTATGACTTAAGAAGCTATGCAACATCTTCCTGCATCTCTTGCAACACTCACTTTAGAAGCTGGCTGCCATGTTGGAAGTCTGACTATGCTGAGACCGCCATGCTGTGAGAAAGACTACAGCAGGTACATGGAGAAGGCATGTGACTGTAGAGAAACTGACCACCCCCCGGGTATCTCAGCCCAGGAGTCAACCTCCAGGCCAGTTGCCATCTGTTTGTGACCCCATAAGAAAATTCAAAAAAAAGAGATCGGCTGACCTCAGGGGTCTATAGAACCATGGAGTATCATAACAAATTGTTGTTTTTAGCCACTAAATTTTGGAACATTTTGTTACATGGCAGTGGATAAATGGAACACCTGGGAAAATAACACATCGAGACACTTAGAAAGTCATTTGAAACATCTGACAGCCATAAAAAATAGAAAAGGTAAGTATGAATGGACCCACTTTAGAGATGACAAAATATGAAGGTTACAGAGGTTGATTGACAGATAGTAAGTGGCATACTCAGAACTCATCTCTAGAATAAAAAGGGAGTCCCTAGACAGAAAAGAGGAGGATGTGAAAACCGAAGACTTCATGCCTTCAGAACATACTTGATCTTTTCTCAAATCCTGAACTGATTTTACCTGAACCCAAAAACATATAATCCATGTTGTCTTTACTGAACTGAGTGGGCCCACCCATCATGAGTGGTTTACACATTAGCTATAATTGAAAAAAAATCAAAGTCTTCTTTTCCTGGAATAGCAGTAGCCTCTGCCCTCCCACTCTCCAGAGCACACACACCTGGGAGATACGTCCTCATACTCTTGGGTCCTTCTAGCTGCTCCTGGACTTGATCCAATCATTTGGTGACTACCAAGAAGCCCAAGAGAGCAAAAGTTCAAAGATACCTCCTGTTAATTAGTCCAGGAGGTTTTGAGGTTCCCAGCTGTGCAATTCATTTTCATGTGCAGTGTCCCCAATTAGGTCAACTCTGTCTGAAATTTCTGGAGCTCCAACTTACTAATCAGTGGAGAGATGCACCAAGTTAATATAAGGTCAAGGTAGATTTTCTTTAGAGGTTCCTCCAAGACAACACTTCAAAATCACTTACCAGAGTAAAAACTGTATTTCATATACGTTATGAAAATAAATGTTCAGTCATTAAAAGGGTTGTATCAGTGTTAAAAACCTGGCTTTCCCTTAATGCTATCACCTAAAGGAAAGACTACTAGGTTCTTTCCATGACTTGTCCAACCCTGTTCTTTTGTTTTGAAATACACTGCCCATCAATGACAAGCTGTCCTTTCCTTTCTTTTTGGCCAAAAGGTCCACATGTTGGATGGCTGACCAGGGAATCCATTTACCTATAAGCACCTGTTTCTTTTTTTTTTTTTCATTTCATCTTATTTTTTTATTATGTTCAGTCAGCCAACATATAGTACATCATTAATTTTTGATGTAGTGTCTAACGATTCATTAGTTGCGTATAACACCCAGTGCTCATCACAACACGTGCCCTCCTTAATACCCATCACCCAGTTACCCCATTCCCCCACCCCCTTCCTTCCTGTAATCCTCATTTGTTTTCTGAAGTCCAGAGTCTCTCATGGTTTGTCTCCCTCTCTTATTTCTTCCCATTCAGTTTCCCCTATGATCCTCCATGCTATTCCTTATGTTCCACATATGAGTGAAACCATATGATAATTGTCTTTCTCTGCTTGACTTATTTCACTTAGCATAATCCCCTCCAGTTCTATCCATGTTGATGCAGAAGGTAGGTCTTAAGAAAACTGGTCTTTTGCCCTGCATAAACTATACAGAAGACACATTGACCACAGTGCTTCCCATTCCAACAACTCCTCTGAAAGGAAATTGCCCACAGGACCCACAGAAGTCAGCCAAGACACATGGCTGACTGACCAGCACAGCCAACCCATGGCCTAGACAGTGCCCTGTCATCATGAATTTAAGTGAAAATTCAGGCTGAGCCAATCAAATCTTTCCACTTTTTACAGTTCCAAAAGAAATTCTGAGCAAAAGTAGCATTGGCAACAGAAGCAGCTGCTCCCCACCACGGCAGAGTGAGAGGTTCGATGGGACACGCAGAGTCTCGAGTGAGCCAGAGTGATGAGTAGTCGATGAAATCAGAAATGAATCAAGGATATAAATAGCCAGCTGGCAGCAAGAGGAAATTAGAGCAGATGTGACATGTGGGGTCAGCCTGGAAAGGTGAAAGAAACCATTCAGGTCCTTTGCACAGCCTTGGCTCCTGAAGGCTCTTTGGCCTTTAGGTCCTGAATGGGTCCTGGTCTGCGTGCATCTTCACACCCTCCTTTTCACTTAAGCCGGAGTGAACTCACGTCCTTCATCAGAATGTTGGCAATGTGCTTTGGAGTGGAGGCCGCTCCTGGACCCTGCCTCACGTGTTGGTAGGGAAGCTGCTGCATGGTCCTGAGTGATCTCCCGAGGGCTGGAAGGAGGAACCATGCCCGTCCAAGGGGACCTGGCGTAAATGCTCTGCAGTGAGACCATGTCTCTGGAGAGGTAGGTCCTTGGCCCATCCAATGTTTCCATTTGGAAGAGATAAAATCTTTGTGAGCAAAATTAAGCTTAAACTATTGGCCCACAAAACACTGAGCCATCTTCCTGGCCTCCCTGAAACCCGCTTCATGTTTCACAGGAGAACATTGACATTCTCATTACTGGGAGTCTTCTAAAGGTCCTGTGTGGTTTGTGGCATGTGTCCCTCCCTCCCCACATGCAACTGCCATCTCTACACACTCTTTTCTGATTCCGTCTAACCAAGGTCCTTCAGAATCAGACGTTTCTCCTCCTTAGGCTCCCCCACAGGCCCACAGATGAGGACTTCGTCAGTGTTTTGTCTTCAATTTTTATCTGCCAGTTCCTGAGACTAATTCAAATTCTTAAATTTTTTTGAGCCAAATTAATAACAGCTTTGTTTTTGTTTTTGTTTTTAAAGATTTTTTTATTTATTTATTTGACAGAGATAGCCAGCAAGAGAGGGAACACAGCAGGGGAGTGGGAGAGGAAGAAGCAGGCTCCCAGTGGAGGAGCCCAATGTGGGACTTGATCCCAGAACACCAGGATCACGCCCTGAGCCAAAGGTAGACGCCTAACGACTGCGCTACCCAGGCGCCCCTGGTTTTATCTTACCATAAAAGCAATATACATTTATTGCACATAATCTGAAAAATACAAAAGAAATGACAAAAGAAACAAAATTTCCAACCCAAAGACAACCAATAGTAACATCTTGGCATTCTTCTTCTTACTTATTTTTCTGTGAATATATTTATTTGTAAATATGCAATCTGATGTTTTTGAATTATATATATTCTATTTTTGCTTAACATTGTTTCATGAATATTTCAGATTATCATTAAATATCTTCAAAAACATTCATTTAAATTCACTGCAGAATATCTTATCAGATGAAAAGATAATATTTTACTCAACTATTTCCCTAATGTTGTACATTTAGTTCAATGCTTCGATGATCATAGTTCTTCCAAAGCAGTTGGTATTATAACATTGGGTCTCATTAGAGTACAGATAGCAGGTGCAACAGATGATGTAGGGGCTCAGAGAGAGCTCTGCTGCCAGCCCACCTGCATGTAATCCCACTGAACCATTTGCTTCTACATGACCTCAGGCAAGTTGTTTAAAATCCTACACTTCAGTTTCCTCATCTCTGAAATGGAAAAATGAAAGTCCTTTCCTATTAAGGTAGTTGGGAGGATTATACGAATTAACACCTGCAAATAGCTTATGATTAAGCAGCTGTGAATACAGGAAGGAGCTTCTCCCCACTCCTGATGTTGCCTTTGCAGTGGATGCGTATCTGTCGTTAAAATGTGGCCTCCTTCATTCTCCCCCTCTCTACTATTTTCAGGACGGACCTTCCTTGGTGGGAGTTTGGAGGAAGAAATTGGTATGTGCAGTATAGTGGGTGTATACTGGCACCTCAAAAAGATATGTCCAAGTCCTAATCCCAGAAACTAATGGATGTGATCCTATTTAGCATAAGGGCTTTTACTGATGTAATCAAGTTGCGACTCTTAAGATGAGATCACCCTGGGTGGAGGGTGGTACCCAAAGCCAATGACAGGTGTCCAGTAAGAGAAAAGCACACAGATTTTTGACAGAGACACAGAGAAGAGGTGGTAGTGATGAGGTTGGGGAATATAGTGAGGTTCATGGGGTGGGGTCCGGAGCCGACGACCGAGAAAGAATTCTTGAGACGTCTTTGGTGAAAATGGTGGTTTATGAAAGCACAGGGACAGGACCCATGGGCAGAAAGAGCTGCTGCACCAGGGTTGTGAGGAATGGCCTATTTTATACTCTCAAGTTGGGAGGGGGTTAGGGATAGCGTCAGTCTCTAAGGAATTTTGGAAGCAAGGTTTCCAGGACCTTGAGGGGGCTAGCTACTGTTGGGAAAAGGTCATTTATTACCGTCTAATAAAACCTTAGTCATGAGACCCTTCAGATGTATATCGGTGGGCCATATGCTTGGGGGATGATTGCCAATACGTGTCTTGGGGGATTAGAGATAAAGGAAGTTTCCAAAGGAATTTCTATACGTTAAAATAGACTTACAGGATCTTGGTGGAGGGGAGGGAGTCAGCCTAGGATTGCCTTTTGCCCTTAGCAAAGTATTAACACTGAGGCAGCTGAGTTCCTAGAGGAATGTCACCATGCCTGTTTCAGGCACTTGTCAATGGGCTGTAGGTAGTAAGGACTGTTCCTTTGTCCTTTAGGGCAGCCAGGAGTGCCTGAGGAATGTTGCATACATCCCATGGAGGGGGGGATTGCAGGGTGTCAGCTTCTGCTTTGTCTTCAGCTTGCCTTCCCTTCCCTCATCAGTAGGAAGCCCCATGTGGAGACAGAAGCAGAGATGAAGTGATGTGACTGCAAGTCAAAAAATATCAGCAGGCACCTGAGGCTAGAAGTGGCAGGAAGGACCCTCCCCTGGAGACACCTGTTGGCAACTTAAGTGTGAATTTCTGGCCTCCAGAATTGTGAGAGAATAGATTTCTGTTGTTTTCAGCCCCTCCCCCACATTTTTTTGGCAGCCACAGGAGAACTGATAACGTGTAAGCTAGTCTCTTTTGCCAGGTGGTAAAGAACCCATGGAGACCAATGGAATTCTCCATGTCTAGTGCTCACCTGAGCAGCGCCTCACAGGCAGGGCTGGAACATCTGGCACTGTCTACGCTGGGCTGGACCAATCCGTCTAACAAAAACGAACAATATCAGGAAGTCTGTTCGCTGACAGGTATGTCTCACTTGCTTCCATTTCAGCTTAATCAGCATTAAAATAGATCCTTTTATCTCTGGGTCTTTCTCCTTCTTGTCCCTTTCACAGTATTAGAAACTCCGGAGATAGCTACAATCCAGCAGCCACAATGAACTTTGTTATTTTTATCTTTGAATTCATCTCTCTCTGCCCTTAGGGTAAGAGTGAAATTCTTTTCTACAAGGACCGCCTTCGTACACACTTTCATTTTGAGCCACTTTGCATTTTTCACCTTATACGTGGATGATTTCTGAAGGTGTCTGCCCTGTCTCAGGTCCCTATGATCTCAGCACTCAGTGTTGGATGCTTACATGTGGCTTGTTTTTTGAATTCGTTCTTTCTTAATCTCTCTGTGCTAACCCGAGACTGTGTTAGATTTGCTCACAACTCTGGGAACTTGATCCAGCATCTTTGCTTCTCGGGCCCCTGCATCATGCCATTTTCATACCAGGCTCCTCCTCCCCATCACTGGCTGAGAGCCTCGTGATCACACATTAGTAAGCCTGTAATGGCCAGCAGCGTTGCAATCCCGATGTGGACGCTCTCTGCACGGAATCACAAACACATGAAAACGCAGCGTGATGTTTTCCCCCCTGTTTTATGCACAGTCATTTCTATGCTCTGTTTCTCCAATTCAATCCATTTTGTTTTCCATGTACAAAATTTGGTCTTTCCTAAGTGACCCATGCCTGTTACTCCACACTCTAAAAAGTCATTGTCCTTGCCACCACTTGTTAACGAAGTCATGTGATGTTTGTGATGCTTCATAATGATTCTATATTCCTAATTCTTCTTTGTCCAACTGGATTATAAAAACCTGGTATGGTAGGGTCCTCAAGCCTTAGTAGGGGGTTGGGAGTAAGGGTTGCCTAGACCTCTATGTTTTAATGGTTCCCTTAAATCACACACACGCACACACACACACACACCCCATATTCAAGGAAACAGGGAAGCCTCTTTTACTTGCAGTCAGTGCTTCCCACTGACACAGTACAAGCCCTAATGATAAACACCCTCTCTCGTGATTCACACTCTTCAGGCCCCAGGGAATGCTTCCCGTATCCCTTACTCCATGTCCTTGAAGAAGAGACGACGGCATCCTCATGACTTGAAGGTTTGTAGGTTATGCCATCTGCTGACTTTGAACATGGATGCTGCCTTAGAATCCAAGGAGGAGTGGAGCGGAGGAAGTAGTAAGAAGAGACAGATTAATTAGCTTACCACACCTTCCCTTTCAGACGGCATGAATGCATTAAATTATTGCATAATGAGGAGCAGTTTGCGGTAATGACAAGAGTCCATTTTGTTGTAATTCATAGCACTAGTGATATGCCAGAAATGGGTAAGAAACATAACATATTTAAATAGTATAATTTTTGATTTGTAACTTTTANTAAGGATGCAAAGACGTTCCTCTCACAGAAGAAGGAAACAAAGACCATGGAAGTAATCACAGAAGAAAGACAGTGTAGGGGAAATGGGGCCCCTTCTGCAAGTTCCACATGTGTGGATTTTCACGTGCCACGTAGGCACACCACCACACAAGGGCCACGAGGCCTGAATTTGGAGCACCTGCAACTCGTAGAGAATCTTACCATCATCAGGTTGGTGGAGATGCAAGGGATGAAGTAGCCAGTATTCCCAAGATGACTGTGGGGTTAGGACGACACAGAAGCAGAGCACTGGGGCCTGAGAAAGGAAAGGCTGGTGGTTGTATACATCTGTCACATCATAATTGCAGGAGAAACGACGAACTGGTTGAATTCATCATCTAGGTATGATTTCTCTCAANGAAAGCAACCTATTTTGAGATCCACATCTAAGGAACCTGAATAGGTTTATTAGGGGAGCCCCGGGCAGGAACCAATGTACCTCAGCTCCAGGGTGGGATTTGCAGAGCATCTCTGCAAGCAGAGACCGGAAACGGGAGCACAAAAAGTGCTTTTGAGAACGAGCTGAATAGAGTTTGGAAGATAAGACTTATCCCTAAAGGTCTTATTTTCTTCTCCCACAGATAAGGATGCAAAGACGTTCCTCTCACAGAAGAAGGAAACAAAGACCATGGAAGTAATCACAGAAGAAAGACAGTGTAGGGGAAATGGGGCCCCTTCTGCAAGTTCCACATGTGTGGATTTTCACGTGCCACGTAGGCACACCACCACACAAGGGCCACGAGGCCTGAATTTGGAGCACCTGCAACTCGTAGAGAATCTTACCATCATCAGGTTGGTGGAGATGCAAGGGATGAAGTAGCCAGTATTCCCAAGATGACTGTGGGGTTAGGACGACACAGAAGCAGAGCACTGGGGCCTGAGAAAGGAAAGGCTGGTGGTTGTATACATCTGTCACATCATAATTGCAGGAGAAACGACGAACTGGTTGAATTCATCATCTAGGTATGATTTCTCTCAACTAACTTTTTTTCACCTTTATGAAATGAAATCCTATACCAAGAATTGTCTCAGACATAACTAAGAAAGGGGTCATGCTATTGAGAATGTTCGCAAAATTCTGGTGCCTAGAGAGAATCATCTGGAAAAATATACTTCTTACTGAATGACAAAGGAAAAGAAGGTGAAATGAGAATAAAGCAAATGCATAATGCAAACACCATGCCTTCAGAACCTTTAATATTTTCTACTATATAATCACGATCACCCTAGGTGGAAGCTGGTATGAACCCTGAGATACAAATGGGTAATGTAGGACGCGTAGAATGTAGTTAACATGCCTGCGACCATGGAGCTAGCGAATGGCCCTGCCAGGATTCCAATGCAAGACACGCCACCTTGAAGCCCTGATTCATGACACTTAGCACTCTGCTTCTGGCCTCAGTACTAACACGCCTAACTGACTTACCGCTGTAGGCAGGTAACGTTTGCCGTTAGTGCGTCCGTGTCCTATTGCTGCTGTACCCGATCACTGGGCACTAGGTGGATTACACCAGCACACGCTTGCTACGTTCAAGTCCTAAATGGGGCAGCAGGGCTGTAGTCTTTCTGGAATCTGTAAGGGAAAATCTGTTTCATTGACTAATACCACTTCTAGAAACCACTTTCACACTTTCACTTATGGCTCCTTCTTCCATTTTCAAAGCCTATCACTTTGCTGCTATTATCGTATCTCTTTTTTCCTGATTTTGGTCCTCCCAATTCCCCCCTTCTAAGGACCTTATGACAACATTGAGTCAACCTGGATAATTCCCCCATCTCAAAATCCTTCACATAATTATATCTACAAGGTCCCTTTCACTTTATAAGGTAATATACTCGCAAGTTCTAGGGATTAAGAAATGGACATCTTGGTAGGGGGCATCATTCAGCCTACCAATAGTTCCTTATAGATTGCTCCTGGCAGGCACGTTGTAGATGTTTTGCCTTTATTGAGTTCTGGAAGAGTTCAGAGCCTCCCATAGACAGTGAGGGGTCAGAGGTCTCCCTGGCGCACTCCCCATCTGCATTACACAGAACATGTAGTTCTATGACTGCAGGACAAAATGCTCAGAGACATAACAAGGGAGTCAATGTAAGTGACAACAGGAGACAATGGTCTTTGACTGATAGACTCCTACCTCTGGATAGTCAGAGGCACTGCCCCAAAGGCCCTGTCTTGGCAGAATCTACACAGCCAAGTGTCCACGGGCTCCCTGGGATGGGGTTAGTCTGGAGAAAGCACTTGATCAAGGACACAAGGACCTCCACCTTGGAAGAAGAAGTGAAATCATTTTTGTTTCAAAATTTCACACAAAATCACATGATCCATAAAAATGAAATGGCCAAGGAAGTTACACTGACTGAGTACTCTTTCCTTTTTCTCACTCTCAGATGTGCATCGTGCATCAGCTCTGGAAACTTCACCATCGTGGGCTTCAGCTTCCTCGTCAATGATGATGCCCTGGTAATGTTGGGAGGATGGAATGGATTACAGTGCACAGTGTAGATGGTTCACCCCAACACTTGGCATGTAACCCAAAATAACGGCTTTTCTTCACTGTGGTTCAATGTCATACCCAGTTTGCTTCTCAGACTGGTTGTGTAACCTTTGGCTCTCTTTCTACAATCTTTGCTTTTCCTCATTGGAGGTTGGAATAATAAATATTTACCTAAGAGGGTTACTAAAATAAGAAAATGTATCAGAGGTCACAATTCACAAGCTGTGCACCATATTGCTGGCTTGTGACTCATGGTTTATGTGACATTTTCAGAGCTCTGAGGCAAACTTATAAGGGGTATATTTTACAAGCCTGATGCATTTCAGTGCTAAGGATTTGGGTGGGGCTTGCACTGGATCTATAGATAGCTTTGTGTACTATGAATAATATTATTTGAGTGCTTTTAACAATATTAATTCTTCCAATCCATGAGCATGGAATATCTTTCCATGTGTTTATATCTTCTACAATTTCTTTCATTAATATCTTATGGTTTTCAGGGTACAGAAATTTTATCTCCGTGCTTAAGTATATTTGTAAGTATTTTATTAGTTTTGATGCTCTTGTGAATAAGATTATTTTTAAAATGGCCAGTAGTTAAGGGCACCTGGCAGGCTCTGTTAGTAGAGCATGCAACTCTTAATCTCAGAGTCATGAGTTCAACCCCATGTTGGAGGTAGAACTTACTTTTAAAAAAAAATGGCCTACTACATCAAAAACGAATGATGTGCTGTGTGGTGGCTAACAGAGCATAATAAAAAAATGGCCAACAGGTACATTAAAAGGTGCTCAACATCACTCATCTCATCATCAGGAAAATACAAATGAAAACCACAATGAGATATTACCACACATCTATTAGAATGGCTACCATCAAAAAGATAAGAGATAACAAGTGTTGGTGAGGATGCGAAACAAGATAACCCTTTTGCACTGTTGGTGGCGATGTAATATGGTGCAGCCGCTATGGAAAACAGTATAGAGGTTCCCCAAACTATTAAAAATAGAATGACCTATGATCCTGCAACCCCACTACCCACTTCTAGGTATAGATCCAAAGGAAAAGGGATTTCATATATATGGTTTACAAATACTTCCAAATATTTACACACACACACACACACACACATACATACACACCATGGATAAACCTTGAGGGCATTATGCTAAGTGAAAGAAGTCAAACAGAGAAAGAAAAACACTGTATGATATCTTTTATATGTGAAATCTAAAAAATCCAAACTCATAGAAAGGGACAGTAGACGGTAGTTACCAGGGACTGGGGAGTAGGGGAAATGGGGAGATGTTGGTCAAAGGGTACATGCTTCCAGTTAGAAGATGAAAAAGTTCTGAGGATCTAATACACAGTATTGAATAACTAATAACGTTGTATTATATACTTGAAAGCTGCTAAGAGAGTAGATCTTAAATGTTCTTACCACAAAAAGGAAATGATAATTATGTGACATGATGGAGTTACTGGCTAACTCTACGGTGGTAATCATATTGTAATATACGTGTATCAAATCCAAATCAACACACCGTGTACCTTAAACACAATGTTATATGTCAATTATATCACAACAAAACTGGAAAAAATTGGATTCAAAATCCTGCTTCTACCAGATACTATATGGTCTTAAATTACTCTAATTCTTTTCTCTATACCTGATTCCCATTTTTTAAAAAATGGATATTATAATAATACCTACCTTTGGTATTGTAATAAGAATTAAATAAAATAATAGAATTAGTATGCTGCCTAGTACATTTAAATGATAGCAGTTATTATTACTGTGATGCCAGTATTAGCATAACACAATAGTCTGCACACAAAAGTGCCTAATAAATATTTATTGAATCTAAATTTATTTATATCAAAAGTCTATAAAAAAAACGCCAAAAGACATTAACTTGAATTTTCCTTATTTATATTTTTCCACCACACTACCCAGAATGACAGAAAATTACAGATGTTATTGAAAATAGTTCTTCAGACGTCAGGAACACATTTTAATGTATGTTAACAGAATGACTTTGCTTTCCAGCACTCTACAAAAAATAAACTAATTAGAAGGAAGGAAAGAACATAAAAAGAAAAATATTCTTCAAACAGGACATGAAAAGAGAGCTATTCTTCAAATATTTATAGGGTTTTGGCCCCAGAGTCTCCCATGTTTTCATTCTAATTCAATAGCCTCCGGAAGATGGGTGGAAGGTGAATGTGTAATGTGGGGGTGGGGAGAACCGCCAGAGAATTACAAGGTTGAGAGACTTTGCATCAAGCTGGGAGGGTCTGCAAGGTGTTCTCTGCCTCCTTTTCTGGGTATTAGACAGTGGGTGGGGACAGATTGGAGGAAAGGGGGTCTTGAATCTGGGAAATGTAGAAGGAACAAAGATTCTGAGAAATGAAGACGAGACTTCGGTTGCTGCAATAGTTCTGGTTTTCAGGTTGCAAGCTACAGAACTCACGTGTCAGGGAAGGGTACTAGCAGGAATCAGGGGCCGGTTTTAGGTCCAAGATTTGGGAAAGGCTCTCTAGACTTCAGTACAAGGGTGGATGGTCTTTTCTCCCAGGAGGCTGGTGTCATTAGTGCGAATCAGCTCCACTGTCTCCTGATCTTCATGTGACATCCCCAGGAGACAGAGCAACCCAGCGAGGACGGCTGACTGTTCTCTGGGCACATCAGCAGTGCTGACAGCAGAGCCCCATGGCACAGAGGCAGCCAGGCCCTGGCGCTTAGTGCTGGTCTATGTTCTGTCTCCCCCGCTTTGTTCTTCTTCTTGGAGACTCCTGGACAGTTAGAGTAGGGTGGGGTAAGGGTTTCTTTCGTTGAAGAAGTGTCTTTGACTTGAGAATTTAAAAATACAGGATAGGACCCAGGAGAGAGGGTGTGTGACTTAAGGCAGGCAGATGAAGGGCTGAAATGCCAAACGTGTTTTTCAAGTTGTCCAAACTAATCCATTTAGGATTGTGAGCTTGCGATTCAGGACAGAGTGAAGAAGAAAGGAGCTGAAATAAATTAAAGAATGAAAATAACATTTGAAACGCAGGAGGAAACTTTCACCTATGTTTTGTCATTTAATCTTAATCACACCCGGATGAGGAGGGGTCAGTAGTCCCAGCCTATAAAAGTGATGTCATAACTGGACATGATTTTTACACTAGTTCTGACCCCCAGCCCAGGCCCCGGCCACGTGCTCTGCTTTCTGGTGGAAAGGGCCTCAGTGAGGGCTCATACCCTTCCCATATTTATTTCTTAATAAATTTAATTGAATTACAATTTACATACAATAAAGTACACAGATCTTAATTGTAAAGTTCGGTAAGTTTGTCAGCAAATCATCGATACCTCTCACCACACCACAGATTCCTTCTATTGCCTCGGATAGGTGCCTCCCGCTCCTTCCCAGCCATTCCCTCAGGAAACACCATCCTGATTTCTATCACTTCATGCGGCTAGACACATCATTGCTTACCCTGGAGGCTGGCTTATTTTGCTCAGTATGATTTTTTTTTTTTTTTTTTTGGTATATCAATCCATGTTATTATACAGATCAACTATCCCTTTTTATGGTTGAGTAGTATTCCAACATAAGAATATACCATCTTCTTTTTCTTCTTTTTCTCCTTTTTCTTCCCCCTCCCCCTCCTCCCCCTCTTCCTCCCCCTCCTCTCCCTCTGCCATCGTCGTGGTTGTCATCATCTTCTTCATTCATTCATTCACCTAATCATGGACATTTGAGTTTTTCCAGTTTGGAGCTATTAAGGATAAAGTTGTTATGAACATTTGTATACAGAACATTCTATGCACATATGTAGCCATTACTCTTGGGTGAATATCTAGGAGTGGATTTGCTGGATCATAGGGTACATATGTATTTAACATTAGAAAAAATTCCTGAACCATTTCTCTAAAAGTGTTTATATTTTATGTTCCCACTAACAAGGCAAGAAAATCCAAGTGACCTCACAATCTCACCAATATTTGGTATTGTCCATTTTAAAATTTTAGCCATTTTGGGGAATGTGAAATACTATTTCACAGTGGAAAGAAATATGGGGAATATGTTAGTGATGAGTGCCTAAATATAAGATAAATACTGCACAGGAAGAATAAAAATCTCCATATCTTACTAAATCGCCCAGTCATCAATAGACTTACATAGTCATGATAGTTTAAATTCTAAAGAATGATGTAAACAAAATTATGATATATTTGTAATAGGTAGAAGGAAGACTGGAACGTAAGCTGGTGGTAGATGTGAGGGAAAGACATGCAAAAGAAAGACAAATCTTCATTTTTCAGGCTGAGAACACATTACTTCAAGCTTAAAACTGTAGAAGCAGTAAATAGACATTTAATTTGTTATATAAACATGGAGATAAATGGCACTGGAAGTGATTGTCCTTGGTGAGAAGAAACAAGTTTGGAGGGTGGTCAGGGACAGTCTTTTCCAGAACAACACTTGTGGAATGACTTCACTTTTTGTACTAAATGCACGCATACCTGATAAAAAATTTTAGAAAGTAAACCTTAAAAAACAAAAGTGACCTGAATTTAAGAATCTAGAGGGCCCTGAGTTTAAAGAGAGACACCTCCATGAACTAACAGTGTCTCTAGGTGCCTGTGGATCTCAGTTCCCTTTCCTGTAAAGTGAAGATAATTAAGCCTATTTTGCAGTTTTATAAAGATGAGCTATGAATATCTCACTACTACTAAGATGAAGGCAGCAGGTCTTTAATTCAGTGATTATCGGAATTGAAATCATTCAAGGCAGACTCTTAGGTCCCATCCATAATCTGTAAGTCCTAACATCTGGCCTTGAGACTCAAAGATTTGTACATTTGGTAAAGCTTTAGCTGTTTCTGATGCTGAGCATGGGCTGGGACACCAGACACACTTGGTGTCAATCCCTGTCTTGCATAGACTGGTATCCTAGGAAATTTCCTCAAACTGCCTTAGCCTCTATTTTCAAACTGTTTTTGGTGATTTCTCCTGCATACAAAACCTTCAGCACTGGGTCTGCCATTGGCGGGCATTCAATAAATGTGAATTCCCTCACCCTCCATGAATCAGCTTTGTCTGTGATATAAAATTATCTTGGCGCATTACAGAATCAGACAGTTATAATAAAAAACTCCAGACATTGAATTGAATCCAGCTTCAATTGTACAAACTACCAACAGCTGGTTATTGAGTGACTGCTATGTGCCCAGCATTCTGTTAGATGCCGTGAGGACAATTAGCATTTTAGGAACAGAAGTTTATGTCATAAGAGGTCATCTTGACTGACGGCATCAATGCAAAGACTTTTCAGAACCAGAGAATTGTTAAAGAGGGAAGACACCTTAAAGGATTTCTGGTTAAACACCTCCATTACATAGAGAAAGGGACAGGGGATCTGTGAGGTTGAGATTTCCTCCAAAGTATACAGATAATGAAAGAGAAACGTACCAGACTTAGGTGGAACAATTCCTAGGGCACTTTTCTTTATGGCAACAATGATTTTCACAATTTTTTTAAAAATAATTATCAGCTAAAAATTTCTTCTAAAAATATGTCATGGAAGTTTAATATATGAGAGCTAGCTATCTCTGCTTGACATAAGATTCAGATATCCCGAGTTAACACCTACTTGGACTCTTCACGGAAATTGTCAAAAATTGGCTATCCAACTATCACCAGCAGAGCCTGTCAATAAGAGAAGGGTGAGTTTATCCTTAATGAAGTAAAGGAAACACCATCTTTGCAAAGTTTTGGCAGTGACTTAGTATGGGAATGGTTAAGATCAAAATTTATTGAGACTTGGAAGTTTGCCTTAAGGGAAGTCTTTCAATGTGTGGACTTGATTAAGGGTCAAATAGGAATCATGATGCAAAAGTTGGGATTGGTGGGAAGGCAAGGACTTTTACTTGAAGGATTCAAAGAATTTAAGGGTGCCAACTGTTGCTGCTTTCCATTGAAGAGTCAGTGGATCTTTTAGGAAGTTCCTTAAATGAACAATCCAGTTGTTTGTGTGGGCAGTATAATTCCAGAAAAATAATGTGACGAAGACAGAAAAATAGCAAAGCCAAGTTACTGCAGACCATACAGTGTGGTTTCTGTTCAGGGCTCAGGCTGAGTGTGGGGGAAGCAGTTTTGGTTCTCAAACCATAGATGTTTTTTAGAGCACAGCTAGAAAACCACCCTCACCCTGGCCTGTGCCTCCACTAGTCCATCCTTACTGTAGCTGACATTCAGTGCAAGGGATCCTAGATCTTCTTTTTATAAATTATGAGGTCTCTTTTGTCATCTAGCCTTCTGTTTCACCTCCATACCTTCTCCACAGCCTACTCCTCCTCCACTCATGTCTGATTACCTGTGAATTTCCACCTTTGGACTCTACTATAAGTAAGACCATGCAGCATTTCATCATGTTTCTGGCCATCTCAGTGACCCAACACATCTGGCCCAGCCCAAATCCCTGGCCCCTATGTGACTATCAGTCTAGAATTTAGGGGGAGGTCCGGCTTTATCTCCCTGAGAAAGAGCTTGACACCCAGGCTTCCTACCTAGACTTTTGAGTAGTATTTTTTTATGTTGACACAAGGCTTGGAAAAGAACAGGTACTTGTGAATGTATTGAATTTTCCAAGGGTACAATTAGACAAAGACTTCCAAAACATTGTTTCCCCTGCTGAAGAAGATGCCTCCTCTCTCCCACCTAATTTATATTTTTTCTCTTGCTGCTAGACACAGGGAATGATAAAGACGCTTTATCAGATGAATGAACATCTCTGGGGAATAAGTTGAGATTAACTTTGTTGCAAAACATGCAGTGTGCAAAGTAGATTGTCTCATCTGAATGTGGCAAACTTGATTTAGAAAGCTAGCTCTGCCACTTAATAAATTTTACAACCTTGAATGCATTATTTAATCCCTCTCATCCTCAGTCTCTTTACCCTCATTCTAAAAATGGAGAGGGCATTTTTTTTCTTTCTTTCTTTCTTTCTTTCTTTCTTTCTTTCTTTCTTTCTTTCTTTTTCTTTTTCTTTCTTTCTTTCTTTCAAACTCAATATTTGGTGTATCCATTGCCTTAGAATCATTCCTTTGGTGTTGCAAGTCCTTTAAAAACTTTCAGGAGGTGGCAATTCTTATCTGATAAATTGATTGTCAGAATTAGAGGCTAGAATTTAATGTGTCAGGTGTATGGTATATAGTCCATTTATAGTAGTTATTAGTTTTACTTTCTTTGGTGGGAAATCTATCTCCTATGGCTACATATAAATACTTCCAAAAGTAGTTATTGCTGTCGTTGCTATAAAAATTCTGTCAGTGTATGTCACAAATGCAGAAGATGAAGAAAAAGAGGTGGGGGGAGGCAAAAAGAAGAGGGATGAGAAAAGGAGAAAAGAGAACTCATGTTTTGTGAAGTTTTACCATGTACCAGGCACCACAATAACATGACAGCACATCTTGACTCGTTTGTCAGAACCCATTGTTATCAATGCTATCTGCTTTGCAGATGAGGAAAGTGAAGCCCAGAGACCAGGAAGTCATTTATCCAATGTGCCATAAAATGGGCTGGATTTATACATAGTCTAACAACTCTCCATAGTAAGGGATTGTTTTTGCCACATTAATGCTGAGGAAACAAGGGCAGAAATTGATACAGATAGCTCAAGTTCACAGAGCTAGTCTGTGTATCCCAGGCAGAGCTCTAGACCTATCTACTCATACTGTTCCTGCAACTTTTGTGGCTCAAAGGCTTAATACTAAGATGTCCACTTATAAAACTTTATTTTCAATTTTGCAATATTTTGTTGTTCTTTGTTGCATGAAGTAAAAGCAAATACTCTATTTGAGTGAGAATAAAATTCATTTTGAGAAAATAGCTTCAGTGACCTCAAAAGCAATGACAATATTTTATTTTAACAGTTTGTGTTCCTACAAAACAGAACTCGGTTACATTAAGGGAGTCTACCCAGAGGCGGACATTTGTGCTTCTATTCATTTAACCAACAGGTACTTCAAATATCCTATGTACCAAGAATCATGTTAGGTATTTATCATGGCTTTTAATAGCGATAACACTTTTTAATCCTGGTTAGTTGTTGCTTTCGTTGAGAAGAGAGGGGACAGGTGGTCTGAGGACAAGATGGCCTGAGGAATTAGCGCTGATAATACTGGTTATCATCTTACTGCATGTGTCCTCTGACCAGCACTCATGTCATCTTCACAGGTATCACGAGAGCACTGCTACCATTCTCATAGATACTGGAACTATTGCTGAAAGTGGATATGCAATTTGCCCAAAGTCATACAAACTGTAAGTGGTAGAGATGATGGTCAAAAACCAAAGCTCTTAACCATGAGGTCTTCCGATGACAGCACATGGTATGATAGAGTGAACCAAATGATTGCCCATGTGTGGTAGTTGAAAGATAAGACAACTTTTCCAGAAAGCCCAAGTCTATGGAATGAGCTAGGAAGTGGTGCCAAAATATAAAAGCTAAACCATGAAGATTAGTCCAAGTAAGGCAGTATGGAGGCCAAGCCAAGTTAGATGCATGAGACCACCATCCATAGCAATGAAACCATAAAGGGAGTATTTTCTCATATTTGCCCTTGTGCTTTACAAAATAGCCATGTGAGCCATTCTCTGTGATAACATAGCCACGAACACCTAAGAATATAGAACAGACTCTTTGAAACTTGAACAAATAGTGTTTATTTCTTATGCCAGCAGTCTTGTACAATAATTTGCAGATGAGCCAGTCATAAATTCTCATTGCATAAGGGAGTACTGAGGTCAATAAAATTTTTAAGAAGAAAATGTACCCTCTCAATAGCAGCAAAGTCCCCACCTGTAAGGATAAGGCTTAAACTAAAGTAAGGACCCATTCGGTTGGTTAGTAAGTCACTCTCAATAAATGTTTTGTGAGCATCTTCTTTGCATCTAGTTCTATTTAAGATATTGGAAGTAGACTAAAATATAAGGATAACAAAATGCCTGGACTCATGCAGTGATATCTCAGTGGAAAAAATGGAGACACAAAACAAGCTAAAAGTAAAATATTTCTGACAATATCAAGTACTGTGAAGAAAATTTAAAAAGAGCAATATGATAAGAGGTGGCTGGGGGAGAAAAGCTGCTTCCCTTGAGCTGCTCAGAGGAGGTATCACCATGAGCACTGAGAGCTGAATGACTAGAAGAAGCCAGTATGCAATCTGCCAGGTGCAGGGTGTGCAAGGGAAAGGGAATAGCAGGTCCAAAGCCTGGGACATGAGCTGAACTGGGCATACAGAGTAAAAGGAAGGATGTAACTGCTGGGTGGTAAGCAAGGGGAGTTTGAGAAGAGTTTTTAGAAAAAGTCATGGGAAGAAAGAAAGAAAGAAAGAAAGAAAGAAAGAAAGAAAGAAAGAAGAAAGAAAGAAAGAAAGAAAGAAAGAAAGAAAGAAAGAAAGAAAACAGGAAGGAAGGAAGGAAGGAAGAAAGAAAGAAAGAAAGAAAGAAAGAAAGAAAGAAAGAAAAAGAAAGAAGAAAGAAAGAAATATTGATTCATGGGCTAGATCTTGTCACCTTTCGAGGGCCATGGTATATAGTTCAGATTTTATTCCGAATGTGAAGGGAAACCGTGGGAGGATTTTATATTAGAAATATAAAGTTTATAAGTTTATTTAACAAATCAATGAAAGTATTGATAGATTTATTTATTTAAATTCTTATTTATAAACACATTTTATAAATAAAATGTTATATTGGATTTTATAGAAATTGGAAGGTTTTTAATTGGAGCAGGAAGGGGTTGATATAATCTGGTTGATACTATTAAAATATCTCTGTAGCTACAGATCGTAGAGCAAAAGATAGTGGTGTTGTGCAGTAGTCGAGGTCAGTGAGATGGAGAAACACAGTAGATTCAAGGTGAATCATGGAGGAAGACCTGCCAATGGACTGGCTAAGAGGTTGGAGAGAAATGTAATCAAGAACAACTTCACATGTCCCCCTTGAGCCATCAGGTAGGGTGGTGCTGTGCACTCAGAGAGATTAGCCAAGGACAGATCTGGGGATGCAAAATAGAAGGACTTCTGTTTTGATATTGTTAAATTTGAAATTCCTTTAAATATACAAGTGGAATTGTCAAGTAAGCCATTAGAAAAATTCTCCAGCTCACGCGGCACCTTGGTGGCTCAGTCAGTTAAGTGTCTGCCTCATTGATCAGGTCATGATCCCAGAGTCCAGGAATCGAGTCCTGCATAGGGCTCCCTGCTCCACAGGAAGACTGCTTCTCCCTCCCCTTTTCCCCCTCCTTGTAATCTCTCTCTCACTCTTTCTCTATCAAATAAATTAAAAAAAAAAAAAAGAATTCTCCAGCTCAAGGGAGTTTTGAAGCCTGAAGATATAAACTGGGGAGTCATCAGCTTGTTGATGTTATTGGAAGCTATGGACGCAGATGAAATCACCTAAGCAAGAGTAGGAAAGAGAGGAAATTGGAACATTCCCCCGGTACTTGATAGCTGAGAGTTGCAGAAAAGAGCAGAATATTTCCCACTGGTGCTGCACCAGCAATATTAGAAGCTTCATTGAAGTTGAGGGAGAATTTTGCCCTTGAAAAGTAACCCTGTCTGACCATTCAGGGAAGTCCTCAGAGCTAAGTCCAAGATGCAGGAGAGAGCTACTGCTGGAGTCGAAAGGAATTTCAGGTCCTTAAGGGAAATGTCTCATTGCCACCCTCACCCAGACCCTTTATTTTCACTTAACAAAACAATTATCTTATTTTATTTCATTTCATTTCATATAGCATTATAAGAAATAAAGAGGAAGGAGATGTACTCTGTATCTCTGTCTGTCTGTCTCTCTCTCTCACACACACACATACACCTGAAACTGAAAAACAAACAAACAAACAAACAAACAAAAGAACTAAATCATAACCTGATCCCTTCCTTGTATTACTGATGCTTTGACACCTGACTCACCCTCTCTCCCCATCCTGTAATCTTCCTAAAGGCCATCAGTGTCTGAGCAAATCACTCATTCAAACCCTACCCCAGGGTTCTTTATTTCCTCACATTCACTGACATTTCCTTTATCGGCCACCCACTGCTACTGACAACTATTTCCCCTACAGAACAGTAAATATAATATTCTACTTTTCTACCTCAATGTCCCATTCTTCCACCCTTCCACATCCTTTTTTTATTCTTTACATCCCATCATAGAAGCTCAGCCAGACAAATATGGGGTTGTGTCTGGGGCAGGGCAGGCCATCTTTATGTTCTGGTATAGTGCTTTTGTCATGCTTATGTGCATATGAATCACCTAAGGATCGTAATAAAATACAGATTTTGATTCAGTAGGTTTGGAGTGAAGCTTAAAAGTCTGCAACTCTAATAAGCTCCCAAGTGATGTTGATGCTGCTGGTCCAAGAACACACTTTGAACAGTGGGTTCCAGTAGTCTTTGCATTTCCATGTTTCAGAGTTCAGCTCTGAGCCCCGGAGATTCAAAAATATGATTTATGTTAGCACCTTGAGTAAAAATTCTCCTTTCAGTGGGTGACTCACATTAACCAAATTCATGAGTGCTGTGCATATAAGCAAAGAGGTAAGAAAATGAGCTATAATGAGAAGCAAGAATCACAAGGAGCAAGATGCTTAAATCCATATGGCCAGCCATTATCACTCTTGGGCTGACTTACAAAGTTAAATAGTATTAGGATATAGATTGGAAAACATGGAATCCGAACAAATATACTTGAATGAATTGAATTTGCATATATCTCAGTTTCTTATGCGTCTTCAAATTCAAATTTGCTAATCACCCTCCACTTCTCTAAATCCCTTTTCCCTGTGATTTCATGTCAAATGAACTCCAAGCCAAGACATATATTCTTCCTTCACATTTATTAGAAGAGTAGAAATTCTCCATTTGGACCATCCACTTACAGACAGGCATAAGCACTAATATTTAGTGACTGCTTGCTATAAGCTAAGCTTGGGTTCTACCATTTTATAGTCAAATATCATTGTAAGGTTGATATTACTATTATCCTATTCTATGGAGGAGGAAAAAGAGGCGGTGAAAGATTTAACAGGTGCCAGTGCTGAGATTTACACCCAACCGGGCTGGTTTCCAAGACTGAGCTGTTAACCAAGAGTTGACAAAGACTTCACTGCCACGCTAGACAACAATTTTTATAAGTACGGTATGTTAAAAGAACATAATACTGGAAGAAGTAGTTTCACTTAAAAATATGTATTTATGTAAAGTAAATAAATTGTGTGTTTTTATCCAGTTAAAATGTATGAGCTATAGCTATCCATATCAACATGGACTAACTCAGAAACATGACAAGAGTGCATATAACATTGAAATATATATATTATGAGTCCATATACAGAAAGCTAAGATGAAAATGTCTAAAACTTGGAAACAAGGTGAAAAAAACCCCTTTCAACATTGTTCTAGAGCCGTATCTACCAAACCCACCTAAGGATAATATGACTTCTGTTTGACTTACTGTTTACCATTGATCAGGGCCCCACCCCTGGAAAGTAGATGTTAATTTTTGAAGGCTGATAAGTTGCAAATAATTTCCATCCAAAGTTTATGGGCTTATTGATCTGTAAGACAGTAGAGTTTTTATCTAACTTAGAAATCATATTTCACCATGTTTTCATTCATTGGCTTTGTACTCCGGTCTCTCTTACCCTCCTTTGAAATACTTCTACCAGTTCATGACTTTTCCATCCCTGAGTTAAATGGATAGTTAACATGCGCTCACTACATAAAGAAGGCCATGTTTTTAACCTTTTGAAATGTACATTTTAACAAAATATGGAAATAGGCAAATTAAATAATATAGTTTTTAGGAAGTTTACATATTTAGGAAAATGGCAAGGAAAAGCAAAGCCTGATGAACACATTCTGGAAAGTGATGATTTCTTTCAAAGATGGGGGAAGATGCAATCAAGGAGGGGAACAGAGAGTACTTAGAAATGTCTCTCAACCTGGGTTTGGGGCTCATAGTTATTTTCTATATTATTAGGATGATGAGTAAAATGCACTCATATATGATGTCTTCTTTTATAGATATGAGTTTTATATAAATGCTCAACATATATATCTAAATTTTATATTTACTGCGACTCTATTCTGGAAACCAATTAAAGAATTTTAAGTGTATATCATGTTGTGCTTATTGAAATACCTGACTTTTTTCTGATCATATAATGTCATAACTGTAGCTTTACTTTTTAAGATAATTCCTATCCATAAAAATATAAAATATAGAGAAAGCTTTAATAGTCCATGCTCTCACCTTCAGGACTTTGCTGTTGTCATCTTTCCATCCATCTACCCACCCATCTATCCATCCATCCATTTATTCATCAATCAACCCATCCATCTACCAATCCATTCATCCATCCATCCATCCATCTGTCCATCCATTCATCCATTCATCCTTCCATCCATCCATCCATCTGTCCATCCATTTATTCATCAATCTACCCATCCATCTACCAATCCATTCATCCATCTGCCCATCTATCCATCTACCATACCAATCCATTCATCCATCAATCTTTCAGCACTTACAGAGTCCCAGCTTTAAAAAAAAAATTATACTTTCACAAGAAAGATATGTATTTACAAGTTGTTAAATTGTGATATATGTTAAGAAAGGAAAATAGAGTAGAAAACCCAAAAATATAAAATGAAAGACAAAACAGCTTGGGGACTCAGAGAAAACAGGTAACATCTAATTCTTAAATCCTTAGCTTTATATTTTGTTTGATTAATTGACTCAACTTTCTTTAGGAAGATTTTTCTTACTCCCATGCCTTAAAAGATGCAACATTCCTAAAATCACACAGTCAGAATGCAGCCAAGTTTTGCTCAGCAGGTCTGGGTCTGGAGCCCACCTTCCCTCCACATGCCATTTTATAAGCTTTGCATTTGTGCTACAAAGACCCTTGAGTGACTGGAGGAATAGAAACGTTCAGCAGAATTTTATTGATATCATCAAACAACAATTTGCAGAAATAAATACTAAAATATCAATATCATGTAATAGGTCGGTCAAAAATACGTATTGTGATCTTACTGTGCATACAAATAATTAGGTGCTATGGAGTATTTAAAATAAATTTTTAAGAAAAATGTAGTCATGATTCTTGAAAGATTCCCTTCTTTAAGCCACTTTGAATTAGATTTCTGTATCTTCTGATCAGAATAAGGAAGTTCATTGACACATATAATCGAACATTTCAAGAAGGTAAAGACCCAGTGGGAGTCAGGCCCTCAGTTAATATCATGGTGACAGCAGGTCACCATGAAAACCCTCACCCTGGAAAGTTAGGCAGAACAGACACACATAAAGAGCTGTTTGCCAACATTTTAAAATCATATTTAAGAGTTGGTTTGTAAATCACTGAGCAAAATAACAGAGAGTTGGAACTTTGCATATCTCTCAACCGGCTACCGCAAGTGTGCTGAAGAGTTTGGATGTAAAAATCCTATTATTTTCCAGCCATCAGGGTGGGGACTCCGATAAGATGTCTCCCAAAGTCCTCAAAAGGAATGTTAATCACTAGGGAGGCAGATAAGAGAAAACTCTGTAAGGGAACTAAAGAAGTGAGAAAGATTGTTTTAAAAGAATCTCTTGTCTTGCATAAAAGGTGACAGACTATACCAGAAGGAGTCATTTGCATCATAAAACACTAGCGGAAATGAACTAGATAGAGCAAAGGTGTTGTGGGGCTCACAGTCAGCAGAGGGGCTCACACATTTTAAAAAGTTCCAGGTTTGAGCCTGTGTCTGAATACGTTGGAATCAGCATGAATGTGGAAGTCAGAGAACATGTATTCTGCCACAGCATCTCTGGCAGTGGGATTCTTGAGGGTCTTGACCCTCAGACCCTTGCCTGGATGGTGGGTGTAAACTATGAGTTAGGTAACCAAACACGGCAGGCTGCCTCTCTGTTTTTCCAGACTCCCTTTGGTGAAATTGAGGTGACAATACCATCTCCAAGTTCCTGTGACAATTAAGCACCATGATGAATGCAAAGGGTCGATTAGATCGTGGGTTCTTAAGGTGAAACTCCCTGTCCCTTTCCACTATTAAAAATTAAAAAGTCATTTTAACATTGGAACATTCAAAGCGGACTCCTCAAGGATTATGAATTCTATTAATATTTGTCTCTCAAATAAAAGAACAATCGGGGGGAAAATTGCATTCAGCCGAATCCATTTGAAATGGATGGAAGTTGAGCAGTAAATAATGAAGAAAAATGTAGACAGATACAGAAAGGGACTCGGGCCATTTTGCCACTAATAGGTGCCACAGACAGTTCATTACTGATAAATGTAGAATAATGATGTCCTTAATGAGTCTTTTCACGCACAAATTCATCATAAAACAAGAGGATGAAGTAAAACAAAAAGTCTTTGAATAGGTTCATGCAGCATGGAAAGTGAGGATAATTTCATGTCCCAAAAAGAGCTACAGATTTAATAAAGCCTTCTGAGGTTTTCTTCATTGTGTTTATAGGCAGCTTCCCAACTTAATAGCTTTGCTTTCAATATCTCAGGGGTGAATTTTAACCTGCCATATAGTCTGGGTACCTGAAAGGGCCCAGAAGAAGTGACTCTACAGCCCTGTGCTTAAATGCCTCAGTGGCCCCTTATTTATGTGACCTTGAGCCATTTCTATCTGTACCCCCAACTTTCTCACTGGTAGTAGGAAGATTGTAAAACACCTTCGCTCTGTGTCTCATACTTGGTTGGTGTTATGGGTTGAGTTATGTCCTCTCCAAAATTCATCTATTGAAGTCTTAACCCCCAAGTACTTCAGAATGTCACTGTTTTCAAAGATGAGCTCTTTAAAGCTGAGTTACAACAACATCATCTGGGTGGGCCCTGATCTAATCTGACTAGTGTCCTTGTAAGAAGAGGAAATCAGGACAGACACACTCAGAGGAACAACCATGTGCAGACACAGAGGGAAGATGCCATCTACACACCAAGGAGAGAGAACTCCAAGGAAACAAACCTTGCCCACACCAGGATCTGGGACTTCTAGTTGCCAGGACTGTGAGAAAATACATTTTTCTTGTTTAAGCTGCCTGGTCTGTGGTGGTCTGTTATGGCAACCCTAGGAAACTAGTATAGTGGGAATGCTCAGAAAAATTAGGTGACAATTTTGGAGCACCTACTCCTTAAGTGGCACTTCACTGAGCCTTGTTGGCAGCTTCAGATGAGGGTGTCAGGTCCAGATGTTATATGGAAGTGCTCTTGAACCATAAGGCAAACATGACAAACACAGGAGAGGTCATGAACACCACTTTCTCATGTCTGCCATGTGCATTTCACATAGGTTTTTCTGTGAGATGTTCCAAATAGTGAACTCTAAAAGTGGTGGAACTAAATCAAGCTGACCTAATTGCAATCAACAAAACGTAATGCCGGTGGTGGGCAGAATCCTAAAAAGGCCCCCCCAAACTCCCAGCCCCTGGTGCATATGCCCTGTCTAATCTCCTCCCGTGGAGAGTGGGTAGGACTGTTGTGTCAGGATTTCTGTTCCTTTAGTACCCCACTCCTTAGTCCTGCTGCTTCAAAGAATGAAGAGGCAGACCAGACAAAGAGTGGCGGGCAGCAAAGCAAAGTTTATTGAGCGATAGTACAAAGCTTCAGAAGAGGAAGGGGTCCAAGAGGGTTGCCTTTGGAGTTTCTAGGTCTAGAGGTCTTTATGAGATTGTTGGCGGGCTGTTTTAATCTGATTAACCCTCCATGTGGCTATATCACTCAATCAGGTTTCATCCACACACTCATCTACCTATCAGGTACTTATTTACACTGGAGAGGGTGGAGGGCTCCTTTCAGGGTGGTATAGAATAACAGGATGGAGTCTTTTTCCTTTTAAGAGTAGTTTCATCTTAGGGGCGCCTGGGTGGCACACCGGTTAAGCGTCTGCCTTCAGCTCAGGGCGTGATCCCGGCGTTATGGGATCGAGCCCCACATCAGGCTCCTCCGCTATGAGCCTGCTTCTTCCTCTCCCACTCCCCCTGCTTGTGTTCCCTCTCTCCCTGGCTGTGTCTATCTCTGACGAATAAATAAAAATAAAATCTTAAAAAAAAAAAGAGTAGTTTCATCTTAGAATGGGAAACCATTACCCCTGCCTGCCTTTCTTCCAACTATCCTCCATTACTGTAAATACGATGTTGTAAGTTACATGGCTTGATTAAGTTACATTCTATCGGAAAAGTGATGGAACAGTCCTTCCCATGATAATACTATATGGTATGTAAGACTTCTTGGCAGACAGTTGGGGAGAGCTTCCTCTACTGGCCATGAAGAAGAAAGCTGGCATGTAAGGAGAAAGAGCCACAGGAGCAGGACCTGAGGATGGCCTCTAGCAGTTGAGAGCCAGCCCTGGCCCTTGGAACAAAAACCTAGAGACTCAGGTAAATTCACAGCTGGGGTAACACCATGATTTCAGCATGATGGAGCCTGAGTCTCTGAGGTGAGGACCCTGCTCTCCAGACCCAGACTCTGGCTCCAGGCAATCTTGAGATAACAAATGCAGTTCAAAGCTGCTAATCAGTGGGAGATTAGAAATGCAAGTTGGTACAGCCACTTTGGAAAACAGTGTGGAGGTCCCTTAAAAAGTTAAAAATTGAGCTACCCTATGATCCAGCAATTGCACTACTGGGTATTTACCCCAAAGATACAGACGTAGTGAAGAGAAGGGCCATATGCACCCCAATGTTCATAGCAGCATTGTCCACAATAGCTAAATCGTGGAAGGAGCCAAAATGCCCTTCAACAGATGACTGGATTAAGAAAATGTGGTCCATATATACAATGGAATATTACTCAGCCATCAAAAAGAACGATTTCTCAACATTTGCAGCAACATGGATGGGACTGGAGGAGATAATGCTAAGTGAAATGAGTCAAGCAGAGAAAGGCAATTATCATATGGTTTCACTCATTTATGGAACATAAGAAGTAGGAAGATTGGGGGCGCGTGGGTGGCACACCGGTTAAGCGTCTGCCTTCAGCTCAGGGTGTGATCCCGGTGTTATGGGATCGAGCCCCACGTCAGGCTCCTACACTGTGAGCCTCCTTCTTCCTCTCCCTCTCCCCTGCTTGTGTTCCCTCTCTCGCTGTCGAATAAATAATAAAATCTTAAAAAAAAAAAAAAGAAGTAGAAAGATTGGTAGGAGAAGAAAGGGAAGAAGAAAGGGGGGGGAAACAGAAGAGGGAATGAACCACGAGAGACTGTGGACTCTGGGAAACAAACTGAGGGCTTCCGGGGTGGGGGAGGAATGGGATAGGCTGGTGATGGGTATTAAGGAGGGCACATATTGCATAGTGCCCTGGGTGTTATATGCAAGTAATGAATCATGGAAATTCACATCAAAAACTAGGGATGTACTGTATGGTGACTAACATAATATCATTTAAAAAATCATCAAATTAAAAAAAAAAGATATAAGAAACTAATACGGAGCCCAAATGCTGATCCTCTCCCCAGCTTTACCCCATGCACGTGACAGACACTGTTTTTAGGAAATTGTGTCTTAATTAACATCTAGCCATCTCTCACCACAGGTTTTTCCTTCTTCTTTGATAGATAATCAGAAATCTGATGAAAGAAAAGAAAATTCTCCCTGTCTGCCTCTGACCATGAAGAAAAGAAAAATGGCATACCCCTATTTCCAGTCTGGGGACAGATTAAGTAACTGGACAGGCTGGATTATAGAATGTCCTCAAGGAGAGGGACGTTTATCACCAGCAGGTGTTTCATATCGAGTGATCAGATGCCAGCCAGGCAGTCCATAGGAAACTTTATTTTTGAAAGTAGAAAAGAATAAATATGAATCCTAGCTCTGCCATTTGCCATTGGAGCATGGCAAAAGTGTGACTTAGTTCTAAGTCCAGATTTTCTTGTCTGTAAAATGGGGACAATAATGCCCATCTTCTTGTTGAGACATAAAATTCACAATTTTAAGTTTACAATTCAGTGATTTTATGTGTAATCATAAAGTTGTACAACAATCATCACCATTTAATTCCAGAACATTTTTATAACCCCAAAATAATCTCCATACCCATTAGCAATCATTCTCTGTCCCCCTCTCCCCAGCCCCTGGCAACCACTCATCTGCCTTCAGTCTCTATGGATTTGCCTATTCTTGACATTTTATATAAATAGAATCATACAATATATGAACTTTTGTCTCTGGTCTCTTTCACTTAGCATAATGGAAGGTTCATCCACATTGGAACCTCATGAGATTTTTGTGATTAACAAAAAAAAAAAAAAAAAAAAAAGCCTCAATCTACAGCTTGGCCCACTGTGAGGCATCAGTAAACACCAGTTATTATTATTAATAAAATAAATATTACAGAATTATGGACAACGAGCTTATGAAGGCTGTAGATGTCATTTTAATTGATCATTTCATACAGTGTAAACACCTCCTCTTACAACATTGTTGGCTGAATATCCTTCAGCTTTTTCTTGAAAATCACCAGGCACAAGGAACTCAAGATTGAGAAATGCAGAGCTTCACAATCTATAAAATTGTGGTTGTAAAATTCTGACTGTTGACAAACTGATCCTCACAACGAACCAAGATACGCCTCCTGTCAACGTCTACCAGTTAGTCCTTGTCATGGGTTGGATTGTGTCCCCCTTAGAAAAGATATGCTGAACTCCCAAGCCCCAGTATTCAGACTGTGAGCTTCTGTGGAAATAGCTTTTGCAGATGTTGTCATTAAGATGAGGTCATTAGGATGGGCCATAATCCAATATGACTGACATCCTTAAAAAAAAAGAAAATCTGGAGACAGATACCCACAGAAAAAGGTGCCGTGTGAAGATGAAGGTCAGCCTGAGGCTTCTACAAGCCAACAACACCAAAGATTGCCAACAAGCCACCAGAAGCTAGGAGAAAGGCCTGGAACAGCTCTGCCTCCCAGTCGCCAACACCACCTCGATCTCAGATTTCCAGTCTCAAGAACTGTGTTTCTGTTGTTTAAGCCACAGAATTGTGTTACTGTTAGCAGCCCCAGAAAACTAATAAAGTCCTATTTTTTTTTTGCTCAAGTGCCAACAGGTTGCCTCTTTCCTCACAGGATGATCTTTCAAATATTTGACATCAACTTACCTGTTCCATCACAAGGTTCTCCTCCACTGTGACGGTCATGTTCTTCCAGCTGTACAACCTCCAGTCTACTCTTCGGATCTTCACTCTTTTCTAGATCTGCAATGGCTCATAAATAAATGCACGTTTTCAGAGCATTTATTAAGCCCTAAATAGTAAGTGCTCATAATGTGTCAGAATATTCCTCTTTGCCATTTTGCAATCATTAAAGTCTACAGTCTGCATAGGAAGGACTCGTTACTCCACATTGCTGGAATTTGAGCAAACTCAATTAGTACGGTTGGCATGGGGCTGCCTCGAGTGGGGCTTCCTCCAAAAGTCTCCCGGATAGTGTTCTTTGTGCCGTTTGCTTTCATCCTCCTCAGGGCACCATCATTCCACGCGTGGACTTCTGTGCAAGCTCCTAACTCTTCTTCTTGACCCCATTCTTGTCCAGCTTACAGTCCATCCGCCACCCTATAGCCAGAGTGGTCTTTGCAAGGCACAAATTAGATTAGGAATTAAGATCTATGAGTACATTTTCACTGCAATTAGACTAAAATGCTCACCTTAGTCTACAGTGTTCTACAGGAGACAGTCCCTGCTACCCTCTCCATTATCTCATCTCCTGTCATTCTCCCCCATACACCAGCACACCTCCTCTGTTCCTGAACACACAAGGTCACTTCCTCCTCTGGATACGTATCTCTGACCACCCCTCTTCTTGGAATACTTCCCTCCCTCTCCCCCTTTCCACCTTTTTGTCCTTATGGCTGGCCTTCTCATCATTCGGGCCTCAACTCAAATGTCCCTTCCCAGAGGGGACTCACTAGGCCATGCTAACTAAAGTAGTGACCTCTTCCCATGTCACTCTACCCCAGGATTCTGAGAGATGTGTGTGTGTGTGTGTGTGCCCAGAATTTCCTATTTTCCAAAATTGTCTGATGTATATACATGTTTATTATCCATTTTACTCATGGAATCTAGTCCCAGCATTAGAATACTGCCTGGCATATAATTGTTGCTTGTTTAAAGAAATACTTGTTTAAAGAAAGAATTGATATAAGAATAAATGAGACTTGGTAGGAAAAAGAATTGAGAGATGAGGTCAACCTTGGAACAGAAACACCTCTGAGTCATACACAAAATTGTTGTGCCAAGGAAGCATGGCAAATGTTCTTGGAGTGATGTTGCAGTTGGAAATGGCTCAACAAGATGGACACTTTTGTCATGTGCCATAATATCCTCCTCTCTACCCTTTCAAGTTTTCATGGGGTTAAGAATAAGGAATCTGGTACAGAACAAGTAAGTTCAGACACTTCAGGTGTCCAGATCCACAAACACAGGGCCTGAGGTGGAGCACTTCTTTTACTCTGAACATTCTTTCAGGACCCAGGTGGGATCTTAAACATGTCACACATAAGAAGCCTAGTTATTGCTTCCTAGCACTTCTCCATCCATCGTATTTCCAAGAGTTGCTGAAGATTTGGTGATTTTGTTCCCTAGCCACTGACAAAATGCCTGAGCCTCTTTGGCAGAAATCTGCCCGATAGGGAGTGTTTGTTCAAACAGGCACAGACAACCCCCAAACAGAGAGCCAAGGGTCTGGCCCAGGGGCAGCCCAGCCTCAAACAAATCAGCTCCCAATAAGACCTGCCTGAGTGGGAAATGGCTCATCGCAGGCCACCTTCTGCTGCACACCATCTGGCTCCCCACACGCCCTTCCTTGCTGAGTTTTAATTTCCGAACCAGACGTACTGCCACAATTATGCTTTACTCCCTTTTATGCATCCTGCTGTGGGAACACAGAAGCTTCTGGTAATTAAATGTCTACTTTGTGAATGGTGACGAAGTTTCTGCACTTAACCATTGCTCTGTTTGTTGGAGTTCCGTCAGGGGAAAGCCAGAGATTTTAGCACCTTGGAGAGATCCCAGGTCAGAGGGCTCTGGCCCATTAACTTTGGAAGCAAATCTATAGCAAAAGAAAGGGGGCATTTGGAGTTTGATGAACACCCCCACTTGCCCTCTTACTAGCTTTCTGCCTGTGAGCCACTCTTTCTGTTCTAAGTGCCAGTTTCTCTGTTTTCCCAGCCATGAAAAGAGAAAGCCAAGTAAAACAGGTAAGTTTCAGTAAGATGAGATGCAGATGTGCTTTGGGACATGCTTTCCAAGACGCGCCCTTTGTTTCTCTAAATGTATGTAGCCAGTCAACCGTGTTGGTCCTAAGAGGCTTAGAGATGAGTTCTATCTGGTATGCACATTCCTAACAAAAATAATTCAGAGAACACATTTTTACTCAGCAACAATCAGCTGAAGCTGAGGAACACCTTCAGCCTATGGACCAGTAGTTTCTCAAAATATTAATTGTGTGTTAATCACCTTGGCATCTTGTCTAAATGCAGATTATTCTTCAGTAGATCTGGAATGGGATCTCAGATTCCATAATTCCTAACAACGGCCCACGTTGTGGATGCGGGGGGAGTAAGCCCATTTAGAGTAGAGAGGTCTGGAATTGCCTGGGAGCACAGCAGCCCTCCCTTTTCTTCCCACCCTGTCATCTTCCAACCCAGATGCCAAACAACAGGTGCCATTTATCATTACACTTGTGCTATTGTCCTTTTTATACTAGGGATATATTTTTCTACACTTGGCCAGCTTCACTCATTTGTCACCTGCCAACCTAAGAATACATTTGAATATTTAACCCAGTTTTAAAGGGAGTTTGGTAACCCTAACCTGGTTAAATCAGTCAAAGTCCCACTGGGAGGAAAGGTATCATCAACTATTTTTACAGAGAGAATTTAGGTTGCACAGGTAAGAAAGAAACTGAATGTGAGCTAATCTGGTGTTAGCAACAGCAGGCACCATTGAGCCCTGGGGTGGCAAGGTCAAATGAGGGAGGCAGCATCACCAGAGATACGAGGTTCCCTAGCAGACTACTGGGACCTTGATGAGACTGTCTAACAGAATCTGGAGTCATGGAGAAGAGGCAGCTGCTGGGAGGGATGCTGCCTAAGGCATACAGAAGGGGCCAGAGGTCTTCTCTCTTGCCAGAACACAATCTGCTCTAGCACTTCCCATTGGGTGAACCAAACTAGAAGCCACTTGGTGGCCAGGGAAATGCAGCCTGCAAGGGACAAGATCTGCTCCCACACAAAGCAAAAAAGAAATAAATTTGCATCTGAGGACAAAAAAACCAGGTTTGGCTCTTTGCCCTTGGGTATATTCTCACTGTTGTCAAGGGGAAGGAAGGTCTTGGACCAGATTTCCAAAGGGCCAAAATATTTTTGCATACTTCCTTATAAATTAAGGGGGGGATATCATATCACCTTTCAACACCTACACACTAAAAGAAAAATTTTTTTCAACACTCTTGAAAATTGGAAAGATCACTTGCTTAGGCATGAAAAGGATTGCACTGTGGTCAAAGAATTGTCAAATGATTATTTTTGTTTTGTTTTGTTTTGCATACAAAAGCTGTAGAAAGTTAATGAATACAAATTTTTTAATGCATTTGGAGACAGGTGTGCTATAAACTTATCCATCACTGCCACAGATTTCCTCCCATACCCTTTATTTTTGTTTTTTGTTGTTGTTTTGTTGTGTTTTGTTTTTCCTTTTGTGGTAGGAGCACTTTACAAAAGATCCATCATCTTAATTTTTCTTTTTTTAAGTAGGCTCTGTGTCCAGTGTGGAGCCCAACAAAGGGCCTAACATGGGGCTTGAACTCAACTGATCAAGAGTCAGTCACTCCACTGACTGAGTCACCCAGGCACTCCTTAAGTAAACAATACAGTATTGTTAATCACAGGCCCCATGTTGTATGGTAGATTGCCGGAATTTCTTTATCTTGCATAACTAAAATTTTGTACCTTATGACCAACATCTTCTCATCTTCACCTCCCGACAGTCCCCAGCAACCACCATTCTATTCTCCTTTTTTATGTGTTTGACAATTTCCATATTGGTTGGACTGGACTCCATATATAAGTGAGACCATGCAGTATTTGTCTTTCTGTGTATAGCTTCCACCACTTACCATCATGTCCACCAAGTCTGTCTTTCATTTGTGTTGTTGCAAATGGCAGCATTTTTTAAAGTTGAATAATATTCTATTGCATGCATATACCACATTTTCTTTATCCATTCATCCATCAGTGGACATTTACGTTGTTTCCATGTCTCAGCTATTATGAATAATGCTGCAAAGAGCATGACGGTGCAGATACCTCTTTCAGATCTACATTTCAATTCCTTTGGGTAGTACTGGGAAGTGGATTGCTGGATCAAATGGTAAAGAATTGTCATCTGATTATTAAATGACCATAATAGACTGATCTGATTAATTTGGTTTCTGTATGCTTATATGTTAAATGTTACTAATGATGATTGCTTTTCCACCTACTTGAAGGGAATTTTGTAGGAGAAAAATCATATTAAAAAGCATGTATTTATTTATTCAAAGAGTAATTAATTCCAAGCACTATGGTTTGTACTGGTTGGAGGGCCTTTCCAATAAGAAGATTTTGCCTAACCCCGTCCTCCACTAGGCATTATGTTAAAGGTTGTATATGTGCTTCCAAAGCCCCTGGGCTCCCCCATGGTAATGGTCAGGGTACATTTATAAGACAGAAGCAACACCAGTAAGTGAACAGAGAAAATCTAATATAAAGAACAAATGAATTTGAAACAGGATTTTCCACTAAAGGACACATATCACAGTACATGTATAACATGCAGTCTTGAGTATTCATCTCCCCATCAGACTGGGAGTTCCTTCAGAGCAGGAGCTGTGTCTCTAATTCATCATTTTAACCCTAGAACTCCATGGTTCTCCAGACCTAAGCACAATATCTGACACCTAGTGACTGCTTAATGATTGTTGAGGAAATGAATGAATGGGAACCTAAGGTCTAAGGGGACCTAGAGGTTCAGACCATTACATTTGATAGCTACCTGTGTTTTAATGCAGTTCCAGGAAGAGACCAATGAGAGAATGCTCGAGTGCTGGGAAGGAAAATCACACAGACAACAGCAACAATGAGAGGGATAAGGAAACAAGGCATATTCTGGAATCTGCTGGTTACCCATCTTTTCTAAAGCACGGGTTTTGAGGGGGAAAGTAGCAGAATACGAAGTAGGAGAGAGAAGGCAGGAGATACACTATGAGCAAGAGTTTAGCTCTCGTCTAGTGTAAAGGGAGCCACTGAAGAGTTTGGCCAAGAGCTCTGATAGGATAGGACATGTGGGGGCCTGGGTTACCCTGGCACTCTGTGAAAGGTGCAGTGGCTAACTGGGAAGGGCTATACCTCAGCGAAGTAAAATGTATTGCATTTTATGTATATGGACACAAGTAATTCAAAGAAAATCAATTCAAAGAAAAAGGGAAAAATAATTGTAATTGCTTGCTATTAGGAATCCTACTGGGTTAATTCATATATGATAAACAGTTTTGGAAGCATCTCTGTATTTCTTAAAAGTCTATCGCCAAAGGAAATATAACTATTGAATCAAACACTGACAACATACTTTTGAACTCTTTTCAAAGGAATGACCGCCAAGTGATAATGGCCTGGAATTCAAATTGGCCGAAAGATGGTGTATTTCAAGTGCTTTTTGTCAGTGGGGGTTATATTAATAGCTTTGAAATAAAAGCTTGAGGTCCCTAAAGGCCAAGTCCAAAAATGTCACATGAAATAGAACTTTCCTTCTATTTCCTTCACGTCTTCCCCATAAGTTCCCATATGACACATCAAATGAACCAGAACCAATACTATTTTACATAAAATTTCTTCAAGCCCTCAAAATTAGCAAGTTGGCAATTCACCTAATTCTACTGACCCTTAGTTTTCTCATCTGTGAAAAGGGCTCAATTTTTCTCTTTTCGTGGATTGTATAATATTCTTATAAAAACATTTTTAAAGAAATGCTTTGATTTTGTGAAGAAGGGTTTATAAAAATCACCATAGTTTTATCTTATGTATACTCTTACTTCATTCTTAGTGGATCATAATTTAATGGAATATTAAGGATGTATCCCTACATCTGGATTGGAAATGGTAGATATTTCTTATGCCAATTGGTATACTTAAGCAACAAATAATAAATAGGACTTGCCCATATACAGAGAACGATTTACTGTAGGGAAAAAAGATTTAATTTCTTGAGTATGCATGTGGAGAGAAACAAAGCCCCTCTATCTTTGGGAACAAGTCATTTATTTAGTTCTGCCTAATTAAAACTAAGTTTCTAATTCTAGAATGCCTCATAAATTTTACCATGTTATGAACATATACTTTTATTTATTGTTTAATTAAATTTGCTATAACTTGATATTTGCATTCATATCAATCATCCTTTGAAGTGTATTGGTGCTTCAGTTGATAGCCAGAGTTCGTCTAAGTGATCAACAGTTGCCTGATCAGTAGGGACCGTGGAAATTGGGGACATTTAATTCAGACAGCTGATGTGAGGATTGAGACCATGATTGTGAAGTGCTTGTGGTGAGCCTGGCATATGATATTTGAAAAATAGGCAGTGGCTGTTAATATTGTTTTTAATTATGTTCTGTTGTTGCTATTGTTGGGAGCTCTTAGGACATTGTAGAAAACAAAAATAACTGATCAATAATTTTAAATTACCTTATCTTACTCTAAATGATGCTTGATAAATTATTGATGGGTTGAAGATAGAGAAGAGAATATTAAGATATTATATTCTGTGTCTTAATAGACCCCTACTTAAAAAAAAGTGGTTACATTGATGTCTGTTATGACTCACCTAAAAAAATCATATGCATCACCAAGTTCTGTACACATAATGGAGAAATTCAAACCATATAGGAAATCTCAGAGTCTTCTCCTCCTCTAATATGCTTGCTGCAGTTGTTGGTGGTGTTCAATAAAGGACAGTTTCATTTAAATGTTGCCAGTAGAATTTCCATTTTTAATAAACAGAATGTCAGTTCCAGTGAGTTATGTTCATTCAGGAAGGACCCCAGGGTGACTTTATCTTTGTGAATATGAGGTAGATAGGCACCCATTCTTATAGAGAAGTACTGACATGATTTTTTTTTCTTTTTCTCCCCCTGAGAAAGTATTTCCTTTATATAGCTTATAGGCTGCCAGAGAGAAGGATTGAAAACAATTTCCCTAGAGTCTAAAAACCTCTTGAAAGTAAGAGGAAAGAGATGGAATGTCTGCTGTCCAGTAAGAGCTCATAAGTATGTGTGGAATAAACAAATGGATGAACCCTGATCTTTTCTCTTTTTTTAAGCTTCAAAATTACTGCTTATAGACATTGTTATTGTAGTTTGGAGAAATAGTTAAACTTTTTGCAAGAATGAAATTGGTACAATGTTTGGGAAAGCTGGTTTGCAATATGGAGCAAGTGCTTTCTAAACGCCTTCACCCATTATGCTCAGGTGAACTAGTTTTGTGCGGACGGACATTTCCACTGGGGGAAAAAAGTAAATGCTGGGAAAAAAATATTTTAAAAAAGAAAACTTATTTGAAAACATCAGAGAGCTATAAAAACAACAAATTGTTGGCCTAGAGACCACACAGATGACCACAATATCTGGCACTACTTTTCACCTCAGTGGATTCTCCAGTCCTCAAGAACAGCTGACCAGCTAACAAGCAGAGGAGAGCTTCCAGCTTCCTCATGGAGCTAGGAGAGTAGAGTCCTAGAACATATCTCACGTTTAAAAAAAAAAAATGCCATTTAGTTGGAATTCCAAATGGCCACACCCTAGGACAGGGGACCAGACTTCACAAACCCTGAATCCTAATCTCCAAGAGCCTAAGGACACATAATAAGTAAATGCAGTGTGGTATCGTGGTCGAAAAACACAGTAGGTAAAGCTGAAGACACCTGAATAAGGTACAAATTTTAGTTTACAGTAATGCATCAAAATTGATTTAGTCATCATAGCAAATAACCATACTAATGTAAGGTGTTAATAATAAGGGGAACTAAGTGTAGGGTGTATAGAAACTCTATATACTATCTTCTCAATTCTTCTCAATCTACTATTGTTTCTAAAATAGCAATAAAAACAAACTAAGGTAAAAATCTTCTGCACAGCGAAGGAAACAATCGACAAAACTAAAAGGCAATCTACTGAATGGGAGAAGATATCTGCAAATGACATATCGGATAAAGGGTTAGTATCCAAAATATATGAAAGATCTATAAAACTCAACACCTAAAAAATGAATAGTCCAATTAAAAAATGGGCAGAAGACGTGAACAGACATTTCTCCAAAGAAGATATACAGATGACCAACAGACACATGAAAAGATGCTCAACATCGCTTATCATCTAGGATATGCAAATCAAAACTACAATGCGATATCACTCACACCTGTCAGAATGGCTAAAATCAACAGGAAACAACAGGTGTTGGTGAGGATGCAGAGAAAGGGGGACCCTCTTACACTGTTGGTGGGAATGCAAACGGGTGCAGCCACTCTGGAAAACAGTATGGAGTTTCCTCAAATAGTTAAAAATTGAACTGCCTTATGAGCCAGCAATTGCACTATGAGGTATTTACCCAAAGAATGCAAAAACACTAATTCAAGAGGATGCATGCATCCGGATGTTTATAGCACCGTTATCTACAACAGCCAAATCATGGAAACAGCCCAAATGTCCATCAGTTGATGAATGGATAAAGAAGAAGTGGTATATATTTCCAATGGAATATTACTCAGCTGTAAAAAAAGAATGAAATCTTGCCATTTGCAGTAACATGGAGCTAGAGAGTATATGTTAAGTGAAATAACTCAGAGAAAGACAAATCCCTTTGATTTCACTTATATGTGGAATTTAAGAAATAAAACAAATGAGCAAAGGTAAAGAGAGAGAGAGAGAAGCAAACCAAGAGATAGGCTCTTAACTATAAAAAGCAAACTGATGGTTACCAGAAGGGAGGTGGGTTAGGGTGATGGGTTAAATTGATGATGGGGATTAAGGAGTGCACTTGTGATGAGCACCGGGTGTTGTATGGAAGTGTTCAATCACTATATTGTACATCTGAAACTAATGTTACACTGTATATTAGCTAACTGGAATTCAAATAAGAACTTAAAAAACCAATAAAAAGCAAAGACATGTATCATATACAAATAGATGAAATACTCTAAAAACAGAAATTGTCATATTGGATCAAAAAATTAAAAAACAAACAAACCCCCCCAAAACTTTGTGTAGCTTAAAAGAGACATGTTATAAATATAAGGACATAGAGAATTGGAAATAAATTAATGTAAAGAGATATGTCTTGGAAACACCAAAAGAAGGCTGACAATCATCAATATGAGAATAAATGGGTATTAAGGAGGGCACATATTGCAATGAGCACTGGGTGTTGTATGCAAATAACGAACCATGGAACACTACATCAAAAACTAATGAAGTACTGTATGGTGACTAACATAACATAATTTTAAAAAATACTTTAAAAAAGAATAATATAAACTGGTGACGGGTAGTAAGGAGGGTACGTATTGCATGGTGCACTGGGTGTTATACGCAACTAATGAAGCATCGAACTTTACATCGGAATCTGGGGATGTACTGTATGGTGACTAACATAATATAATAAAAAAAATTTTAAAAAAGAATAATATAATTTGATTTTTTCATTTTAACTATCAGAAATTTTAAATATTATTTTAAGATATCAAAATAACATTTAATGGGAAAGTTTTAAGAAACAAAGAGGGATATTTCATTATTTAAAAAGTATCAATCCATTATGATTATATGAAACTTTTAATTAATTTTTTTCTTCTAATAATATAGCCCCAAAATGTATAGAGCAAATAATGACAAATTTAAAAGAAAAAGACAAATGTTCAGTTACTGTGGAAATTTTGTCATATCCGTTCTTAGTCACTGGCAGAATAAGGCATTGTTAAAATCAGAGAAGAAACTTGGTAAGGACGTTGAAGGTTAAAAATAGAATTAAAAAATCCTGACCGGTTTGACGTATATAGAACACTACACCTGACAAGTACAGAATAAAATTCCCATGGAACCGAAATTATACAAAATATATTCTGATCATATAGAATGAAGTTTGAAATGAACAACAAGAATATAACTAAAATTTCTTTTTGAATTTTGAAAGTAAACAAAAACACTTCTAAATTAGCAATGGATCTGTGAAGAAATCACAATGAAAGTTAGAAGGTATTTTGAACTGAATGAAAATATCAATAAAATTTGTCAAAGTTTGTGGGATGAAATTGTAGTTAGGAGGAAATTTCTGGGCTTAAATGTATGTATTGTTTTAAAAGATTAAAAATAGATGGTGATTAACATAATATAATAAAAAAAAATCAAAAAAAATAGATGGGATAGATAAGCCTCTTAGGATATTTGAAAAATGTCAAATTAGCCCAAACAAGGTGGAAGAAAATAATAAAATAAGCAGAAATAAATAAAACAAATAAAAGAAAAATAAATATACAATGCACAGAATCAACAGAGTCAGAAGTCAATTGGTTGAAGCAAATAGTAAAATTGATAATTCCATAGCTAGGCAGATCAAGATGAAAAGAGGAAAAGCACAAACCCTGAGAGACTATTAACTCTAGGGAACAAACTGAGGGTTGCTGGAGGGAAGGTGGGTAGGGGGATGGGGTAACTGGGGGATGGGGATTAAGGGACACATGTGATTTAATGAGCACTGGGTGTTATATGCAATTGATGAATCACTAAATTCTATCCCTGAAACTAATAATACACTGTATGTTATCTAAATTGAATTTAAATAAAAAGCTATAATTTTAAAAACCACAAATAAATATACAATTATAAATATACTATATCTCTATCTATATATGCAATTATATAATGTATATCTATTTTATCTATATACAATTATATGTGTATATGTGTCATCCCATGATCTCTATGAAGAAATTACAGATCTAAATAAATTAAGGACTAGGGTGCTTGAGTGGCTCAGTCCTTTAAACGACTGACGCTTGATTTTGGCTCACATCATGATTTCAGGGTCATGAGATTGAGCCCCAAATCGGGCTCCGCACTAGGTGTGAAGCCTGCTTAAGATTCTCTCTCTCTCAGGGGCGCCTGGGTGGCACAGCGGTTAAGCGTCTGCCTTCGGCTCAGGGCGTGATCCCAGCGTTCTGGGATGGAGCCCCACATCAGGCTCCTCCGCTAGGAGCCTGCTTCTTCCTCTCCCACTCCCCCTGCTCGTGTTCCCTCTCTTGCTGGCTGTCTCTATCTCTGTCGAATAAATAAATAAAATCTTAAAAAAAAAAAAAAAGATTCTCTCTCTCCCTCTCCCTCTGCCCCACCTCCCCTGCTGAGATGCAAGTGCTTTCTCATAAATAAATAAATACAGAAATACAGAAATATATAAAGAAATAAATATATAAAATTGAGGACTATAACATGTATAGATTTTCCTAAAATTGATCTGGAGTCAATACAATTTCTAGCAGAGGTAGGAATGTGTGCGTGTGTGTGTGTGTGTGTGTGTGTGTTTGTGTGAATTGATAATATGTAAGTGTTACATGTTATTTTTACTAATATGTAAGTGGAAATGAAGAGCCATAAGCAAATAAGACAACTCCAGAAAAGATTTTATGGACAACAGAAAACAGATCATTTATTCCTAAAAACCTACAGGAAATGAGGAGAGCATTCACCAATCAGAAGCCAGGTGCCCACCTCACCTCAATCCCTAACTCATTAATTTTATGGGTTCATTTTCATAACTGAGTACAACTGAAGATACCCCCCCCACCCATTTTTAATATATAGTTTGAGGATCTACAGAGGAGCACGTTTCTTATACTTATTAGTAAATAAATCTCGGAAGACTTATATATTTAAGTAACAATTCAAGTACATTTTTTATTATGTTCAGTTAGCCGGCATAGACTACATCATAAGTTTTTGATGTAGTTTCCAACGATTCATTAGTTGCGTGTAACACCCAGTGCTCATCACAGCACGTGCCCTCTTTAATACCCACCAACCGGTTACCCCATCCCCGCACCCCCTTCCTTGTGTAACCCTCAGTTTGTTTCCCAGAGTCCAGAGTCTCTCATGGTTTGTCTCCCTCTCTGATTTCTTCCCATTCACTTTTCCCTCCCTTCCCCTATGGTCCTCTGCTCTGTTCCTTATGTTCCACGTATGAGGGAAACCATATGATAATTGTTTTTCTCTGCTTGACTTATTTCACTTAGCTTAATCCCCTCCAGTTTGAAAAGAGGCAGTGGGGGAAGAATATCAAAGAGATTAAAATATTTGATTTGAGGATATGTTTAAAGATATGATTTGAAAACAAAAGAAATTATGAGGACAATGTAATCCAGGCATCTAAAGGGAAATGCAGATACATGTTTGAAAAAGCAGGGGGTCACGTTAGTCATTCACGACACTGATTAATTTTTAAGAGAAGACATTCATGGCAAATAAGGTGAAGGCTTAGATATCTTAAAAGGAGTGATTCTTCAGTTCAAGCCAAGAGTCCTAGAGGTATTTTTCTGCTCCCACAGTTTTTCAGGACCCCTTTGTGGTCCTCATTCAGCCCATCGTAGATATCACACGGTAACTCCCATTCTCTCTGCTAGGCTAAAATTGTTCCAATGGGGCAAAAAGTTCTAGATTTCTTGGACTTTGTGTGATACCTGCTATTCGCAGAAGAGTCAGGCTTGTCTTGCTCTGGCAGCAGTTTTGATACTATGGCTCCTTGGTGGATTTCTGCATCACAGAAGCACTACGTTGCAGTGAACTCTGCGTTATCCCAAAGAGTCAATAAGTTCATCCACGAGGCAAAGCCTGTCCTGAGAGGGAAGCAGTTTTCTTCTCTGAAATTCCTTTGCATAGACTCAGTGTCCCGGAAGGATTGCTGTCGAGTCCATGTTGGCCTGACAGCTCATATTTAGGCTGAGAAGGACTTTGAGAGAAAGTGAGCCTTCGAGAAGACAGCACCGTGTAGAAACAGATGCTATAAGGAACTGCCGAGAAAGCACTGAAGTTAACAAGAGCTAAATTCAGCTGTTTACCCTGTACTCCACACCCTTATTAGGACAACCTCAGGCTAGTTATGACTTTTTTTTTTTTCCTAATGACATTATCTACTAAGAGATATTTTAGTCTGGAAGCTGTTATATGGTTGTTATGTCGAATTTTATAATTTCAAGAGGAAAGTGGTTCTTTCTCTGAATTCAAGCTAAGCCGATTTTCTTAATTATCCACTCTATGAAGAAAAAGCTGCAGCTTCCCCCACCCCTGAGTGAACACACACTCAGACATGTGGTGTTCTTGTGTGTGTGTGTGTGTGTGTGTGTGTTTGCTTTTCATTCTAGATACTTAAACTTCCTGGAAAATAGCAAAATGCTTAGAAAATCCTTATGATTATTTCTGATTTGGGGGCACCTAGGTGGCTCAGTCGTTTAAGTGTCTTAAATTTTGGTTTTGGCTCAGGTCATGATTTCAAGGTCATGAGGTTGAGCCTGGTGTCGGGCTCCATGCTCAGCTCAGAGTCTGCTTGAGATCCCCTCTCTCCTTCTCCCCCTGCCCCTCCCCAACCCGCCCATGCTCTCTTTCTAAATAAATAAATAAATAAATCTTTTTTAAAAAGAATTCTTTCTAATTGGATTTTGGATATTTTATGTGTCTTTATCTGATTGGAGGCCACAATTTATAGACTCATTCTATTGATGTTCCCAACAAGTCAGGAAAATGTTTTCTAGGTGATGGATTTATATTCACTAATTTCTTTATTTTTCATTGACAAATACATGAGTCAATAATACCAACATGTTTTGAATAGCAAGACCAAAAAAAGATTACATTTGTCTTCTAGTCACCTTCGTTTACAGAAACTGACTTAGTGTTTTCTCCTTGAGTGTATCATTATGGACTCATGACTTTTCAGATTTACTGTGTATAAATCAACCCCCGTCAACGTTCTTTTGATTCCTGATTATCTCGACCAGTGGAAGGTCCCGCACGTTGGATGAATGTATCCCTGTGCTTTGTGAAAACTCATCTTGTTTTCTGGCACAACAGGTGTTATAGGCTCGCGTTTTACCTTTCAGTCCATGAGTGGGATCAGCTACTTCTGCAGAGCTCCCTGGTTTCTCATAGTGGGAAAATAGCATTGGAGACAAGAATGTAAGTGCTGTTGTGAATAATGGAAGGCAGGAGGGAAGCATTTCTCCTGGGCTATTTCTTTGGGCAGAGCAATAAAACATATATTCTGAATTTCTTTTTTAAGGTTATGATTTGATTTTGATATTTCCAATTCAATTCTAATAGTAGAGTGTCCCTACTTACATTTTTGATTGAAAAATTATACTTCATTTTCTTTTATAGTGAACATCTTGTTTCCAAATGAAATAAACATCATTACCTTTATACTTTACTGAAAATATAAGAAAGCCATTCCAAAGCAGCAATTCAATATTAATGCAAAACTATGATTACTGAATAAGTTCAATTCTGGGGGTAGTGCTTTTTGTTTATATTGCATTCCATTATAGATTTGCAGTCAGATTATTTTGTTCTAGAATAATGGTTCTCAAACTTGATTGTGTATCGGAATTACAGGAAGATTTGCTGAAAGAAACAACAAAAACAGCAGACAGCTGCGCCTCTCCCCCTGAATTTCTAATTCCAGTAAGTTTGGGGCAGGGCCAAAAATTTGCAATTCTAATAAATTTTCGGTGTTGCTGCTACCGTTGGTCCGGGGACCACCCTTGGAAAAATCACTGTTATCGAATCGATTATAATTCTCACTCTGAGGTTGTAAGTGCTTATCTGACCTATGGTTTTACTTCAGGGTTTTCTGCTGGCTTTCAATGTGAAACTCTTAGCATCCCATGCTTGCTACTGGTAAATTCACAGAGTGAAGGCTGCCTAGGTTGTCAAAACACTAGGAAAGGCAAATCTGCCGTAATTTGAGATGGTTTAAAAATAAACAAAAACACCAGCTCTGTATTCAAAATTCTGTACCTTAATTTCATCACCCTCTTATCCCCCTGCAATGGCTTGGTGCATAGCCGTAATTACAAGATATCTGTATTTGCTTGAATAAACTGGTTGAACAAACCAGTTCTGCTTCCTATGATTTAATTTCTGATAATATCAGAATACACTTATTTTCACGTGTAACAATCCCTAGTCACTTTAATGTATCAGATTATGGATTGTTGCAATGAGATTATCCCAATTAGTAGTTTCTTGACACAGTAGCAGCCAGTTTTCAATTTTCCAGTAGAGGATCAAGAAGATCCCTAGTACCTGAGAATGCCATGTGATTAGCAAAGAGAAATAAAATAAATACAAACTCTTGAGGTTTGCCCTGAAAGTCTCATACATATTTCATGTCCCCGCATTTTGTTTGGAGATAAACCTCGTTTAGGACACTAGTTTCTCAGAGGCATCACCTTAATTCGCTACAAATTCTAATTTCACAAAACTTATCAAATATTTTATAAAAAATAGCTAGGGTATGTAAACATAAAATACAATTTAATTTTAATATACCAAAAATTGGAAATAAGTCAGATATTACAACCTTAAACCATGATTCCAAAGTTCAAGTGGAAACCTTTCTACAGACTCATATAATTTTCAGATTATCTGGATCCTGGCCCTCCTAGAGCCATTTCATAAGACAAGGATATTTATAGTTACAACACATCTTAACTGCAACAATTCATTTCAAGCAAAGTCCCCTATTTCAGATCCTTTTCAAAAAGCTTTAGCTATTTAGTTTTAATGTAAAAGCTCAAATTCTTAAATGAAATCAAATATGGCATGTTCCAGAAACCCTGATTTCTATTTCTGTCAGCTGCACTTAATACAACCAAGTAACACACAGAATTTATATATTTTTTTCAAATCAAGGAAAGTTAATGCTCCTATGTCATTACCAAATTAATTTCATCACCCTTTTCATATTTAATTTAACTCAAAATTCCCAAGTTTGGAATTAATGTTTTGAAAAACATTAGATTCAAAAGGAGGCCTTTGAAAAGAGAAAGAAGGTACTATCCTTTCTAGTAAGCAGAATTTTAAGGTGCATGGCCTCAGGACCAATTCCTGTAGTTTATCAATCCCAAGTTAAAACTCCACTAGGAAAAAAAAGGTTGTTAGTTTAAAAAAATGTTTAATTCTTATAATTTTTAGTTTCCAGTATTTAGTGTCATCTCATGGATCTTGCTAAAAATCATTAGCCCCCCACATATAAAGGAAATACCCAGATACAAAGTTGCCACATTTTATATGTGTCACTGTGGACGTGTCTAGTTTTTTGTTTTGTTTTGGAGAGCTCTTTTCCAAACAAATGTATCTCAAAACTAAGATATTCCTGAACTTCATTTTAATTGCAACCAATTTACAAAATATTTTTAAAACTTCCACCATTCCTTTATGCAAGTGACACATTCCTTTATATGAAAAAGAGTCTGATAGTTTTCAAACATGGTCACAAAAATTTTGGCACTCCTCCCATTAAACGGTGAGATGTATGTCCACTAGATGAAAGCGATGTGGTGCCAGTTTCTGGACCCTGAGCCTTAAGAAACAGGCAGCTATCATTTCTGAGCTCCACTGTTACTCCTAAAATCCTGCCGCCATGCTGCGAGGAGGCCCAAGCCACTCCAGGGAGGGGCCGGCACTTGACCTCCAGGTGACTCAGAATATGGAAAGTGAACCCTTCAGCTCCATTTGAGCACCCTCAGCTAATCCCACGTGGAGCAAAGATGAGCTGTCCCCACTATTCAAATTGAAGATTTGTGAGCAAAACAGTGATTGTTACTAAATACACTACATTTTGGGAAGATTGTTATACAGCGGTAGATAACCATAGCACCACTGCTTCCAACTGTGTAATACATAAGGGGATCAAAATTCTTGGAGTCATGCATATTCACATGCTAGCATCTTCTAAATTCTTCCTGATAAAATAAGACATTTTAAACATTAATACTTTAAAATATTTAAAATATCATAATTCTTCCCCCTATGAGAACTTTACAATAGATTAGTCCAGGCCAGGAAAGTTACTGTAAATTGACCTATTTCTTTTTTTTTTTTTTTAAGATTTTATTTATTTGACAGAGAGAGACACGGCGAGAGAGGGAACACAAGCAGGGGGAGTGGGAGAAGGAGAAGCAGGCTTCTCCTTGAGCAATGAGCCCATTGCGGGGCTCGATCCCAGGACCCTGGGATAATGACCTGAGCCAAAGGCACACCTTTAACGACTGAGCCACCCAGGCGCCCATCAACTGACCTGTTTCTAATTGAGGTTTTCACGACTTAGAGCCAACAATGAATGAGTTCTTTGTGGTGATGATACCAATCGTATTCTGATTGTGGTAATGTTCACATCAATTTATGCGAGTGATAAAATTTCATAAAACTATACACTGAAAATAAAAACTCAAAAGGGTTTATCTAAAAACTTGTGAAATCTGAAGAAGGTCTGCACTTGAGTTAATGCTACTGTACCGATGCCAATTTCCTGGTTTTGACAATGGAGTATGGTTTTCCAGGGTATTAACATTTGGAAGAAGCTCGATTGAAAGCTACAAAGGGACTCTGTATGGTTTTTGCAACTTCTTGTGAGACTTAAACTATTTCAAAGTAAAAAGTTATAATAAAAAATTAAGGTCTGGACAATAGAGAAATCCATTTCAGTAAAATGACTCACCCTGGCAAGGAATCTTTGGTCCATTTATTGCAGAGCAACTACAGGTCATGATTTCTTGGATGACCACGCTTAAGGACTCAGAGACTCCTTCAGCAATGGTACTTCAAAGGCTTATTCGTATATTGATACAGACAATTTCATAGAAGAGACTCTGCCAGCCTCAGAAAAGGAACATATAGCCACTTGGTACAAGAGTAGTTTTAAATATACTAGTAAAACACAGGGGCAACTGGGGTTTATTTGGACACTCATTTTTCCCAGTGTTTTGGAGACTATAGCTGTTGCCATTTCCCCAGCCTATCCTGTTGGATAGATAATGGTGTCAAATATGCAAGGGTTTGGTCTTTATCTTTGAGACTTTTTTCAAGTATCTATGGAAGTTTTCTCCAATTTCCTCACTTTACCCCACGTTCTTAATAAGGTTTGGAAACTTCCCTTGGGCATGTTATGAGGGAGGTTAAACAGGATTCTGTCATTCTTTCATAACCCTCGTCTTCCTACAGACACCTTGTCTCCATTTGACAAAAGAATGATTTTTTCAGGTTTTCTCTTCCATGGTTCAGGAGCCGTAAAGGGAAAATCATCATTTGGAACCATTTATGGAGGGCTGACTTCCTCTTCATGCATTTTACAGGTAGGGGATCATCACAGTTTAACAAAAAGTCAGCACATGTAAGGAAGGGTCCTTAAAAATGCAAAGATTCAGAACAATCTATTTTGTATAGGGACCAAAATCGAGCGCAAAGAAAAATATCTTTTTCGAAGAGGGAAAATGGGGTCAGACAGCAGATAGAAAGCCAGAGAGCCAGACTCAGTCTACACTCCCCACCTGGAAAAGCAAAAGTCCTCCTAAAAGGTAAATAGCTCCGCACAGAGCTCTGCCTCACTATTAATCCCTAAGTGCCAACAGAGACATGAGGAGAAAACAAAAAAAATGGAGACAGCAGGGGGTCTCGGCATATGTGCGCTTGATTTGCACTCTGTAGCCCTTTCCGTTATTCTTCAGATCCCTTATACTCCATATGCTACTGAGACTACACCCATTTGTTGTGAAAATAGAAGAGCAACACAGAAAGGTTGAGATGGGGTGCTATCATTTCCTGATCTGCATGGGGAAGAGATGAGCAAATACACCAGCCGGAAGTCAGGCAGTGACCGTATCTCAGTTCTCAACACCCCAGTTTTCCTCAGGAATGTTTTATTCTAAAATACCACCCCATATTCGGTGCCCTGAATCCTACCTTCCCAAAACAAACTTATTTAATTTCCAAATTAGTTTGGAGATCTACTTTAGAGAGAGTTCCCAAACTCACAAGACACCCAAGCCCAAAAATCTGATAATAGGCCCATGAAAAAATGATTCAAACATAAGTTTTGAAAACAGGCAAAGACAAGTAAGTAATGTAAAGAATATATTGAAAAATAAATTCACATATATGTCTCTAAAACTAGGGGAGTCAGGCATGAGATGCTGGTAGACAGCAGGAGATTACAGAAGTCATACAGAAGACCAAGGCGAGGGGCAAAACATAAAGGTTAGTTTTTGTTATTTGAGTTTTTAAATTTTAGAATATGTAGCACAAAGGGTTCTGTTTGTTGGGTTTGTTGTTTGTATTGTTTGTTTTTTAGGTAAGAGTTCATCCTACTTAAAAAAGAAGTTGTGGGGTGCCTGGGTGGTTCAATCGGTTAAGTGTCTGACTCTTGGTTTCAGCCAAGTCATGATCTCATGGGTCATGAGACAGAGCCCTGCATCAGGCTCTGCACTCAGCACACAGTCTGTTTGAGATTGTCTCTCCCTCTGTCCTTCCCCCCATGCTCATAATCTCTCTCTCAAACACAAATAAGTAAATAAATCTTAAAAAAAAAAAAATGAACACAGTTGTAGGAAACATTCTAATGGATATGAAGATTTATTGCAAGTATGTTAGAAAGAGACAAAGTAGTGTTGGCACAAAGGTAGACAAATGGGAATAGCAGCAGATTCACACAGATACGAACAGGAAGTTTATGAATTAGGTAGGACTGTAGAATAGTATGGGAGGGACTTTTTCAACAAATTATCCTGGGTCAAATATCCATATGGAAAGAAACTGGGACGTGATGCCTACTTCATACCATATGCAAAAAAATGAATTCCAGATAAAGAATCAATGTTACAGAAAATGATATTGGATAGTGTCCCGATGACCTTGAAGTAGGCAAAGTTACAAGTACAAAAATAACAGCCAAGAGGGAAAGATTGGTAAACTAGATTAAGACCTTCAATTCATCAAATGAACGCCGTTAAGGGAGTATAAGAGTGAGTCAAAGTGTAGAAGATATTTGCAAAATGTACAACCACCAAGGACTCATTCCAAGTATGTATGTATGTTTATTTATGTTTTTGTAAGTATACAGACAGACAAAATATGCAGTTAAGATATATATTAAAAACATGATGATCCAGCTGTGTAATGTGGTTTTAGTATTGCTTGGTTATTTAATAATGTGGGACTTATTTTGCTCTGTTTTGTTGTTATTGTTGTTAGAATAATGGCAAATATATTTTTTTAAAGATTTATTTATTTTAGTGAGAGAGAGAGAGCACGTGCACAAGTAGGGGAGAAGTGAGAGGTTTTTTGGTTGGGGGAGGGGCAGAGGGAGAGGGAGAGAGAGAAACTCAAGCAGATTCCCTGAAGCCTGACTTGGGGCTCGAGCTTACAACCCTGAGATCAGACCTGAGACGAAACCAAGAGTCAGTCACCTAACTGACTGCATCAATAGAAAAAAAAAATTTTAATGTTTTTCCTAAACATTTTTCTTCCTAAGAGCTTTATTTTTTTTTTCCAAGTTCTTATTTAAATTCCAGCTGGTTAACCTATGGTGCAATATTAGTATCAGGTGTAGAATTTGGGGTTCATAACTTACATATGACACGCTCACCAACACAAGTGCTCTCCTTAAAACCCATCTTTTAAAGTGAAATGTCAGAAGAGCTTTAAAGATATTCGTGGGCTATTATTTTCCCTTGTTTATTTGTTTATGTACCTGTCTGATCTTGCTAAGAAAACTTATGCCTCATTACAGGAAAAGGGAATTGTAGTTACTGGTATTTTTAAAAGATACGCAAACTGTCCAATCCCATGATTTAACCTGTTTGGGCCAACTTTACAGCTTGTAGTGAATATTTTGCTTTATATAGAAATTGCCATGGATTCGGATTTGTGTGCTCTAATTTTTAACTTACTGATGTTCTATTGTGCAGTAACATTTCATTTAACTTTAAACAAGGTTCATATAGCATTACCCGCCTAGTTGGTAATGTGATTATGTGGTCCCTTGGCTTAGGTTTCAATTCACACGAGACACCCTTTGGCATGCTTAACTTTCTGGGAACACCCTTACTTGCATCAACCTTGTTTTTTAGGTTTGTTGTTGTTCTGTTATTGTTCTTAGATGTACAGAACATGACAATGTGTTTTTGACAAGACTGAAAGCTGATGCTTTCTCGTTTCCTCCCTCTTCACGAAGGATGAATTTAAATGAATGCTGGTCAGCGGATACCTTGTCAGCCACGGATACTTGGTGCTTAACTGTCTAATACTGCCATGTGGACGGGATATATGATTTCAAGGCTTCTGTTGCTAAATATATTTATTCTCACTTTTTTATGATCAAAGTTCACATGAAATTGTACAGACATGCTTCGTAAGTGAATTATAACAGCAATGATTTCTGTTCATTATCAAGAGTTTCCTGAAAAATCTCTTGTCATGTTCTCTCTCTTTTTTAATAAGGGTTAATATTAACAAATGACAAGTAGAAAAGTCAACATAAAGATTTTAGAAGGAGAAGTTACAGGATGCGGATTTGTGATTCTTTGGATTTGATCCTTTTGAATATGATTATGAAAGTTTTTATTGAATATTATCAAATTTGTAAGCTTCACAACAATGGGCATCATATTTATAATGTCCTTCCATACTTGCTACCACAGATGTAAAATTCTTGACCTTAATATCGTCTTTGAAAATGTTGAGAATTCTGTCAACTTACATTTTACCAATTGGTGTATTGTATTACTGCAAGAGATTAGATTTTCATCACGGCGCAAAATTCTTTAAAACTTGTATGTCTTTTTTTCCAACTCCATTTTGTTTTAAAGTACATTTCAAATGTAGTTTTTCATTTAGTAAAAGTGGTCTAATTAATAAGTATATATTTAAATAACAATAATTGGTAAGAAACCCCAATTTTAAAATGGGCAACAGTTAGAAGTACGCAATTCACAAAAGAGGATGTCTAAATAAAAAATAAATCTAAGACAAGGTTCAACATCTTTTGTTAAGAAATACAAGTTTAGGAGTGCCTGGGTGGCACAGTCGTTAAGCGTTGGCCTTCGGCTCAGGGCGTGATCCCAGAGTCCTGGGATCAAGACCCACATCAGGCTCCTCCACTGTGAGCCTGCTTCTTCCTCTCCCACTCCCCCTGCCTGTGTTCCCTCTCTCACTGGCTGTCTCTCTCTCTGTCAAATAAATAAATAAAATCTTTTTAAAAAAAAAGAAATACAAGTTTAAAACACATTGAAAAACCACCACATGCCCACAAAAATGGCTAAAATTTTGAAAGACTAGCAATACAAAGTATGATGAGGATGTAAACTGAAATACTCATGAACTTCTGGTAGGCATTTTAATTGGTGTAAACAGTTTGGAGAACTGCTTCCAGCCATGTTTACTAAAATTAAATATTGCCTACCCTATGACCTGGCAATTCCTCTCCTCAGAAATGAGAGCGTATGGTCAACAGTGTTCAAAGCTGCATCATTTAGTAACATTTCTGAGGCAGAAACAACTCAGAACAGTTACTGAATAAATAAATAAATGGGGGCATATTGAACCAGTGGAATCCATACTGTTGCTATGTGCAAGAACTTGGCTGGATATCATAAACTTCAAGATAAATAAACAACGGTAGACACAAAGGAGTACTGTCCCTATGATTCCATTATATAAAGTTCAAAAGCAAGAAAAACCAATTATCAAGTTAGAAGTCAGGGTAGTGCCTTCTTCCGGACAGGGGCAGGGCTTCTGGTTTTCAGACCTGTGGACAATGTGAAGGTTCCGCCCACCCCCTAACCCCCTGCCCCGCCCCTTCAGGTCTGTTTTACCGTTTCTGTGCACTAGTCCCCAACCCCATGACCTGCACCTCTGCCCCTGCGGGGCTTTCTATACACAGTTCCTGTAATGCTTCTTGGACAGCCTGTCCTTTTAGTGGTTTTGTCCAAAGGCACAGAAAGACAGAAGGGTCTGAGAGTTCGTGCTTTCTCTCCCCGCAAGGCCATCACCACTGTTACGGGAGCAAGAAAGTCGAACTCCTACAACATGGGTGGGACAACTGCAGGGCTGCCTCACTTCTGAGTTTTCCTGCAAGTCCAGAGCGAGCTACGTGTGGAGCCTTCCGCGGTCCACTGTGGGGACACCGTTCTCCCTTTCTCTGCTCAGCCTCTCCCACTCCCTTACCTGTCTCCCCTGGGAGCATTTCCATAGTGATTCACTGGCACGCACATTCTCATCTTGGCATCTGCTTCTGGAGAACCTAACCGGAGTCAGCTGGTAATATCCAGCTTTTGTTGAAAAAGCTGGCTGAATTTAAAAAAAAAAAAAATGGTCATGCTGATGTGTTCACTTTAGGATAACTTATCAAGGTGTATAATTATAATTTTAAATTTTCTATCTGTACATTATTCAATAAGAAAAGTTTTAAAAAGTATTTAAATCCAGTAACTAGAAAAATACAGAAATGTGTCCTAGAAAATTTTCACAGCTATACAGTGATTTTTATTTAAGAGAATTCATTACAATGTAATTATAATAACAAATAAAAACATTGTATTCAAAATTAAGTGGTAAGTTAAAGTATGTTGTATCCATCTGATTAAATACCACCCATTTGTTACAAAACACTTAGAATCATTTCATAACATAAAAATGCCCAAGAAGTATTATTATTTTTTTAAAAAGTCAAATTATGAGTCAGTCCATGAAATATGGTTCCTATTCAGAAAAACTAAGTTATTTTACTTATGTTTAGTGTACATCAAGATATTCTTAGTGGTGGTGCCTCCGGCTGGCTCAGGCAGTGGAGCATGTGACTCTTGATTTCAGGGTTGTGAGTTCAAGCCCCACACTGGGTATAGAGATTGCTTAAATAAATAAAATCTTCAAGAAAAAAAAAAAAAGATTATTAGGGACTATCTCTAAGTGGTAAGAGTTTGCCTATTTTTTCTCTCTTTTCTGAAATATCCATATTTTCTCAATTTTCTATAATAAGGGTGTATTTATTTTAACTAGAAATAATTTAAAAAATTATTTCCTCTAGGAATAGCAACTACATCATGGAAAATTAAGTGGGTCCTAAAAATAGCTGGATATTTCCCATACCCCTTAAGATGGCTACTATCAATCAAAAAGCAAGAGAAGAAAAGAAAGAAAAAGCAAGTGTTGATGAAGATGTGGAGAAACTGGAACCCTCATGTGTTGTGGATGGGAACATAAGATGGCATAACTGCTGCGGAAAACAATATGGCGGTTGGTCAAAAATGTAAAAATAAAATTACCATATGATCCAGCAATTCCCCTCATGGGGATATGTCCAAAAAAAAAAAAAAAAAAAAAGGAAAGCATTGTCTCACAGAGATATTTATACATCCAAGTTCAGAAAGGAACTATTCACAACAGCCAAAAAGTGAAAGCAACCCAACTTTCCATCAACTGATGAATAAACAAAATGTAGTAAAAGTATATACAATGGAATATTATTCGGTCTTAAAAAAGGAATGAAATTCTGACACACGCCACACGTAGATGGACCTTAAGTTAAGTGAAATAAGCCAGCCACAAAAGGACAAACACTGTTATGATGCCACTCACGTGAAGAATCTGGAGTAGTCAAACTCACAAAAACAGGAGGTAGGATGGTGGTTGACAGGGTCTGGGGGAAGGGGGACATGGGGATTTGGTGTTTAATAGGTATAGAGTTTCAGTTGTGCAAGATGAAAAAGTTCCGATGAAATAGTATATATAACTAAATATATACAATAATGCAAATATATTTAAAAATACTGAGCTGCATTTTTAAAAATGATTGCGATGGTCAATTTTATGTTCTGTGCATTGTACCAGAGTTTTGTTTTGTTTATTTGTTTAAAGTGGGTAAACACTGCTCTTGCTGTTTAATGGATGGGTGAAGTGGCATGATTCCAGGACTCCCAGTTTTAATCCCAGCACCGCCCTACAAACGTTGGCTCTGCTAACTAGCACTGCATCATCATGGATGGCTTCCTCTGATCTCACCACTTTCTGTTCTACGTCAGTGTTACCCAACAGAACCTTCTGCAATGATAGAGCTGTTCTGTGTCTGTGAGTCCAACGCAGTGACCGCTAACATTATGTGGCTGCCGGACATCAGAAATGTGGCTACTGTGATTCATTGCTGGCATTTTGTATTTTATTTATTGTAATTAATTTAAGTTTAAGTAGCCACATGTAGCCCCAAGTGGCTATGTTATCAAAGCTAATCTAGATTTGTTTGTATCCACCTTCCTCTACCATCCAATGAACTTTTCTTCTGATGACTTTGAGAAAACAGAAGCAAAACTCCCCACTACACGCCCCCGGTCCCGTTTTGGTTTTCATCCCAGATGACAGGTATCTCAGGTGTTGGAATCACATCCTTTAACCAGTATGCTTTCTCTCCCTTCCCCACAGAAAGAGCCTCCTGTGTGATCTCCCATTACATCTGCTGGGCTGGGAAGCCCTTGCCATTGTGAAATAGCTGATAAGCGCTTTGCTGAGTTTCGGATTGCTACCAGATTAGAGAGTCCTGGAGGCGATCCTCGGTGAAGCTCAAGTCAAAGTAGTTTGAGTAATTTGGGAGTAACTCCAGCAGCTTGGGTCCTACTAGCTGCTGCTAGGGTGCCATTTCTTTATCCAGAGAAGTCAGGCATGCATTCTGAGCGACGGCTGGCCTGGTTGTGGAATAAACTCCATTCAGAAGGCAGCAAAGCAATATTTGAGGAAGGCAAGGAACAAACATTGGAATCAGATGGCTCAGGACTTAATTCCATTTATGCCACATACTGTCTACCATCTTGAACAAGTCCAGAACTGCTCTGATCCACCATATTTTGGATCTGCAGGATGAAGACAATACAACATTTCAGATGTTGAAGCCTGGCATAAATTGATCAATCAGTAAGTGGCAAATGGCTGACTCCATGTCCTCTGCTCTGCATTCATATGACCTCATCTTCTTCTCTTCATCCATCTGGCTGTAATAAAAATAAGATGGCTATAACCCCACCTTCTCTTTAACGGAAGTGTCCCTGGGAATTTAACCCTTCGTTTTCCTTGGAAAAGAAGGTGTTGCAGAAACAAATCCCTAAGTGATTTATTTAATTGGAATCAAGTTGCAGCTTTTATTTACTATTTTATTTTATTTTATTTTATTTTATTTTATTTTATTTTATTTTATTATTTTATTTGTATTTTGGGCCTGGGGTGGGTCAAAGGTGGATGGGAATCCAAGAGAAGAGACATGAGCCAGGAAAGCTGGGCTCACATGGAGGAATGTCAAGGCAGGCAATGGGGACCCAACACTCAGGTATAGCCAAGCGATGACTTTGAAGACTGGAAGTATCGTTATGGATTCTGAAGCTGTTGGCTGCCAAGCGTGTGATACAAGTTTCCTGCCTTGACACCCCCATATATCCTTTAGTAGAATTTGCTTTGCTTATTAGAGCTTTTTGCATAAATGGATGCTTGTTAGGGAACTCAATGAGAAGCTCAGTTCTGCATCTATATGAATGTGGGACTAAAGAAGAGAGCACGAGATGGCTCACATCTGGGTGCCCATTCATCTACTCATTCATCTAGACTCTTAATCAACCAGAGTTTATTGAAATTACTTTCTTGAGCATCTCCTCATGTGAAATATCGCCAGACCTAAAGGGAGCTATAGTCTTTGTCCTAAAGGATCTCCTGGAATAAAAAGGACAAGGGTGATAACAAGAGACCTGAAAGGGAAACTGAAGAATTTCCAGTACATCTGTGTCGTCTTGCTGATAAGGACAAACAGGACTCAAGGCTCAGAGGCTCAGAAAGACCAAGTGATCACCACTTAATTTCAGAGCTGGGACTGGGAGCTGTGATTTTGGACACGTAGAATAATGGTCATCTCGATAGACTGGAACAGCTGAACGCGGTATCAGAGGAAGGACAGGTGGATCCTTCCATAATCAAGCCAGCCAAGTGCGGAGACAAGGTGGTATCTGAGCTGGACTGTAACAGACACTGTGGTTGATTCCAATATCTCTCCTCTTCTTTCTCAGCATCAAATGAACAAACAATCAAAATACTAGTTCTTAGCTAAATCTTCTTTCTCCAGCTTCCCTTGTACTTGCTGACTGTGTGCATGTTTTGGCTAGGGAGGGTGAGCTATAAGCAGAATTGTCTGGTGCACTTCCAGGAAGCCCCACTAGAGGGATGCAAAGGACCCCTCTGAGTGGATCCCCTCCCCCATCACAGCCCTTGCTATGACTGGGTGGATTAGCTCCAAGAGCTTTACCTGCAGCATGCTTTCACCACCTCTATCCCTCCCATGTGTGCATTTATTTCATTGCTCTAATTTTTGATGCCACGTACTCTCTTTTCCACTTTCAAGTCCTATTCATCCTTGATGCCCTAGCATAAGTTCTGCACCTTCAAAAATCTTTGGCTGACAACACCAGCCTTGGGTAATGGCTCCTGCCTAAGAACACCTATGGCATTACCATGGTATCGCCTCTGTCAAGGTAAAGGCCCGGAGCCCATTCACGTGGATGTTTTAGACTCCATCATAAGACTGCCCATATGTCTCTCCCATAGAACTCCAGGCCTTTGGAGAGCACAATGTGTTGTGTGTGCATGTGTGTTCTTGAGCTGGATGAGTACAGGAAAAGAAAATATACATCAGTGCAGATGATAGAAACTGCTGAGAAAAATGCTGCAAAGCCAACCAAAACTACCCATTTGTAGGAAAACATGTGCCCGGCCTATACTCATATACACAAGCATAGAGGTGTATGTGGGATGAAGACAAAAGAAGGAATATATGAATATAGGCCCATTGATTTTTACATACAAAGCCTAGACTAAATTCCTGTGGGAAACTAAAATTATTGGGTACAAAGGTACAAAATGAACATGTGCCGAAGGCTTTATTTAATTCATTAGCTAATGAAGGAACTGGAAAAGATGTTATAACCTGTTTAATGAGAAGTCAAAGAACCACAAATCTACATGCTGAGAAAAAACGCTTACGTGAATTTGCAAAAACAGCCCTATGCATAGGGCAGCAATCAACTGCATTCCACGGGACATAATTAATTTGCTTTTATCTAGGCAAAATTATTTGCATTGCTATCAGTTTTCTGTAAGTTAACTTCTGCCTTCACAGAGTTGTGAAAGAGCCTAATAAAAGACAAAAGCTGGCAAGTTGAGAGAAGCAGACAATCCCCAGAGGCTCCTTCCTTCCATGGAGAGGATAGCCATTAATCTCCAGCTCATTCCCAAGTCTTAAGTTTTCCACTTCACCGCTCATTTCTCCGACACACCTCAACCTCCTCTCGTTCATTCCTAGCCTGGATTCGTTCATAACACCTCCTCAAACAGGTAACTCTTTCTGGCCTCCCAGGCTTGGACTGCTTTCTGCCTCGCCTTCACCTAGCTCATCCTCACCCATGTCCTCACCTCTGTCCTTTCCTGGTCTCTTTCTCAGGTAAGCTTTGACCTCCCACATTAGAGAGACCTTCTTCCCCCCACCCCTAGTGCTACATAATACTAGATGCTCGCTCATTTATATTTGTAAGCAAAATGGAGTCAGAGAAAAAGTCTCTTTTCATTGCCTGGTTGACTGGGGAAAAAAAGGAATACAAGAATGAATGAATATAACTTAGCTTCCACATCCTCCCGCATAATAAAGGGAAGGATCCCTGCCCAGCCCACTCTCTCCAGAATAGCAAGAGTTTCAGAGGAGACCCATAGACAGTGACAGATGGGCCTGACAAGTAAAAAGGTTTGGTTTGGTTTGGTTTATTAAAAAATATACAAAAATGAAAAGTTCTTTGGCAATTTCCACCTCTGACCAAAAAAGGTCCCAAACAGTCAATGATAAGAATTGTGATAGGAAGAATACTTTGAAGTTGATTTCAAATAAAATTGGTCCATAGGAAAGAGCAGACATTTTAGGCACCACTGAAAAAAATAAAAGTTAAAATAATAAATACAAACATGAGGTTGGCATATATTCATGAGCAAGACTGTCAGTTAATTTGGTAAATATTTATTTCCTTCTGACACATGCACTGTGTTCTTTTGGGGTATTTATGGAGGGGCTTGGTAATGAGCTGTTTGCTTTTTTATGATCTAAAAACAAACCAAGGCACATGCAAAATGCAGCCATCTAATTAAGGAAGAATAAATACTATCCCATCATCAGAGCCCCCCACCCACCTGAACTCCAATCTTGTGGCAGGCCTTGCCAAGGACACGTGAACGCTCTCAATTTACCGTGGGCACCAGATGACGCTCACACAGAAGACAGATCTACTGACTCGTTAAAGTGCACTAATTATTCCACAATTTTGAAAGTGAGAACATATGGGAGCTGTTTTCCTTGTGAGTGTTTCTGCTTCAAAAACAAAGTACATGACTGAACAAGTATTTTCCATAATCTATGTTGTTTGCAAATGCTATTCAAAGTCCACCAAATTCACTAACATTAAAAATGCTTAATTCCTCTCTGGTCCACGGCTATCTGATATTCAGTTCCTCTTCCCACATCTCTTTATTCCCATCGTGCCTTGGCCACTGAGCTGTGACTGCTTCTACCAAGATGAGCAGAGCCAACTTCAAAGTGAAATATTCTAACCGTTCAATTAGTGATTGGGTCAACACATGTGGGCAGCTGGTGGGATGCTTTCTTTGTCTTCGCAAAAGAAGAAGATGTCTTGGAACTATAAGGACACCGCCTCTAAGGACACAGAGCCATCTACAGGGACACAGCAGTGAAGATCCCAGGCAAGGATGGAGGACCTTGAGAGATGAGGACAGAACATTTCAGGCAGGCAGACTCTTCTATCTTCACCCCTGTAGCAGCAACCAGTCTCTAACTTCTCGATGAAAACAACTAAGGATCTGGGGCCCAAAGACAGCTAAATTAAATGAGCCTGTGATTCATAGAACCACATAAATCCCAAATTCACAGTGAGTTACTTGAGGACGGAACCAAGTCAGGGGAGTACAGAACTGAGATTATTCAGAAATAATGATGTTTCTCTAAATATTAACCATTACATTATTTATGGGATTTTTATTCTTTCATCCTTCTGAGTACATGAACTTTGTCCTTGCCAGCTTGCATTTGCTTGGGTGTGAAAATGAAAATTTGTCTGACTGAAAACAAAGAGAAGAAGCAAGATGTATATGGCTTTTAATATATAAAAATAGGAGTGGGCATTAAGACAAAGGTCTTGCAAGCCAGGATCTGGTCTTGAGAGCAAGTTTACCAAATCTTTACTTCTCCTCCTTTGGCCCATGAATACCCATCTCTAAAAGACCCATTGTCATAGTGTTCTCCTGCACCATGAAAGAGAGATTCCAGCCATTTCGTGATAAAGGGATATAACGTGAGTTCCGTTAATGGTTGAGTTGTGTTCCCTAAAAAGTTATGCTGAAGTCCTCACCTTCAGTATTGGTATGTGAACATGGCCTTGTTTTGAAATCATGTCTGCAGATTGGATCAAGTTAAAGATGAGGTCATTAGGGTGGGCCTAAGCCAATATGACTAGGGTCCTTATAAGAAGATGACCATGCGAAGACACAGACACAGGGAGAACACCACGTGACAATGGAGGCAGAGATTGGAGTGGTGGCTCTACAAGCCAAGGAACACCAAGGATTCCCAATCAACACCAGAAGTTAGAAGAGGCAGGGAAGGATTCTCCCCTACAGGTTTCAAGAGGAACATGGCCCTACTGATTTTGAACTTCCGGTCTCCAGAACTATGAGACAATGAATTTATATTGTTTGAGGCAATCCAGTTTGTGGTACTTCTTTTTAGGGGAGCCCTAGGAAATTCATGCAAGGACTATTGGCATTTTTTTAGGGGAGCTGTAGGAAATTCATGCAAAGACAAAAAGGAAAAGTCCGGAAGAAAGCATGGGGTGAATATCTGTCTCCCTATTTATCCTCTTGGCTTCTGCCTGGAGAGTGGGGGAACATCAAGCTAGTATTTGTGACACCAAAGATGGGGGTGAGGGTGGAGAGTCTCCAGTCATGCTCCTCCGAGGACTCTGGAGGAGGCTACAAAATTGGTGTCCTGCGTCAATCTGGCAAGATAAGCCCAGTGGTGCAATGTGTCTGCTGAAGGAAGACCAAGAGGGTCAGCTCTCCTAAGGCTCGCCTTGGTGCTCTGTGTCATTGCCCAGGACCAGGAAATGCTGAAACCAGAGCATCCTCCATTAGAATCCCACATTTGTCTTGAAGTTCCAATTAATGCTCTTGCTTATCTCTTCTTCGCTGTCTTACGGGCTTGTTTTGAATGAGGTTAGAATTTAACTCCTGACTTTCCAGTGAGGTAACCATTGCACAAGTTGGTTAAACAATGATTATTTTCCTAGACATTCCAATTTCTGTTAATAGCATGACCATTCATTGAGTCACCCAGTGCCTGCCTCTCTCAACTGTGATGTCCTCCAGATCGTTCCTCGATCCATTAACACCCTACCAGGTCTTCAAAGATCAGCCTCATTCATTCAAGAGACAAAATTAATGCTTGCTTAGCAAGTCATCTTTCTAAGTATTTGACGTTCAATAATGAGTGAAATACAAGTTGTAGCTATCTTCATAGAGCATATTAGTCCACTAACAAGGACAGATATAAATTAATTAATTATCCAGCTAAATGTCTAATTAAAACTGTCATAACACTGTGAGAAGATAGCGCAAGGCTCTGGGAGACACGTTAATAGGGAGACTGATCTAGTCTGGGTAGGGCAGGCTCTTGATGCAAGAGCCTACAAGAGAGTAGGAGTTCCTGGGTGGAGGTAGGCAGGTGGCGAAGTAGGAGCTGGTAGCAAAAACCTGATATAAGCTTGAAGGAGGAAATGACAGGACAGCAGTGGAAAACCCAAGGGGATACCTCTCTACAGTAAGGCTGGAAATGATGGCAAAGGCCAAATCTATTACCACTTTAAGAATTTTGATGCATTTTTTTAAAAAAGAACAACAGAAAATTATTGAAGAATTTCAACTGAGTGGTGACATGTGGAGGGCCAGTCTTTAGCCATCTGGCCTCACTCTGGGGAGGTGGCAGGAGTCAGCATTGGTGTAGGAGACTGACGGACCTACATGTCAGTGGCCCTCAGTTGGGCTGTGTGTGGCCCTAACCAGGAGCAGTCAAATACTCTGGAGCCTGGGTCTCACTCCTAGAGTCTCATGCAATTCGCCTGAGTACCCACTGGGCATTTCAATTATTCTCCAAGGGATCCTAATATGTAGGCAAGACTGAGAACCACTGTGATACCTGGGTGGTTACCCGCATAAGGACAGGGGTTTTGCTTCCATATTTTCATATCTCTTTTGTCATCCCTCACCCTCACCCCCCCTACCTAGAATACTGTCTGGTATGGTGGTTAATAATAAAAGGAAGAAGGGGGGCCCGGAGGGCTCAGTCAGTTAAGTAGCTGACTCTTGGTTTCAGCTCTGGGCATGATCTCAGGGTCATGGGATCTAGCCTGACTTCAGGCTCCTCGCTCAGTGGGGAGTCTATTTGTCCCTCTCCCTCTACTCCTTCCCCTGCCCCTGCTCTCTCACTCTCTCTCTCTCAAATAAATAAATAAATAAATAAAATCTTTAAAAGAAATAAGAAAAGGAAGAAAAAAGGAAGGCAGGAAATGAAGGAACATTTTTTAAAATATATGTGCCACTATTTACCTTTATACCTCTCTCTCTAAAAAAAATATTTTGCCTGGTCTCTAGAATAAAACTTACCTCACTGTAGTTAGTTTCTCCCTCCCCTCCCATGTCTTTTAAACAGTAGCACCCCCTAGGGTTTAGCTGTGTTCCTGGTTGCCCAGCTGGAGACCCCCTCACAGCTTCCCTGCCAGGTTGTTCGGGGCATGTGAAAAAATGTTAACCATTTTTTCTGAAGTTACAGGTGCATGTTTTAAGCTCAGTCCTGAGAGACAGACATGGACCTCTTTCATCTTCTCCGTTCCCCTCCCAGGGCTGGAAGAGACATGGAGTTTGTAAGCCAGCTTCAACCCTGCAGACCAAAGCAGCAAACTTTGGGAGGGTAAAGTCACATGATAAAGTTAGCACAGAAAAACCATATAGAAAAATATTCACATGACAACGAGTTTTCTACTAGTCAAAGAAAATAATTTTCACATTTCATACCATTTAGAGTATAAATATTTGAATGTGTATTTTATTTTAATAACCAGCCAGGAAAAATAATATCAGGATACTGGCAATGTCATATATTAATTTAATATATGTTTCCCTCAAATATTTTAACATCAAAATTCTTTGGGGAGCTTATGTGTTTTGGGCCAAAATAGCATACAGAATATTCTTTTTATTATGGGAATCTCATATCATCTCATGATTGCATGCCAAATCATCTTTAATAAGGTATCAATTAAGCAAAAAATACAAATGGATTTTGTACACGGCATGGGTGTTCATGTTACACCCTAAAAGGACTAAGCAACAGAATATTTGCTTTCACTTTAAGTTCCTTTTTCATGTGTGTGCTTAGCCCGGAACCTAAGCTTCATTTCTCCAAATGTCCATTGACTACTGTGACAGATGGATAATGAAAATGCTTTAGCTGCTCCAGAAAGGAGCTCTGAAGTTCTTTGTCTTTAAATCAAAATTATTTAAGAACACTCTTTAAGAACAAGTAAAATAATAGAAAAAATCAGGGTGTTTGAGAAAGAGTGGGTGAGCATTCACACCAACTGGCACACTTGGGCCTGCTGTTGTTAAGTAGGCTTATGGGAATCCTTTCCATCTCTCAAATGAAAAGTGTTCCTGCTGGTTAGAACAAAAGTGTTAATTCACAAAAGCCCATTGAACCCCTCATTGTCTGTGCCTACAAAGTTCTGACACTTGCAGATCAATGAAGTGGGGACCATGACACTCAGCTTCACTTTCTCATATGTAGTTTGCAAGAGTTTGTATTACATTTGACCTGGAACACAAGTGTGGTTGACAGAACAATGCTTTCCCCCATCAAAGATGGCCACATCCTAATCCCCAGAACCTGTACATATTGTTGCTTTACATGGCAAACAGAAACTCTACAGGTGTGATTAGATTAAGGATTTTGAGATGAAGAGATTACCCTGAATTATCCAGGTGGTCCCCATATAATCCAGGTGTCCTTGCAAGAGGAATGCTGGGGGCTCAGAGTCAGAGAAGGAGACGTGACCAAAGAAGCAGAGGTTGGGGTGGGGTGAGGCTGCAACCCAAGGAAAGCTGGTAGCCTCTAAAGGCTGTAAAAGCAAATAAGCAGATGATTTTCTAGAAGGAAGGCAGCCCTGAGGTCACCTTGAATCTAGCCCAATAAAACCATTTCTGACTTCTTCCTTCTAGAATTCCAAGATAACAAATTTGTGCTGCTTGAAGCCACTATGCAGTTCTTTGTTGTATCAGCAATAGGAAATTACCTTTTTATGGAAAAACATTAATCATGACCCCTATGTCATACTATGTGCAAAAATGAACTCACAATGGATAATAGGCCACAGTTAGAACTTATAAAATCCCTTCAGAAACATAGAACCACGTTGCGACCTTGGAGTAGACAGATGTTTCATAGACGAGACACATAAAAATGAATTAACTGCCTCAAAAATAAAAACCTCTTCTCATCAAAGGATCACTTTAAGAAAATTCAGTGAAGATCCCAGAGAGAAAAAGAAAATATTTGCAATACATGTATCTGACAACAGACTTGTGTCTAAAATACATAAAAAATGAATACAGTTCAATAAAAAGACAAACAATCCAAAGCTGAAAATATGGGTGAAAGACTTGAACAAGCACTTCGCAAAAGAAAATATGCAAATAGTCAATAAGCACACAACAATGTGCTCAAAATCACTAGTTACAAGAGGAGTGTAAATTAAAACAAAGACTGCCAAGGACATAGAACAACCGAGATGCTCATACGTCACGTCACAGGGTGGAAAGGTTAAAGGGTATGACTACTTTGGAAAATAACTTTGCAAGTTCTCATCAAGTTAAATCTATACTTTCCATATAACCCAGTAATTTTACCCCCTGGTATTTACACCAAAAAACAGAAATATTTGTCTACACAAAATCATGATTTTGAATACTCCTAGAACGTTCATTTATAGTAGTCCCTCAACTGGAAACAACCCCAAAGTCTATGAACAAATAAATGGATGAGTAGCTTCTAATATATCGATGCAACAAGAAGAATGAGCCATTGCTACTACTGGAACGAGGCAAAAAAGTTTGGGGTGATAGAAATGTTTTATATCTAGGGACACTGGGTGGCTCATTTGCTTAAGCATCTGCCTTGGGCTCAGGTCATGATCATGGGGTCCTGGGATCAAGCCCCGTATCAGTCTGCTTCCTCCTATGCCCCTCCCCCCACCCAGTTCCTATACTCTCTCTCTCGCTCACTCTCCCTCTCTCTCAAGTGAATAAATAAAATATTTTTTAAAAGAAGTGTTTTATACCTAGATTGTGGTGGTCATTCGTGGATAAATACATTTGTCAAAATTCACATAAGTGGGTACATTTTAATTAGGTACATTGTTATTTTCATTATTTCAGGAAGATTTTTTTTTTAATGATAGTAGTTTAAAGCATGAGAAAAGGTGTAACAAAATAAAAGCTATCTGCCCATGTCTGACGCAAGAAATCAAGACTGATACTCTCCTATATCAGGAGGCAAGAGAGCCATTGAAGACAATCATTCAGACCTTGTCTAAAGGCACTGCAACAGGCATGAACGAGCTCCTGCTGGCCACAGATAGGGCAATATGAGCATCAAAAAGAATAATCAATGCGGTTGATTGAAACTTATTTCGTATTTAGAAATTGATGGATTCATGATGAAAGAGAGGAGAGGAAGGAGAGAATATGGGGTAGGGAGAGAGGCAGAGACAGAGGGAAAGAGGGACAGCAAGAAGACTTTAGTAGACACCATTAGATGTAACTGGACAATTGAGCCACCAACTTCTTTCCTTGATGATTGCTAATTAAAGGGAAAGAATTAGGCACTGATCTTGCATTTCCTATATAGGTCATATGTCACAGAAGCCAAATAGCCCTAGGGATATGAACAATTTCTTATTTACTAAAGAATTGCAGCTAATAAATATAGAAGAAATCATACATTTAGAAAATCCCTACTTAAACCCCAGTTGAAATCATTGGCTCAGGCAATGATCATTGATATATGATCAGTGAAAGCTTACCGTAATTAATATGAAAACATTATAATGGTGAGATTGAGCTATTCTACCTGGGCTCATTGATCAATTTTTGCATCAATTATAATGAGACAACAAGGCACTGTGTACCTCCTGGGGGTGATACAGTATGAAGGGTGCCGTGAACTTGCCAAAACATTGAATGTGAGCCTAATAAGCCCATAGCGTTAACTTCCATGTACAGGGGCTATGGGGAAGATATAAAATACGTTAAATGACGCTGCCAGGAAATAAGCAGACAAACGCAGAATTTAGGATTGCCCGCTGAAAATCTAAACCAACACCTGCAACAATACTATAACCAAAAGGAAAAAAAATAGGGGCGCCTGGGTGGCACAGCGGTTAAGTGTCTGCCTTTAGCTCAGGGCGTGATCCCGGCGTTGTGGGATCGAGCCCCACATCAGGATCCTCCACTATGAGCCTGCTTCTTCCTCTCCCTCTACCCCTGCTTGTGTTCCCTCTCTAGCTGGCTGTCTCTGTCTCTGTCAAATAAATAAATAAAATCTTAAAAAAAAAAATAGAAGTGGATGGGCTGCATTGCCGTAACAATGTGTTATTAATTAATTAATTAATTAACAGCCAATGTGTTACTAGTTCAAGTTTAGGCAAAAAGAGCAATGGAGCAGAATAGGAAGTTGTTGGTTTGTAACCTCTGGTGTTTTCTGGGTGAAATCTGAAATCAGTCCCTCCGCAGATGGCAGGGAAGGATGGAAGAGAGAGGCAGGCCACGTCAGGTTGGTAGGTGGCAGGTGTAACAGGCAAGGGAACTTATCTACAAGGCTTGTCTTGAGCAGCTGCGAGACGGATGTCCACACCCCACCCACCCCAGCCAGAATCTTAAAAGTCTATAAAAAGGCTCTGAACTCTTCACTCATGAATAGCACCCAGATGATCTCAACACCACATTGCTCTCTCAAGGCTGCAGTCTTAAAAACGGCTATTGGAAGAGGGGAAAGAACATCTGTTCCAAAAACAAAGGAGGGAGTAAGGAGCCTCTGATTGGGCCTAGCAGGAGGGTCAGCTGACTGGCATGTCCTCTCCATGACCTCCCCCAACAGAAGTCCGGAGTTTATCACATAATAAAGATTGTCTGTTCAGAGAGGGAAACAAACCGTGAGAGAGTCTTAACTATGGTAAACAAACTGAGGGTTGCTGGAGGAGAGGGGGCTGAGGGGATGGATAACTGGGTGATGGGCATTAAGGAGGGCACGTGATATGATGAGCACTGGGTGTTATATGTAACTGATGAATCGTTGAACATTACATCTGAGACTAATGATGTACTACATGTTGGCTACTTGAATTTAAATTTAAAAAAGATCCCTCAAGTCAGTGGGGAAATTGTAAAATAGTTAATAAATGGTTTTGTGAAGATTACATAAATATTTAGGAAATAATGTTAATAAAGTTGTTTCTACCAGATCATAAAAAAATTATTGATGAGGCAAGAACCTAAGCATAATAGTACTATTAAAAATGTAACAAAAATGAAATAATACCTTTTTAATCTTGGAATAAGAAAGGTCTTCTTCATTAAAACACAAAATTAAAAAGCCATGCATGGAAATTCTGATAATTTAATATATAAATATCAAAACTAAGGTATGATTTTAAAGTGAAAAACTTAACTGCAGAAAAATGTTTTCAACTGAAATAATAAGCAAGAGATTAGTTTACATACTACATAAAGAATTCATAAAATCAAAAAGATAAAAAAACCCTAAAGAAAACCCCAAGAAAAACCCTTGGGCAAAGGATATAAATGATCAATTCATAGAAAAGGAAAAATGTCAGCAATCTCCATACAATAATATATATTATATTTTGCAACAGTATGCAAAGAAAAATAATAAAGATATAAATAACAGCATTAATAATATAAGTAATAAAATTATATAATAAAAATATATAATAAACATGGTTATAACTGTAAAATGTATAGCAATATATATAATTATATGTAAAGATACATCATATAATAAGAAATATAATAAATATATACATAATTTTTCAATTCACAGAATAGGAAAGTAAATCTCAAGATCTGCTTGTAAGCTCGTGGAGAAATAAATGCTCTCATATGCTTCTGGTGGGGAAATAACCTCTCCTACTTATGATCTATATTCTGTTTCATGTGGGGAAAGCCCCAGTAGCACAACACACCTCTCTCTGCCTCTCAATCATTTATTCCTACGGGGCAAAGGAATGATATCATTAGGGAGTTTCAAAAATGGAACAGAGCAAGATGTGTAACTTAGCTTCTCCCTTCTCCCGTTTTCTTAATGGTAGATAGCTCAAAATCAGTGGGTTCTCTGCTTTGCACCTGCATTGACATTCTCGGGTCCTATGGTTGAGATACCAAGCAGGGGAGGCTGACCTAATTCAGAGATTCCATATGAACTAATAGTCCACCCCAGAAATATACTCAGCTTCTAGGTTACAGGAAGGGCTTGGAAAGTTCAGGACCCCTAAAAAGTGGCCTATCCCTATAAAATTTACTTCACAGAGAAGCAGAGAATGTATGGGACAGCAAATTTGCTTCAGACACATGGTAGGCAGGATTTTAAATAATGCCCCAAATTTCTGGCCCTTGCAGAAGACCTACATTGCTTCCCCCAGTTACTCAAGCAATGCTAATACAATATACAGCCACACTATTGTTGCTGTAAGGAATTTTGCAAATATAACTCAGATCCAAAACCAGTTGATCATGTGATGATAGGGCGATTATCCAGATGGTCCTGTGCTAATCCCATAAGCCCTTGAAAAGTAGCCTGGAGGTCAGAGACAGAGAAGTCAAGGATTCACCATGCTGCCGCTGGCTTAGAGGTGGAGGGGAGCCTGTGGCAAGGAATGTCACAAACTCTGTAAGACTCCTTACCGCCAGTAAGGGGAAGGGACATTTCAGTCCCACAACCTCCGGGAACTAAATTCTGCCAACGGCGGCAACAAAATGATGAGCTTGGAAGCAGCTATTTCCCCAGAGCGTGGAGACAAGACCTCAGCCCGGTCAGCACCTTGACTTCAGTCTTGTGACGCCCGGAGCTGAGCCTGGCAATGCAGAGCCACACTTCGGACTTACGCAACTGTGAGTGAGTCAGCGGGTATTATTTTTGGCCACTGGGTCAGTGGTAACTTGTTACACAGTCATGGAAAAGAACACACGGGGTAAGAAGACAGAAAGAGGTAAGCCATGCATATAGCAAACAGAAAAGCAGAAGAGAGACAGAGGGAGGGAAAGAGACCCATATGTTACTCTAATGGAGGTCCTGCCCCATTGGGAATGGTGGGTAAGAGTTCTTCACGAACATGTAGTCAGAGACGTTCCCCCTCATCTCCAGACAGGAGCTTCCTCATCACTGAGCCCAGGGTTCTCGACAGAGGCCCCTTTTGTATGTTCAGCAGGACAAGCCTCTATGCTGGACTTCCTTGGACATGGCAAGAGGTTTGCTTTCCCCAAAACTCACCCACTAGCTGTCAGATGGACCCCTTGATCATTGTGCCAGCCAGGTACAGGTTCCGATGTCTCCACGTGCCCCCAGAGTGAGCGACAGTGCCGTTGGCTGAGAACCAAGGAGGTTCAACCATACTATTTTGCAGATGATGAAAGAACTCTAGAGAGAAGAGTTTGAGATGGTCCTACAGCCCCTTATCTTCAGAGCTACACCTGCAGGTTGGACTCGTAGGGTCAGCGCCATGAGCATACACTGTACATGGTAGCTTTTAGTAAGTTACATACCACTGTAGTCACCCTGAATGGATTCTTTCCTTTCCATGGCTTTCCATTATTTTCTTTCCATGGCTACCTGTCTCCCACCCTCACTGTTGAGTGTTTGCTCAAACGTCACCTTCTCAGAAAAGTCTTTCCTCCTATTTAAAATTACAACCGCTCCTTTCATTACCAATAGTCAGTAGTCATCATTTTTGTCCTCTGACTTAACTTCTTATAAGCACTTACTACTTTTGAACAGGCTGACTACACATGTACTGATTTGGGGGAGGAAGGGTATCCAACCCACACTAGACAATCAACTCGAGGATGAAGGATTTCGAGCTGTCATGTTCACCAATGTGTCCTGGTTCTTGAACCATTGCCTGACACCTGGTCATTATATGTTGAATAAATAAGTGAGTGAAGCTATTATTCTAAGTGTTCCAAACAAGTAATTATCTTCTCTCCTTCTGTTTGGAGAGAAAAAACAAATCTTAGAATGTATTAAATCACAGTGTATTTGCCACTAAGTATTTCAGAGGAATAACTACTAAAAACTACATGAAGCAATTTGTGAAAACAAAGTATATTCAGAAGCTTTTGTGTTACATTTCATAAGACTAAGGTATGTAATGAGGAAATGTGTTTTAGTTCCTCAATCAGAAACAATATCTTACATTCATATAAAGTTGAGTCATGAATTATGTATTTCTTTTATATAAATTAAGTATTGATGAGTTTAGACAGCGGTAATATGCATTCATATTCCCTTTAATTTTGCAGAGAATTACTAGTCTATATTTTTTCTCCTCCCTATCCCCTCCCTAGACTAGCAAGGTTAACAGTCAGGTTTTTTCTTTAAAGGGGCTGCTGAATTTCAAAGAATTTAACCCCATGGTCTCATCAATTTAGACAGTTTTAGGAAACACTGAGTACTAGGGGCGCCTGGGTGGCGCGGTTGGTTAAGCGTCTGACTCCTGGTTCTGGCCCAGGTCCTCTTGATCTCAGGTCCATCAGGATCCGCACTCAGCTGGGAGGCTGCTTGAGATTCTCTCTCTCCTTCTCCTTCTGCCCTTCCTCCCTGTGTGCACGTGCTCTCTCTCTCTCTCTCTCAAAAAAATCTTTAAAAAACAAAAACAAAAACAAAACACTGAGTACTTGAGAGATGCCAATATAGGTTTACTCTTGGAAAGGCAAAGGTAAATTCCTCCTGGTGCTTGACCTTGAGCGGACTATCTTCCGTGGGCAGTAGGAAGATGTATAGAAAATTCTGTGAACAATTGAGGCTATATTGTCTATTCTACCAGTAGACTGGGTGTGTATTTCTAAATTTTCATAATAAGGATGAAGTGTATCATATGTTATTTAAGTTGATTTTAGTATTTTTCATCTTTAACCAGATTATCTCATTTTTTTCCTATATGAGCATCTTTACTTAAAAATAGAAAGAAGATAAAGCTTTTGCAACATATGTCGTCTTCACTGGGTTTTAAGATTGTTTCAAACAGTAAATATGATGACAGAGCGCCTGGGTGACTCAGTTGGTGAAGCGTCCAACTCTTGGTTTCAGCTTGAGTCATGATCTCAGGGTTGTGAGATCAAGCCCCACATCAGGCTCTGTGCTCACGGGGAGTCTGCTTGAGAGTCTCTCCCTCTGCCCCGCCCCCTGCTCACTCTTTCTACGTCTCTCTCTCTCAAATAAATAAATCTTAAAAAAAAAAAACAGTAAATATGATAGAGGTGACTTGTCACGAATTGACTGACATCAATGTTTGTATCTATCTTTTATCTTGTAAATGAAATTATTTCTTTCCTGAAAAATGAAAAAGATGCTGATGCATAAGTTTGCGGGCCCCCAGATATTTTATATGACAGTTCAGTGTTAAGTTGAATAAAATTGCACTGAACTGTCCTCCATGATTTATAGCAAGTGACTGAACATACCAGGAACATTTTGTTTTTATATAGATTCTGGGGGTTTTTATAGGTTAGATTTTCTATTCCACTGGATGGTTGGCAACTAACCAAACATTTCCTCAAATTATTATAATGACATTTTAATATGAAAGACTGCATTATCATCAACCCCAGGAATACGTGTTATGTTTACCTGAAAGGAAGATGGTGACTTTCTTTCAAGTAATTTACCTCAAAAACCTGGGGGATTGGTGTTTGCTGGAGGGAAGAGGCTTATATTTCATACACTAGCATCATCTCATGGTGAAGGACAGTAAGACAGGGTGAATTCCTTCTAGTGTGATTAGGAATCACTTCATATGTTTTGAGGCCACAGTTACTAGAATGGACATAAAGGTATTCTTTGCACTGAAGGAAATAACGACTGATGATTTATGGAATTAGGGATGTGCAAGTGGGCACAGCAGATCTGAGATACCTTAGAAGGGAAACTGGTCAGGAAAAGAGCAGAGCAAGACCAGGTCTGGGTTAGATATTGGTCTCAACGTTGAACACTGGCCATATTGGGTCATCAGACTCTGGACATTTGCTTTTTGCAGGTCCCGGACTCGTTGAGCTCATCTCTCTCACTGGGGGAACCTCTAGATTAGAGATTATCTGGAGGAGATTACTAGTGAAATAAGTATCTGGGCCAGAGAGCAGTGGGAAGGCAGAGGAAGGAGGATCCAACAAAGAGCGCCAGGAAAGGAAGCCGACCTACTAAAGAAGTACGATGAAAGGTTAGGAAGCCCAGGTGAGACCTCCCAAAGGAATATCAGAGCAGAAGAGGGAAAGTGAGAAAATAGAAATGCTATATTAAGCAGGGAACATTTAGAAGCCAGGGAAAGGCTGTTTCCTGAGGATCACGGGGCAGAGATACCGGAGCTCTTGAGGCCCCTGGGAGCACGGGCCGCAGACTCATCCAGAAGCTTCAGCTCAGAAAGCTCTGTGGTTCCCACCTTTCTCAGGAATCAGATGTCACAGGCCTGAGAGAAAACACGGAAAGAGTCACAGCAACAAACTCACTGTCAAGACCAGGAAGGCCTGCTTAGGAGAGAAGAGCAACCCTGTCACATAAGAAACTCAAACTCAGGGCAACTCTAGGTTTCAGAGGCAAGAAGCTCAAAGGGAAAGAGAAAAAGAAGCGTTGACTAAGTCCCAAGCAAATGAAAGGCATTTCAATAAAACCTGGTGATAGCAGAGGACACCACGTAAACGTCTAAACCTTGAAGAATAATTGCCAACATTTATCGAGAGTTTGCTGTGGGCTGGGCACTGTTCTGTGTTACATGGATGAGCTCATTGCATTCTCGCCACACTGTGATAAAGCAAGAACCACTTTTAATCCTTTTTTTACTGATGAAGAAATTTAAATGCTGGGAGCAGGTAACTCGCCCCAAGTCAACACGGCTAAAAAAGAGGAGGAGCTGGGAGCCGAGCCCACAAAGTCTGGCTTTGAAGAAAGCACTCCTAATTACTGTACGATAAACCAGGACAGAATGGTTCTGCAAGAGAGGAGGTAGTTTTCCTGCCCTGCTGGGGGATACGCACGGAGCTAAATCAAACTCTACCAACAGAAATCTTCCACTAAGATAAGTGGGAGACAGTCCAGAAAACTCACAGGCTGACATCTTGGAAGACTGAAATTAAGATGATCCCTTCTGGGTGTGGCAGACACTGTAACTGACCAACCCAAAGTCCCATTCCATCATCTCTCTATCCCCTTTCTGGCCTGAGGAGGTCTTGTAGCATCATTCCAGCTGATGAAATTCAAGCAGAAAAATTCTGGTTGCAACTTCTAGGCAAGATTTCACTTGCCTGACAGAAAGAGAAACTCAGCTGCTGTGGCCTTTCATGCACTATCCTGTTTCCCTCTTGCTTCCTGGAATACCAGTGTGATGTCTGGAGGGGCAGCAGCCATCCAAGGACCCTGAGGAGAGCCACAATGTGAGGATGACACCGCAAGATTAGAGGATCCTGAGCCCTTGAAGGCATCATCCACCGTCTTCCCAGCCCTGGACTGGTTGCCTCAGGACCTCATATTTGGGAGAAAAATAAGCCACGATCATTTGAGGACAAAAAAAAAAAAAAGAAAAGAAAATAATTCATATAATTCTTTGTAGTACTTTATGCTGAGCTTGCTCTTTGTGTCTCAGATCTATCCAAATGTTTAATAACCACAGTCTCCAAGGAGGTGACTCCTTAATTCTGAGTTGCTTCTCAGCAGTGTCTTTTACCCTAGTTCCCACCAACAGATCCTGGGCCTGTGATGCCAGGTAGCTCCCTGCGGGTGTGGTCTCTCTCCATCTGGTGGAGAGCTTTGGCTCTAAATACCCTATCCCATTGAACAACTACTAAAGCATCTCCCCCCCCCACTTTATTAAAAAAGATTTTATTTATTTTTGAGAGAGAATGAGACCATGAGCAGGGGGAAGGGGTAGAGGGAGAGGGAGAAGCAGGCTCCCCACTGAGCAGGGAACCTGACACGGGACTCCCTGGATCCCAGCACCCTGGGATCATGACCTGAGCCGAAGGCAGATGCTTAACGAACTGAGCCACCCAGGCACCCCCCCCCCTTTCTTTAAGATTTTATTTATTTATCATCATTCTCTTTTCTAATGCCAATTTAGACATGGGTTTGTCACCTTTCCCCTTTCATCTCCCTGTAGTTTTAATTTTTTCCAGAAAGTATGCTGAAAAGAAAAAAAAAAGTTATCTGAAGAATTAAAGAAAGCTATATTTTAAACTTTATGTATGAACAGTTTGTTTCTTTGCTTAAATTATTAACCATAGGAAGAACTAACCGAGGGAGAAAAGTCATTAAAATTAAGGAAAACATTTAGGGACATAAAAGTACTATAAATCAGTGATTCTCAAAGTAGTTTCCCCTGGGAATGGTTAGAAATGCAGATTCCCAGGCCCTGCTGCTGATCTACTGAATCAGAAACTTTGGGAGTAGGGCCCAATAATCTGTGTTTTGCCAAGCCCCCCATGGGATTCTGAGGCATGTTTGAGTCTAAGAACCACTGATCTAGGCTCTAAGATGTTCAATTCTCCCCCTTTCACACCCAGTAAACACATTTATATACTGAAATGCAAGTTCCTGGGGAGCAAGGACTTGGTCTTATTTATCTTTGTGTCCCCAACACTCAGTAACGTGCCTCATACAAAGTGAGCAGTTAATGAAATATGCAGGCTAATAAATGACTCAGACAACAGTGGTGATACTTTATTTTTAAAGCAAGTCCAAATAAAGACAGCTAATTCATAAATTTGAATTAGAAATACTACATATGAAATACCAAGCACGTTCATCGTCTCAAGATTCATCATAAAGCTATGCCTTTTTTTGACATTTTTTGTTCCTACTGTTAGTTACATATTATATGTAGGAAAGTAATATATATAGCATAAAATTTTAAAATGAAATAAACAAACAGGTAACGAGCATCCAGAGTAAGAAATAGAATTTTTAAGTTATTTAGAATTCACTATGCCTCATCCCTCTGCCTTCTCCCTTGAGATAATCGCTACACAAAATGTCGTGATAATCCTTCTCTGTAATACTTTCCCACTAGTGTGTGGATCCCTCAACAAAGGGCGTCCGTTGTATCTGTTTTAGAATCACACCAAACAGAGGCTTTGGGGCTTGGTTCTTCTTCTCCAGATGAGAAGCATCCATGTTGATGCATGTAACTATACGATAGCTCGTTTTCGCTGCTATCCAGTTACATTGTGTGAATGTGCCATTTTTTCTGTCTACTCCACTATTTATTGGCATTTGAGTTGTTTCCAGGTTTTACTGTTGTAAACATTGCCCAGCTACAACAATCTCCAGCTCACAGACACACATGAGCCAGCCCACATGATTATTACTTCCTAATCCGCCAGCCCCACATGATTATTTTGAAGCAATTCAAAGGCTCATATCATTCTCCTGTAACCTGTAAAGATTCTTCTAAGAAATAGAAATTCTAAAATGTAATGTGATTACATTAACCAATCTTAATCAAAGCTGGGGGTTCTTTTAGACTAGTTTTAAAACAAAAAACAAAAACCTTTCCTATTTGAAATTTATCAAGCAATTTTATCTTGTCTCTAAAATCTCTTTAGTTTTTTACAGGTATGCATTAATCTGTACCTCATCTCTGTGTAGGGAGACTGAATTTCAGTTTTTGTTTAATATGATTAACAAGCTGTCTCTATGACATTAAGTGAAAAATCTACCCATTTACCACTGGTCTGCATTACCATGTCTGCCATACTGAAAGCCTCTGTAGCTATATGGGTTAGGCATCTAAGCTTTCTACCGTATTCTATGTGCTCATATTTTAGTCCTTGCACCAATAATCCAGTGTCATAAATCCTTTAGCTTTATAATCTAATAAAGTACTCACCTTGCTCTCTTTCCAGAGGGCTGTCACTATTCTTAGCCTTTGCAATTCCCATGTAATTCTACAATCAGTTCACCACATTACAAAATAATTGTGATTTGGTTGACACGCATAGTAAATCCATTTTGAAAGCACCGATATCTACACAATGTTGACTCTGTGACTTTATGAGCATGATACATATCTGTGATTGTCTCTTTGAAGGACTTGGATGAATTTATTACGTTTATTCTTAGGTAATTATATTTTTATGCTATTGTTAACTTTAAAATTTGACTTTGGTTTGTTCTTAGCATGTAAACTAATATTATATCTATAGTTTTTAAAAAATATTTGTAGTAATGTATTGGTGTGTAATAAGTTATCCCAAAATCCAGTGGCTTAAAGTAATAATAATCGTTTATTATTGCTCATGCTCTCTGTGGGTCCAGAATTCAGCTAGGGTACAGTGGAGATGGGTGCTCTGCTCTAAATGTCCTTGGCTGGACAATGGGGCCTTAGAATCATCTGGAGTCTTGTTCATGTTCCAGTAATTGCTGACTACTAGCTCAGATCTCAGCTGAGGCTGTCGCTGGAACATCCCCCTGTGGCCTCTCCAGGTGTCCTGGGCTTCCTCCCAACATGGTGGCTGTGTTCCAAAAGCAAGGGTCCTAAAAGAGAGCAAGCCGTAGCATTCCACTGGTTGCATTGGTCTGGGCATCACAGATCTCCTCCCAGATTCAAGGAGAAGGAACACAGATGCTGCCTCTCTCTGGGAGGAGTGCCAACCACACTCTAAACAGCTTCCTATAAAATAGAATTGGTGGGGCCATGTTGGAACATACAACTTGCCACAATATTACATACACAGGGAAATTATCGGTAAATAATGACAGTTTTATTTCTCCTTTTACAGTCCTTTCTTTTCTTTCTTTTTTCTTGCCATACTGCTCCAGCAGATAACTTTAATACCATGCCAGATAAAAGAGCTAAGAAGGAGATCCTGTATTTTTTTTTCTCCATCTCAAAGTAAATGCTTTCAAACATCCCATCATCCAGAATAACTTCTGCTGTAGGTCTTGTTGTGGTGCTCATGATGGTGTGATCCAGGTGTCCCCCGGCAGGAAGGAGTTTGCTGCCCACCCGCAGGCAGGCAACGAGCAGACAGCCTCCAGCTCTCTGCCCTACAGCTTCTGCAGACAGCTGTCCCGGCTGAGATCACACCTGTTTGGAGCAGCCTGCCTCAGGAGACTGAGCGACGCAGGGTATGAAGGCCTGGCCAGTTTGGCCAAACACAGGATCCTCAGGTGGTCAGTACCAGGTCTGGAAGTCCTCCCCATGCTTTCTGAGGCTCTGGTAGACCAGTGTCGCAGCTCCCTACTTCCGGCCCATCTTGCTGCCATCCACTTCCCCTCACAAGCGCTGATTCCTAGAGAACACCTTGCAGCTCAAACTCTACCGTAGCACCTGCTTCCAGAAAACCCACCCTATGCCCCTTCACACAGGGAGTGGCAGGATAAAGGGGACAATGAGCACAAACTTGGAGATGGATGGCCCACCGCCTGGCTGGAGGAGGACCCCACCCCTACGAGTCGGTGGAACACAGAAAACTTTGGCAGAAAATGGTGGTCCAATTGTCACAACATTGACTGGAGGTGAATTTGGAGACTACTGTGAGGGAAACAAAGCATTACAAGGAGTGACATATCAGGCATTTGGGATGTCTGGAGATAATAGCAGCTATAAGGATAAGGAGATTGGAGGGTATATTATTTTGCTAGGGCTGCCATAACAGAACACCACAGACTGGGGGGTTAAATAATAGAAATGTACTTTTTCCACAAATCAGGAGGCTGGAAGACCAAGATGAGATGCCAGCAGTATTAGCTTCTGGGGAGGCCGCGGTCCTTGGCTTGTGGATGGCCACCTTCTGGCTGTGTCTTCACAGTCCTTTCCTCTGTGTGCACACACTCCTGGTATCTCTTCTTTTCGTTTAAGGACACCAATCCCATTGGGTTGGGACCTCACCCTTATGCCCTCATTTCACCTTAATTATGTCCTTAAAGGCCCTAAGGCTCTACCTCCAAATATAGTCACGTTGGGAGTTAAGACTACAGCATGTAATTTGGGGGAGCAGAAGGGACACAATTCAGTCCATAAGGGATGGCCATTATTGAACACCATCGATGCCAACAAAATGATAATGAACAGCTGAAGGGAGTAACAGGTGATTAATTAGAAGGTGGATGTGAAGCCAGGGGGCCTCTTGCATACACAGAAGTAGAAAGACAGGAAGCCAGGTGGATTTGCACCACGCAGATACACTTTGCCATCCACGTTCCAGCAACAGTTCCTCCATGGCCATCAGCCCCTCTATCGGAGGGAAAAGCTGGGAAGGGGATGTTAGTGGACAACCCAAGCCCTCATCACTGCAGCAGAGCTCAGAGTGCACTGGTGCTGACTGTTTGTCTCCTGGATACCCATTCTTCAGGCCGTGGCAGCTTACTTGGACATGGGACCCAAACCCCCATTTGTGGGCTGAGAGCTACACTTGTCCATTCATGATATCAAGTCAATCAGCCAATTTCCCAGTAATTCTTCTGGCCCTGATGATGTAACTGCAGTCTGACCCCGCCTCAGAGCCCTGGCAATTACCCTACAGGGTGGTGACTGCCCTCCCAGTGCTTCTTCAAGTTGTGCTGTCCTGCACACTTCTTCTAGATTTATTGGCCAGTTGATCTTGGGATGTTTACCTAGATGTGTGGATTCCAAAGCAAGGAGTAAGTATGCATATGCTTGTTAGCGCTATTGCGAATTCCCCTCCGCAGCTGCCGTTCCATTTCGGAATTATGCCACCAATATATGAGAATGCTTGTTTCCCAAAAGATAAGGTGGTCCTATTAATCAGGTTTGGGTTTTTTGGTTTGTTTTTTTTTTTTTTTTAATGTTCAGGCTGATATGGTTTGAGGAGACGTGAGCTACACAAGGGACAGCACTGCAGTTTCCTGCCCCACTTATGAAACCCAAGCCCCCACGATGCTCTTGTCCCTTCTGAGCAGTAGGAGGGGCTCCTCACATCACTTAACTTCCAAGCAGAAGTCATCAATAAAGCAAGTGTTTAATACTATCTCTGACCCTTCCCAGCTGGTTCCGTTTCCTGCTTTCTAAGACCTTGGAGAAATTGAGGCAATGCAAGAATTCCATTCAACATGGTGATGGCAGAGGACAAAGTCAGGGTTTTGCTCATTTGGCGAAGGAAGGTTCACAAGGGCAAACTCTCTTTGCTAAGGGAGTAGGGGAAGCCGCAGGGAACGGGTGACAGGTGCCAAATTCCAGGGAGAGCTGATGACCATCATTTTCCCCACCGAACCCTGGACACTAATATATTGAATCAGAAAATACCAGTGTTGGGGCACCTGGGTGGCTCCGTCAGTTGAGGATCTGACTCTTGGTTTCAGCTCAGGTCATGATCTCAGTGTCCCAGGATCAAGCCTGGCATGGCGTTGGGCTCAGCACTGGGCATGGAGCCTGCTTAAGATTGTGTCTCCTTACCCCTCTGCCCCTCCCTGCTCACTCTCTCTTTCTCTGTCTAGAAGACGAAGACGAAGACGAAGAAACAGAAGGAGGGGGAGGAGGAGGGGGAAAGGGGAGGAGGAGAGGGGGGAGAAGGAGAAGAAAAAAAGAAGAAAGGAAGAAAGAAAAAGAAAATACCAAAGAGGATGGGAACTTTGGTCATTATCCACCTTCCGAGTTACAGAAAAATTGTGGCCTCTGTCAAAGATAAATAAAGCTGGACAATAAAATGGCAAGCACAGATTTTAATCAGTAATACACGATTGCAATAGGGAAAAGAATCCAGTACGGTCTGAGCTTAGCTTGCATTCGTACAGAGATGACTAGGCATTTTCAAGGGAATCTGGGGGAATATGGAGAGGGAGCAGGGGCTCAGTAGAGTCGGGGACATGAACAATTACAAAAAGTGGGAGGGGGCTTGGTCAACGTGACCCCTGCCTGGGATTGCTCCCACCCTCCCACAGAGGCCAAGAGACAGGGACCTTGTCTTTAGGAGCTGGGGGAACAAACAGTAAATTCTTTTGGCTGCTTTGAGCTTTTTCAGGCAGGGGCTTTAAAGGGGACCACATTCGTCCTAGGAATGTGGCCTTGAGCTGTTAGAAACTGTTAATGTTTGTACAAGTTTATAGGCCGAGGTTGAGGTCTAGTCAAGAAGAGAGCTCAGAGGAGCCTGGCTGGGGTTTGTTTGGTCAAGGGAGAATCTCTATCACCTCTAAAGATCAAACACCTGGCCCAAGGTCACCTAAGAAAATAAGGAAAGACACTGGACCAGGACACTCATTTCTCAACTGCCACTGGCTGGTCGCATGTTATTGGCAGAAAGTGTCAGCTTAAAAAGAATATTTACCCACCCACATGAAGAGCCCTCAAAACTAGAAAGCCAGCTACTTCAGCCATTCGGGTTAAAATAAAATAATAATATGATCCTCCTTTTGCTCGCGCCGATGAAAGTGACATATGGAGAAGCCTATTTCTCAGCACACGATCCATAATTCAAACAGAAGTGCTGCCTACTTCCTCATTAGCTAAATTGTGTTCATTGCAGAAAGCAGCTTTTGGTAGCAGTATCGATCAGCAGGAAGTAAGATGGAAAAAATTAACACAACTTGAAGACTCCAGTCTCTGGGGTGTAGCTCGCCATCTGGGAATGACTTATTAGGACAGGAACAAGGAAACACTGTCCATACATTACTTTTCCATTTTACATATTCGGCCTGTCCTCATTACTCTGAGCCCACCAACATGGAGCTTGTGACGGTTCAGAATTGTGATCCGAACGTTCTATGCAAAACATTTAACTTAGGACCTTAATGTCTCTGATGAACTTGGAAATGTTTCCCTCCATTTCTTTAACTGATTTTATATGTATATAATTCCCACAACTACACACTGGATGAAATGGATGTATCAAATTTCTTTTCTTTGTAAGATTTTATTTATTTATTTGATAGAGAGAGCACAAGCAGGGGCAGGGTGGAGAGGTGGAGGGAGAGAGAGAAACAGACTCCCTACTGAGCAGGGAGCCAGATACGGGGCTGGATCCCAGGACCCTGAAATCATGACCTGAGCTGAAGTCAGATGCTTAACCCACTGAGCCACCCAGGCACCCCATCTTTTTTTTTTCATTCTCACATTTCAATTGCTTTGATAATTTCCCCCCTCATTTTAAATTAATAGCATTTTATATGATACGAATGATTCCCTTTTTATTGTGTGCTGTTTAATCTCAAAAGCTTCTTTCCGGGGCGCCTGGGTGGCACAGCGGTTGAGCGTCTGCCTTCGGCTCAGGGCGTGATCCCGGCGTTATGGGATCGAGCCCCACGTCAGGCTCCTCTGCTATGAGCCTGCTTCTTCCTCTCCCACTCCCCCTGCTTGTGTTCCCTCTCTCGCTGGCTGTCTCTATCTCTGTCGAATAAATAAACAAAATCTTTAAAAAAAAAAAAAAAAAAAAAAAGCTTCTTTCCACCTAGGTATCATAGATATTTTTAAATAAATGGTCAAGGTAAAAAATGCAATAAAATAATAGTGTTAGTCATCGCACCCTCCCCGGAGAAATTCACAGAAAAATACTACATACAATGTTTGTTATTGAAGATCCACATTATCTTTCCTTTTGTGTGTTCTGATAATTGAACAATTAACACTCTGCAAGTAAATTAAAATAAAATTACACTCTCCTAAATCCATTACCCAAGTTATTTTTAATAATTTCCTGTTTACTTGCAGTTTCCAATTGTTTTTATTTCACTGTTTTTTTTTTATCAGTTCACTCCTTCAAATGAAACATAAATGGGTTGACTAAAGATGCCAACTGTTTCTAAAGAATATGAATTGACCCAAATAATTGAGCGAGAATTTGAAGTTAATGGCAGAAGGGATCTATCGCAAGGCAGGAACAATAGTAGGAGGTAAATAGCGTATCATTATTCACTTCCTCCATTCACACTTTTTCTGTGTTTGTTATAAATTTCCAATTTGTTGTGAAGTGATTTCAAATTAAAGCTAATTATCAACCGTGTATCAATGCTTTTATTGCAGCAAATATATCATAAATGTCTCCATGTCAAAGCACTATGTTGGGGGAAATACAAAGAGAAATAGAGCCAGACTCCTGCCATCTGAGGAACGTGTGATCCAGTTGGAGGGGAAAATGCAAAGTGGGTACAGAAATAATAAGATGGTGATACAGCAGTTTTCCTATGGCTGTTGTAACAAATTGCCACAGGCTGGGGGCTTTCCACAACAGAAATTCATCTGTCATGATTCTGGAGGCCAGAAGTCCAAATGAAGGAGTCAGCAGGGCTGTGGGCCCTCCAGAGACTTGAGGGGAAGCTCCTCTGTGCCCCTTCAGCTTCTGTTGGCTCCTGAGAATCCTTCTAGTTGTACTCCTCCATCGGACCCCTGACTCCTCCCTCACAGAGTGTTCTACTATTCCAAGGGTACCAGTCACTGAATTCAGGACCCACCGTGATCTAGTGTGTCCTTATCTTAATTTCATTATATTAGGGGAATCCTTATATCCAAATAAAGTCTCATCCTGAAGTCCTGTGCAGACATGGATTGTTAGGGGGACACTGGTCAATCTACTAAAATAGGGGTAGAGTGTGAGTTGGACTGAGTGCCCCGTAAGTTCAGAGCAAGATGGAACAGAAAGCATGATACTGGGCATCGTGGAAAGCACAACTGTGTGGGCTTTTATCACCTGGGCCCAGCCTGCCTGCCCATCCTCGTGCCTTATCTCTTTCTAGCAGGAAAGCACTGACTCTGGTCACGCTGACCTTCCACTCCTCCTGGGATGTGTGGCATTCTCTTAAACCTCTGCAGGCAGCCACTTCATATATTTGTTTGTCTCTGCAATTCTATGGAGATTTTAAATCTGGGACAATAGAGGTTAATCGTCCATATGCTCTATAGACGGGAGCAAAGTCCATTTCTGCCAAAACTGCTAAGGGCTGGACAGAACAAGTCCTCAGACCTTAGCCCAAAACTTATCACCAACCTAACTCCACAAGAGAAGCCCAGAGATTGATTCAATAAATTGAGTGGAGAATTTTTTTTTTCAAGAAAGTTGTCGATCTAGGATGGGTAAAGGCATTTTTCCTCGGTGTCTTGGGGGAGGCAAGAACAGGTGTATGAGGGAGCCTTGGGTTCCAGTTGTGATGTGGGGCTCCACAGAGTGCAGTGCGAGAGCTTTCTGATAAATTGATTTGTGCCTTAAAGAGTGAAGGGCACAGGGACAGTGTTGGATACTTGCTTATGGGGGAAAGGCTGGCTGGTGCTGCCCCCGATGAAGACAGAGGAAAGAAAGTCACAGTGGGAACAGCCCTTCTCCAACAAGGCAGCAACGGCCTGCTACTTTCATATAGGTGTCCAAGTGTGATCTTACCTGCTCTGAGAAGGAAGGAGGACCAGACTGTTGGTGAGCAGCTCTACGGACAACGAAAATGAGCGAGGAGAGTGGAAGAGGCTGCATTCTCCCTTTCTCGTGGCTACTATCAAAACATGTGTGGAGGTCCTTTAAAAATTTAAAAATTGAGCTACCCTATGATCCAGCAATTGCACTACTGGGTATTTACCCCAAAAGATACAGACGTAGTGAAGAGAAGAGCCATATGCACCCCAATGTTCATAGCAGCATTGTCCACAATAGCTAAATTGTGGAAGGTGCCGAGATGCCCTTTAACGGATGACTGGATTAAGAAGATATGGTCCATATATACAATGGAATATTACTCAGCCACCAAAAAGAACAATTACCCAACATTTGCAGCAACATCGGGACTGGAGGAGATTATGCTAAGTGAAATAAGTCAAGCAGAGAAAGACAATTATCATATGGTTTCACTCATTTATGGAACATAAGAAGTAGGAAGATTGGTAGAAGAAAGGGAAGAAGAAAGGGGGGGTAACAGAAGGGGGAATGAACCATGAGAGACTATGGATTCTGGGAAACAAACTGAGGGCTTCAGAGGGGAGGGGGGGGAAGGGATATGCCAGTGATGGGTATTAAAGAGGGCATGTATTGCATATTGCACTGGGTGTTATACACAAGTAATGAATCATGGAACTTTACATCAAAAACTAGGGATGTACTGTATGGTGACTAACATAATATAATAAAAATATTATTATTAAAAAACAAAAAAACATGTTCGCAGTCTTTCCTCTTGTGCCCAGAACAAGGCAGGAGAGCAGACCAAAAGCCCACTGTCAAACCCAGCTGACCCGTGGCCACAGAACTGTCCAGCCAAGCCTAGTGTAGATGAGCTGAGCCACAGTTGCCCTGCAGGCAGGGAGAGTGCAAATAAAGCCTTACTGTCTAAGCCATGGGGTTTGGAATGGCTTGTTACAGAGCATTGTCATGGGAATGGCCGACTGATGCATCCCTGAAAGGGATCAGAAAGCTCTTTCCAAGCATCCCTTCAATTTTGAAAAAAGAAAAAGGACAGAATGGGTTTGGTGCCAGAGAAGGCAAACATGTTATTAAGTGTTTCAGGTTACATTCTATCAAATTCAACTCATTGAACAAATCAGTCTAGCTCTTCCCCTTTACCTATTTTGTTTGTCTTTTTTCCTGCAACTTTTCTCCATGTGAACAATGTCTACTATTCCTTGAAGACCCTAGGACCACGTTACCTCTTCAGTAAAGAATTTCCTGACTTGGCAGGACTTACGATAATGCCTAAGTGAAAAGATTTCTCAGACATGCAAAAAACGCACAAAACACCAACATTTGAATGTAAGCTCCTGGAGACCAAAAACATTTCTGTCCACTGTTCTATGCTCAGTACCCAGAAAACCACTCAGCACATCATAAAAAGTCGCTTAATACGTGTTTGCAAAAGTTTAAATAAATGAAGGCATTTGAGAGCTGGACAGAAAGAGAAACATAAATTCAGACCATGAAGAAATACCTGAATCAGGGTTCGAACTAGGCTGTCTGATTCCAAAGCCTCACTTCCACTACTGTACCCCACTGCCTCATGAGAGGTAAAACGAGGGCTTAAGGCACAGGCCAAGGGAAAAGTAAAGTGTAGCATATATAGCTGATCTAGGTAATATAAAGTCAAGCCCACTCTTTTTATTTGGCCAATTTCATGACACTGTTCTCTGGGCGATGGAGAGGTTTTTCCTCTTATGAATAAGACCCCAAAAGACAAAAGTATAGGTTTCCCGCAGTATCCGAAAGTAGAGGATTCCTATGAAATTTTGTAAACCAAAATGGTCTAAAGCCATGAGTGCCCCCCACTTTCCGTACTAGTGTACATCTTTCCTAAAAGCATTTGGTATAACAGAAACTTTCAGAAAGTGAGGGATACCTGATTATGTGCCTTTTTTCTTCTGTTAATTTCTCACACACACACACACACACACACACACACCTCACTTATACAGGAGATAGAAAGAGGGAATGAAAGAGAGAAGAAGGGAAGGGGACAGAAAAGAAGAAAAGAGGAAAAAAGAGAAAAAGAGAAGAAAATAGCTGGCCCAACTTTCTTACAAAGCTGTCATTCAAACCTAATTACACCAATAATGATGCACACTTATTTTAATGGAGATTTTGATTATATAATTTTTAACAATTAGAATGTGGCGGAGAGCTATATAATTCAAAAGCTAATTATGAAGAATGCTAGTGAAAAAGTCAGAGGAGAAATCCCAGATTATTGCCCTGTTCTGGCGACCCTCATCGAAGATCCCTCAGGGTGCAACAGGAATTGCCCTGAGATTTGTCTTTACCAGATGTGCCCTGAGTGCACAGGAGCCTAAGGAAGGAGCTCACCTCCCCAAGACAGAGAGATGAAAATGAAATAGCCGGGGGTCTGGAGTAAAACAGAAGAGAACAACGTATAAGCATAAATGCCAACCTAGGACTACCCAGCTATACAGAATGGGAGACTCACCCTCCCCAAATTTCCACGACCCCATCTGCTATGTGAGAACGGGAACACCCCCGCCCAGAGGACCGCTCAGTGCACTATCTGTAAAGCTTGAGTGCTCAAGTATGTAGCTGGCACTCAGTGTAGACACAGTCACCAGAGCTGGGGGAGGGAAATTACCAGCAGAGAGGAGGCATTTGTCATGTGCATACTGTCACAGAGACAGCAATGTCCATGTACAGGTTGAATCATGTCTCCCAAAAGATATGGTGAAGTCCTAATCCCCAGTACCTTTGTGTGAACTGATTTGGAAATGGGATCTTTGCAGATGTAATCAAGCTGCAATGAGGTCATTAGGAGGCAACCTAAGCTGGTATGACTGGCGTCCTTATAAGAAGATGGCCATAGGAAGACAGGGGCGCGGGGAGAAGGTCATGTGAAGACAGGCAGAGATTGGAGGAATGTATCTATGAGCCAAGGGACACCGAGGATTGCTGGCAACACAGAAGCTGAGAAAAATGTAGTCAACAGATTCTTCCTTACAGGCTTCAGAGAGAGCAGGGCCCTATGGGCTCCTTGATTTTGAACTTCTGGCCTCCAGAACTGTGTGGGAATAAGTCTCTGTTATTGAAAGGCACCCAGTCTGTGGACCGTGCTTACGGCATCCCTAGGTAACTAACAGTCTAGAATGCATTTAACGCAGTTGCTTCTTGATTAGAGCCTGTCTTCTCTCCTTCCCCACCATCCACACCTAGCATATCCTATTGTCAGGGCTGATTGCTCCTGAGGGGTTTGGATGCCAGTCCCAGGGAGTCATCTACCAATGGTGTGACCACGGGCACAATGGCAATGCCCATATCATGGCTCCCCAGCTGGCACCCCCTGACTTCTCTCTCCCAGCCAGTTTCATTGAAGTCTGGGTAACGGTTACAAAATGCAAATCCCCCCAATACTTCCCAGGCTTCCCCATGTTTTTAAGATAAAGACAAAAACCAAATCACAGCTTGTTTGGTCTGGCCCTGCCCACCTGCCATACCTGGTTTCCTACCACTCTGCTGCGACAGCTACACAGAGGGAGCGTGGTGCAATGGAGCAATTGAAGGACCAGCCTCAGGCCCTTCCCACGTGATACCCCATGTTAGAAATGGCCCCCACATCTCCTTCTCCCAGGCAGTGCCCATCCCATTCAGGTCGAACATCACTTCCTTGGGGAAGACTAGACCAGACCCTGGCTTGCCGTTCATATTGGCACGAGTACCTTTATTGCATGGCATGCATCTCAGTTCATATTTATATTCATGAGCTACATATTAGTGGTTCTTGAGACCTCACTGGATTATAAACTCTAAGAAGATAGGAACTGAGTCTGCTCAGAATTGCATCTAGTATTTAGCACAGTACCTGCCATTTAAAAAGGGCTCAACATGGAGCACCTGGGTGGCACAGTCAATTCAGCATCCAGCTCTTGGTTTTGGCTCAGGTCGTGATCTCGGGGTTATGGGATTGAGCCCCACGATGAGCTCCATACTCAGCACGAAATCTGCTTCAGACTCTCTCTCCCTCTTCCTCTGTCTCTGCCCACCACCCCCCCCAAATAGATAAATAAATCTTTAAAAAAAAATAAAAAGAGCTCCATATACATTGGATGGGTGGGTGGGTGTGTGGACAGATGGATGGCAGATGAACATCCGAACCAAAAACAGAATAGGTATTTGGCTCAGTGAGTTGGCATGTCCATTACTGAGGACTGGGAAGTAGAAAGCGTGGGGAGTCTAGGCCTGCCGCTGCCTTTGCCTCACTCTCCCAGCTCCCGTGGTCATCCTGCCCTAGGACTCTGTATGTCACCCTTTGGCATTTCTGTCCTCACTCCTATCCACATACCCAGCTTAAGACCTATTGACCACCTTAACCTTGATGCCCTCTACTTTCTAATAATCTTCCTGACTCCCTTTTGGTAGAATAAATATAGTTTTGATGCTGGAAATACATGGATCCCAAGTTCAGTTTTCCCAAAGACACACCAGGTGGTTTTGGTTGATTTACCTGCACTCTTCAATCCTTCTAATAACCATAAATTATACAGTATCCCTTTTTTGTAGATCATGAGAGATTGCCTATTTGGAAAAAAAAAAATAGGGAAAGTTTCAGAGAACCTTAATGACTTTCTCAAGGTTAAAAAGGATTGAAGTTAAAATAACTGAGATTTCCAACTAAGTCCAGTATCCTCTTTTTTTTTCTCTTCTTGATCACAGTTCATACATTTTTTAAAAAAAAAAATCCAGGATATTTTCCATTGTTCTCAAGGATTATGGCCCACTCAGTCACATACACATTTGTTCCCAGCCTGAATTTAAGCCCTTCTTCATTGCTGACGTTCAATTTAAATCCTCTGCTCCCACCTACTGAAGGAAACAAAAGGGATAAAATAATGAGGGATGGGGAACCAATGAAAAGAGATGTCATATCACAAGGATCTTGATTACTCCTCTTGAAAGGCTGTGCTATTGCAGAGCGTGTGGGGGGAGCTGTGGAGGGAAGAATTCAAAAAATTACCCAAGGTTAAATAATCAGTGTGAATGTACCCGAGCTGAACAGATTATAACATTTGAAGACAAACTTCACACAGGATGGAGAAAAATGTTACCAAATTAAAATTAATGAGAATAAGTTTGGCATTCATCTGTTAGCTGGGATCAACACAGATATGAACAAAAGGGCACACCCTGCCAGAGAAAAGCAGCCTGGGGGGCAGGTGTGGTGTTGACCATTGCCTTCTACGCGTCTGCAGCCAACCTGAGACCCGGCTGTGGGGGCTCTTCACACGTAAAGTCACGCTATCTTCGGTCAAGTCTAGGTTTCTCACACCTTCTCTGTATCTCATCCTCCCAGAGCTAGATACCCATTTTTGTTTTGCCTTTTTGTTCTGCATTCAGAATCAGTCCCGAATTTGACAGATGATGTGGAGCTGAGATGGCCTGTTTGAAAGGCACAGATTCACAGCCTCGTAGACTTGCGTTTGTATTCTGACTTGGTCCAGCGGTCTGTCGCTGTGTTTTTCGGTCTCTGTTTCCTTGTCGTTAACATGATGAGAAGAAATCTCTGGGAGAATTTATTGCAGTTTAATGCACTGAAGCAAATTTAACATAGAGTTTGGCCCTCAATTGGGGGTCTTGGTTGCAAGCCATGGGAGATGCGTCTGGATGTTTACACACAGAAGAGGTTTTTTAAAGGATATTTGATAGCTCACTTAATTTGGGGGAAGGGTGGAAATTAAACTCATATATAGATTTCCAGCAATGTCTGATGAAAAAATTGCCACTGCCTGTTGGGGTTAATGGAGAGCATGAAATCACCCATAATACCGGGCTTGCTAAAATGTAACACACGGAGGCCGCTGAGGGCAGGGAAGGTTTTGAGAAGGGCGTGGGCCTTTGGAATGCTGAGACCTACGTGACCACGCTGCCATTGGAAGACCGTGGGGAGTTGCCTTCCTGAAGCTTTCCTAGCCCAAAGGGCTGCCCTGTGATCCAAGAAATGTAGACATTGTCCCTTAGGCTCTGTTTAATAGAACACACCCAAATTAGCATATCATATCTTTCCTGTAAACAGCCTCCCAGTTTTCAGTTAAGACCCCTTGTCAACATCATGTGCTTGAGAAACAGTGATGAGGATTTATGATTATCTTGAAGGGCCAATAAAAGCGGGAGCAAAGAAGAGCAAAGGGTCTTCACCTCTGAGCGTTGACCCCCTTGCCCTCTCCTCTCTTTCATGGCAAAGTTTGGAGTCATGTTTCATCCCTCGGTCTAGGGATTGCTGGCCATTCCCGGCAAGTTCGCATCACTATTGTGCTTCGATCTCTGCCTCACTCAGATTAAAACTAGGAGATGTTCAACGGAGTGTATAACCCTGTAAGAACCCTTCCTGTACTTCTCGTGTGAAAGGAAATTTTTAGTATACTCAACCTCAAAGAAGTAGGGGAGACTGGTCCCTGCTGCCTCCAATGTTGTCACTCCTGCCCCAGAAATCCCACCTCCAGCTTTTCAGAACACTCTGGAAATGTCCTCACAAGAAATGAAGCTCTAAAAGTTTATGCCCCCCCAAGAGTAACAAAATAAGATAAGATAAGATAAAATAAAATAAAATAATAATAAAATAAAACCTCACAGCCCACCTTGGGCTGGTGCCACCCACATGCCCCTTCCTTCTGCTCATTGGATCTTGATGGCAAAATACACTCATGCCCCAATCAGTTAATTTCTACCAGATCGAGAAGAAAACATCAGACCAGAGCGGAACTGAGTACAATTTCTTCTGATGTGTCTTTGTCTATGGTTGGTCTCCCTGACGCACTGGACTACCAGCTCTATGCAGTTAGGACTGATTTGCGTATGACTGCATCATCAGTGCCTAGAATTGCAACTAGCAAGGATGTTTGGTAAGTATTTGGTGAGTGAATAAAAGATTATTAAGAGGGAAGTAAGGTCAATATCCCTCCTGGGAGCCCTTCCCTGTCAAGAGATGAGTACAGCAGGGGGGCCTGGGTGGCTCAGTCGTTAAGCATCTGCCTTCGGCTCAGGGCATGATTCTGGAGTCCTGGGATTGAGCCCCGCATCGGGCTCCTCCGCTGGGAGCCTGCCTCTTCCTCTCCCACTCCCCCTGCTTGTGTTCCCCTCTCTCACTGGCTGTCTTTCTCTCTGTCAAATAAATAAATAAAATCTTAAAAAAGAGAGAGAGAGAGAGATGAGTAGAGCAGAGCCCCACTGTTCTGAACTTCCATAGGAGACCAAGTATGTGGCAGGGATTAGGAGGGAAAGTGGGGAAAAAGTCAGAGCAGCCTCCCCGAGAATTAAAGGCACAGATGGGCCTGGCTGACAATGTAATAGCATCTTCCTCTTGTGCATTAAGGTGGTGTCAGCTCGCCTGCCAAAGCCTGAGCAGGAAACCGCCTAGTCGCATTTTCTTGTCACTGACTCACGGGGCTGGTGGTTTCCCTCTCATAGAGGAGAGCCCTGCACAGAGCAAAGAAATGAGTGCAGAGGAAACCCACATCACCCACCTACGTCACCCACCTACCAGGATCCCATCAAGTGGGAAGTTTGAAGAAAACCACCAGACCGCGTCAAATAACAGGAGCGCCTGCTATAAACAGGGTAGAGACGAGCACACCTATTGCTCCACTTAATCCACAAAACTCAGGGTGGAAGATACAGTGCCGTCCCATGTCACAGCAAGAAAACTGAAACAGGGGTTAACACGTCCCAAAGTTACACAGCTCGTAGGAGGCAGAGCCAGGATCCCAACTCAAGCGTGTGACCACGGGATCCACAAACATGAGGAAAGAGATGGAGAAAAGCAGGGCGAATCTTCCTTTATTCCTCTTATCCTCCCTCTGAGTAATTCCAGCAAAGATTTATGAAGCTTTGCATCCCCCAGATAAGAACCAGCAGCTACAAAGCGTGCGGGGGAGGGGGGGGGCTGAGGAAGGAGAGAGAGAGAGAAATCAGAGAAAAATAATTATTAGAGATTAAAATTTTTATTGCCAACATTTAAAAAAAACCTCATAGAATGGTTGAAGATTATAATTTAGCAATGTAAATTGGAACAGTTATTGAATATAAATTGTAAAATGCAAAATGCAACTTGGAATTATTGATTACCATTTTAATATACGCCAAGCCATTGATCCAGCAACTGTACTTGCAGGGTGCTTAGGAGAAAGCATCATCATGGGCACTGCGCNGGGGGGGGGGGGGGGGGGAGGCTGAGGAAGGAGAGAGAGAGAGAAATCAGAGAAAAATAATTCTTAGAGATTAAAATTTTTATTGCCAACATTTACAAAAAACCTCATAGAATGGTTGAAGATTATAATTTAGCAATGTAAATTGGAGCAGTTATTGAATATAAAATGCAAAATGCAACTTGGAATTATTGATTACCATTTTAATATACGCCAAGCCATTGATCCAGCAACTGTACTTGCAGGGTGCTTAGGAGAAAGCATCATCATGGGCACTGCGCAGGCGCCAGGGGGTCGTGCAGTGTCGCCGGCAACGCCTAAACCCCGGGAACCTCTCAAATGCCCATTACTGAGCCAGTGATGTCACGTTTGTCATTCTTTACTATGCAATACTGTTTAAACATTTTTGATTATTTTTTTAAGAGGGGCACAAGGACACGTACTGATATGGACACAAATTCATCATATATCTTTTTTTGAAAAAAGCAAATTGCTGCAGTCTCATTNTGCTACAGTCTCATTTAATAAGTCAGGGGAGTGGCTATGTATTCATGAATATGTACGTGTTGGTGGGGCTAGAAAGACTTCCACAAACGGAAAAACAGAACTTCTTCAAAGTGGCAATGGCCAGGAGGGAGAGGGAAGGAGAAAAGCAAGACAGAGAAAGGGATTTTTCCTACGCTGGACTTCTAAGCTGGAGTTTAGCTTCAAAGAGCAAAGGCCACTTTTATAATTAAAAAAAGGTGGGGGGGCCGCCCCTGGGTGGTTCAATGGGTTAAGCTGCTGACTCTTGGTTTCCGCTCAGGCATGATCTCAGGGGCGCTCTGGGCTCAGATGGGAGTTTGCTTGAGACTTTCTCCCTCTGCTTCTGCCCCTCCCCCCACTCACACTCAGGCACTCTCTCTCTCTTAAATAAATAACCAAATCTTTTTTTAAAATAAATAAATAAAGGACCCCTAAAAGGCATGCCAAGCTCAGAGGGAAGACGGGAGATCAAAGAAGAAAAACACGGCAAGGAAACAATGCACACAACAAACACAGACCCCAGCGAAGATCTTGTGCATTTCAGCCCAGCTTCAGTCTACACTTGCAGTCTCCAGGAATGTGAAACTTTCCTGAGAAAAGATTGGGCCTGAGCAACTCTTGTGAATGCATGACTTTCTCGTGAGGGGGAGCACGGAGATTTCCAGGAGGCCAGCCCAGGTGCTCCCCGGCTGTTGCTGCTCAACCTTGAAGGGAGCATGCAGAAGGAGGGGGGACCTGGACCAATGGACAGGCACTAGTCTAGGAGTAAGGACTCCTGTTTAAGACAGACTGGACTTAATTACTTCTCAGATCCTAGGGTCCTGACCTCGCTGTGTCAAGCATGTCACTTAACCCCTCTTACTGCTCATCAATTTCCTGACACTGTGTAACAACGTATCACAAACTAGGAAGTTTGAAACAATAGAAATTCATTCTCTCCCAGTTCAGGAGGTCAGAGTGTGAAATTGAAGTGTCTGCAGGGTTGGTTCCTTCCGGAAGCTCCAGGAAAGAATCTATTCCAGGCCCCTCTCCTCGCTTCTGGTGAAAGCCAACCACCCTTGACGATTCTTCGCATCTAGACACATCACTCCAGTCTCTGTCTCCCTCCTCATCTGGAGCTCTTCCTGTGTGTCTCTGTGTGTGGCCAAGTTCCCTCTTTTTATAAGGAGACTAAACATTGGATTAGGACCCACCCTACTCCAGTATGACCTCATCTGCAGTTCCCCTACTTTCAAATAAGGTCACATTCACAAGTACCCAGGGGTGATACTTTGAACAAATCTTTTGAGGGCACACAATTTTACCCATGAGAGGGTTCAAGTCCCCACTCCCTAGTTAACGTCACAATATTTGTCATGAGGGAAAACGAAATAAAATGATGATAGTACAGGCCATAAAATGTGGGTGTTCCTGTATCTGACCGGTAATCAGGATCTCTGTAGCGGTCAGATTCCAAATCCACACCACAGAAATGTGAAGGTCCTTTTATGACACCAAGATGTTTCCACTTCCTATGATGTGCTAGGGCCAAGGACACAGGGACAATAGAACACCACACAGAGGGAGGGAAAAGAGCTGGCCCCAGCCCTCCGCTCCTGGTGGGTGGGGAGAATACAGGGTCCTCCAGGGATGTTCTGGCCCAGATGAGAGATCCTCTCAGAGGCCAGGGATTGGACCATCTCAGCCCTACCATCCTGGCTGGACCCTGGGAGTCCCGGTCTTGCCAGCTTTTGTGATCTAAGAATGCAAACTTAGGCTGTCTCCTTCCCTTTTCCAACCACAGGACAGCTCTGGACGAGGTTCAGAAAAGATTGTGGAAGGGTCTGGTTGTGGGTTTGGAAGCCTGGCTCCAAGCGACTGAGTAATGGGCACAGGGCTGCCTGTCTTCACCGAGCCCTGCCTGCTTCATTTTCCTGAGGCTCAGAGCCCCTGTCAGCCCCCTCTCCTCTGTTCTCCCACTGCTCCTCCATTCCCTCTACCTATTCGCAGAACTGGGTTGTCAAAACTTCCCCTGCTGATGCTTTCCTGTCTCTCCCCCTTCCACTGTGGCTCTGCTGCCTGTCACTGCTGCTCCTCTTCTCCTCCCCAGGGACCACGAGGGAAGCAGGCAAACCCCCCTCCCCACCTGCTGCCAGAAGCGCCCGCGCTGCCTTTGAGGNGAATGCAAACTTAGGCTGTCTCCTTCCCTTTTCCAACCACAGGACAGCTCTGGACGAGGTTCAGAAAAGAGTGTGGAAGGGTCTGGTTGTGGGTTTGGAAGCCTGGCTCCAAGCGACTGAGTAATGGGCACAGGGCTGCCTGTCTTCACCGAGCCCTGCCTGCTTCATTTTCCTGAGGCTCAGAGCCCCTGTCAGCCCCCTCTCCTCTGTTCTCCCACTGCTCCTCCATTCCCTCTACCTATTCGCAGAACTGGGTTGTCAAAACTTCCCCTGCTGATGCTTTCCTGTCTCTCCCCCTTCCACTGTGGCTCTGCTGCCTGTCACTGCTGCTCCTCTTCTCCTCCCCAGGGACCACGAGGGAAGCAGGCAAACCCCCCTCCCCACCTGCTGCCAGAAGCGCCCGCGCTGCCTTTGAGGCTGTCTCTGGCTGCAAGAACCATTTCCCTCCACTCCCCTCCAAATGCTGATGCTGAGTATAAGAGTCACAGGCTAAATAAGACATCGGGTCCTTTCTAAGCAATAGGCATTCTGCAACTTTCTTTCATAAAAAAAAAATATATATATATAAATAATTTGTTCCAGGTCAGACGGCAAGTAGGTTGTGGATGTGGGCTCATATCTCATTGCTCCGTTGACCCCAAACAGATGTCCAGCTAGTGCCCAGCAAGACAGTTCTGGAAAACTTACATCGAACTCCGGCTTTCTTGAGTGTTGATCTGAAGGGACCTGTGTCAGGCTGGTCACCATCAGGGTCACTGCCACCCAGATCCCCTTTCCAGGCGGGGCTCTGGTCTACTTCAGTTCTCCCCCAGCCGCTGTGTGCCTTTGACACAAAGGCAAGATTACAGTATTTTCAGGACCTCTAAACACAGATTCACAAACAAAAGACTACAGCTAAGCTGTCAGTGGGAGCATGAAAGCCAAGCAAGGAGACAGCCCACAAGTGTGCTGAGTCATAGCACATTATCCAAAACGATTACGGCGTCCATCTGCACGCTCACGCCCGGGGCCTCACCCCAGCCCACCCCTCATGCACGCAGAATATGAAATGCCAAGTACGAAGATAAGAGAGAGAGAGAGAGAAAGAATAAAAGGAACAATACGGAATCGTGATTGATCAGGCCACCAGCCCGAGAAGGTACTGGAACTAGAAGCATACATAGGATGTCGCGTTCTGAGAACAGAAGACAAAGCAGAGAGGGATGGCCCCGTGCAAGGGCCCACCGTGAGTGACAGGTGCAGCCCAGTCTCTTTTAGCATTGCCCCCCCCAGCCCTGTTTCAGGGTAGGCTGAGGATGCAAAAAATTATGATTTAAATATCAGCATGCCAATGCCGTGTAAAACAAACACAAAAAACTTCATCTTTGCAATCAGAAAAAAAATAAAAACCATCTTGATTTAAATTCAGTCTTTGCCACTTATGGGCTTCAAGACTTTGGGTGGAATCCTTAACCCCTCTCTGCCTCCATGGTCTCCTAAATAAAATGGAATGGGCTTGACAGTCTCCCAGAATCAAGTGGTCATGACTTGAGATAGTTTAGGTAAAGCCCATGAAATGTACTAGCTAATAATAAATATAACAACAGTAAAAATAAACATGAAAGTAATAAAGCACACTGTTTAGAGACTACATTAGTTTAACTTTTTTTTTTTAAGATTTTATTTATTTGACAGACAGAGGGGGTGCAAGTAGGGGGAGCAGCAGACAGGGGAGTGGGAGAAGCAGGCTTCTAGCAGAGCAGGGAGCCCGATGAGGGGCTCGATCCCAGAACCCTGGGATCATGACCTGAGCCAAAGGCAGACACTTAACGACTGAGCCACCCAGGCGCCCCTGGTTTAACGTTTTTTAAAGGAAATTGGGCAAAGGGACGGTGCGGCTGAAATGCGGGATTTGGTGTACAAGGTAAAGAAGCAGCAGGGCGGTAACTAAGAAGCCAGCGGGCCTGGGTTCCAACACCCACTCTTACCATTTTCTGTAGATATTAGGAAAGTTATCTGTGCCTCAGTTTCTCCATTTGTAAATGGTATCCATAGGGTTGTAGTAGAACATGTTAACATAAAACATTCAGGACAGTGCCTGGAACATTGTAACCACCATATGAATATTAGCTACTCTTTTTATTACACACCGTACATGATTTATTGATTAATTGATTTATTTATTTTAGATTTTATTTTTAAGTAATCGCTATACCCCCTTGGGACTCGAACTCACAACCCCGAGACGAAGAGTCACGTGTTCCACTGACTGAGCCAGCCAGGCACCCCTCAATGATTTATTCCTAATCCAGTTTGGACTCCGGTGGACTTTACAAAGATAAGCATGACATTCAGATAGTCTTCAGAGTCTCTATCTACAAATGTTATAAATTGAGCATATTACACATGTTTTCTCAGGTGTAGGGACTTCCATGCACTAATTCAGAGCAACAGTAGTGTTTTCCTTTACTTCATTATAAGACTTTCTGGCTTTAGAAACCATAAGGCAAAACTCATTGCTTGACTCTGAACGTCTGTGTGCACCCCAAAATTCGTAAGTTGAAATTCAGCATGACTGGGCACCTGGGTGGCTCAGTTGGTTGGGCAACTGCCTTCGGCTCAGGTCATGATCCTGGAGTCCTGGGATCGAGTCCCACATAGGGGTCCTTGCTCAGCAGGGAGTCTGCTTCTCCCTCTGACCCTCCCCCACCATGCTCTCTCTCTCTTATTCTCTCTCAAATAAATAAATACAATCTTTAAAAAAAAGAAGGAAAAAAATTCAGCATGATGATCTCTGGAGGTGGGACTTTGGGAGGTCATGAAAATGGAGCTCCCATGAATGGGATCAGTGCCTTTACCACTTCCACCATGAGAGGGCACAGTGAGAGAAGTCAGCAGTCTGCAACCCAGAGAGGGTCCTCACCAGAACTCAATCATACCGGTACCCGATCTTGGACTTCAGCCTCCAGAACTGGGAACAGCAAATTTCTGCTATTTATAAGCCACCCATTGGTGTATAGCACCTTGTTAAAGCAACCCAGATGGACTAAGATGTGCACCAAATAGTAAGGTATCCAATCACTCAAATATAACCTCATTTTTTACAATCCGTTTTATAAGCTGCATTCTATATGCCAAATGCCAAGCTGGGTGCTGTGTTCAGTCAGCCGTTCATATCTCAACACCTACCCATTGAGAGAACAGTTCACTTAACCTCAAGATATCAGATGGGCTTTGTCAAATTTCAACCACTAAAAAGCTCAGCCTTAAGCCTTTTTAAGTATTTTTTTTTTCAAAGTGAATTCCAGTTCAACATCCCTTCTCTCCCTTTATAAGAGATTTAATTAACTTGGCCAGGTGTCGGTGACCCTCTGCTGATCTTCAGTGAGAGGTGACTTAGACCTTGTCTTATTCCCTGTTAGGCTGCAACATCAGTGGACACTCTTCCCCACTGGGTCCCTATGCTAGGTTTTGAACTTGGAGAGAGGAATCTGACTATTCACCAGCACGTTTCTAGAACCACATCACACGTATACTACCTGGTTTTATGATGAAATAACCCAGTTTTATAAATCTGTCAAGAGAATAGGTTGGAATTCTTTTTAACAGTAGATAATACTTTGCTCAAATAAGTCCAATTCATGGAAAGTTTTGAAGTTCCTTTCAAGAGTATTTTTAGAGCATTTTTTTCAGTGTCTCACACTCATGAGAGGCTGAATGGCATATTTAGAACACAAGAGACAGTCTAATAAGGGCACGGAGTCATATGGAACTGAGTTTAAATCCCAGTCCTTTAATTGAATCAAATCACAGATATCAGGGAGGAAATTAAATTCTCCTGGTGTTTCAAAGGTTAACTTATAGTCTGAGCCAACGTGGCATTGCTGGAATGGGAAAACTTTGACTGCAACCCTGGGCAAGTCCCCTGACCCCTCCGAGCTTCTCATTCTTTGCATTTCTTTCCCTCTTTTTTTTTTTTAAGATTTTATTTTTATTTATTTATTTGAGAGAGAGAGAGAGAGAGAAAGAGGGGACAGGCAGGGGGAGGGGAGGGGCAGAGGGAGAAACAGACTCCCCGCAGTACAAAGAGCCCAACGCAGGGCTCCATCCCAGTCCCCAGAATCATGACCTGAGCCGAAGGCAGACGCTTAACCAACTGAGCTGCCCAGGTGTCCCTTGCATTTCTGTACCAAGAAAAATAATATCCATTAGGAGAGTAAAGTGGCCCCTTCAAATGTCAGATCCCATCCTTCCCAAAACAGAGCAAATAAGAACAAAAACTTTTCCGATTTGCACCTGGCATTTAGGCTAAAAACAAGTTATCTCCCCCAGCTCTGGTCCCCTTGTTGGTGAAGTTGCATATACAAGCAAATGTGCTTTGGCAAGGCAGAATGTTTTTTCAGCTGAAATGGTGGCGGTTCAATTAGCTTAGCAGTTTGCAGAGAAGATTCATTCAAAACACTGAAAAGCAAACATTGGCAAAATGGAAAGTTATTTCCTAGCTCGCTTAGGAGATATTTTAAACACTGAAACTCAAGAGAAAAAGGGCTCTAAGACAGCTTCCTGGTCCAACCAAAGTAAAAGTAGCCTCAGATCAAATGAATTTATGCGGAAACCAAGACATTTGCCACTTGGATTGTGTGTCATGCGCTCCCGGAAGCCACGACCCAAGGTTCCAGGGCCAGGCAATCGGCCATTTTTGCTTATTCTTCTATTTAATATTTATCTCGTTCTTCCTTCCTTTATATCAAATGATGTATCCCCTCCCCCCCCCTTACCAGACCACGAGCTACCTGAAGGCTAAGAAACTGAACAGCACCCTGCGGTGGTTGGAAAGAGAGCAGGAATTCCAAGCCCATGAGTGGGTCAAGCTGACCAGCTTAGCCACAGGGCACGGCTGGGCGGGAGTCACGGACATCTGGGCTGCAGCCCGCACTCCAACACATGGAAACGTCACCGATCACCTCTGAGCCTCAGTTTCTCACCTATGAAATGAAGATTATGTCTCCTAGCTGGGATGCTATTTTCAGAATTGAGGTGAGGTGTGACAAGTGAAGAGTTAGGCACTCGATTACTTAGGTTTTCTTTCCTCTCCAACCATCACATGATGGACACGGACAGTGAAGGGAGTCAATGATAAAAAGATAAAATCAAAGGCACATCTACTGAGCACCTACTGTGCATGGAGACCCTTCAGGGCCCCGAGGCCAGCGTGGGGGCGGGCTCACTGTTGGGTTCCTGCAATGGCCCCCCTGTGCCTGCAGGACCCCGAGAGTGAGTGCCTCCTTAAAAGTCGGGGCTACGTGTCTGCTTGTCTCACCCTGGTGCCTGCCCTGCCTGCTGTCTCTTGGCTGGTGTCCCCAGGTTCACAAAACACATCCTGCAAAGTGGGTGGCTCACAACACAAATTTATCCTCTTACAGATTTGGAGGCTGGAAGTCTTCAGTGAAGGTGTCACAGCATCCCTCTCTCTCTGAAGGCTCAAGGGAAGAACCCATTCCCTGCCTTTTCTAGCTTCTGGTGGCCTCAGGTGCTCAATGACTGTGGTGGCCTTACTCCTACTCTACCCTCCATCTTCACATGACCCTCCCCTCTTTCTCTGTGCATCTCTCCCTCATCTCTTGTAAGGACATTTGTCACTGGATTTAAGAATCACCTGAATAATCCAGGATGATCTTTTCTCAAGATCCTTAATTACATATGCAAAAACCCTTTTCCACTCACAGTTTTTGGGGACTAAGACACATTCATATATGTTGGGGGGGCCTATAACTCACTACCATTCTCGTCTTTCCTCTAACCTCCCCCTCAAACTCCTTTTCTGCAACAGGGAATGTCCTCATCACCCATGTCTGGTAAGAGCAGAAACAGGGAGCCCAGATGAGATGGGAAAGGTTTTGACAAATGAGAACACTCACAGAACCTTATGGTTCTATGTGTAATTACAGTACCCATCAAAATTGTAATCAGTTCATTTAAAAATGTAAACTCAATGGGGATAGGAACCGGGAACTCTTCAAAGCTTTGGCTCTAGTCTTGTGACTCACTGGTATTCAGGAGCTTTGCTTTCAAGACATGGATGGAGAAGGACTGGAAGGGTAATAAACCCCCGTTACACATCTAAGGGCATAGTCCAAGATTTACACGCACCTGCCTGGTATAGGTGGGTAAGAGCATCCTAGAACAAGAATTGGACTAGAAACCAAAAGAACCGGATTCTGACCCTGACTCAAGTCTCAGTCTTTGCATCTCTAAAATGGGGAATTAATTACTGTCGTTCCCAAGTTCATTATTGGTACTGATGAATACATCCTAAGTCATTGGTTTTTGCCAGAAATACACTGAAAGCAAGAGGGAAAGCTTAGGAAAGGTACAAATAAGCCTGATTGATAAACCTGAGCCAACTTGTTTTGCACAATACCCAGACAGTTGAATCTTCCCTCCTGCTACCAGAAGGCACTGGATAAAGGGAGATGGGAGCCAGGGCCACCATGCCTGGGAACCAGGCCAGGAGCCAAAGCCACTTTTTTCTCTGCGGCCAAGTTCCTTCCTCCTGCCTTATTTTCCAGTGGTGTGTGTAATATCAGCACATGGTGAGATGCAATTAAAATGTGTGCCATGGAGCGTGAGTATCTTTACATTCTAATTACAGGTTAATAGAATGGACCCAGAGAGATCACCTAATTAATCTTGGAAGGAGATGCATATGTTTAACGATCCTCCAATAAAGAAGCTACGTTCGCTCCAAGAGGAAGGAAGGAAGGAAGGAAGGAAGGAAGGAAGGAAGGAAGGAAGAAGGAAGAAGGAAGGAAGGAAGGAAGGAAGGAAGGAAGGAAGGAAGGAAGCNAGGAAGGAAGGAAGCAAGCTAAATTCAGGTAAGGGATTCATTTCTGAATGAACACGTACCATCCACATCAAATGCACCCAAAATTAGGGTCCACCATGTGTGCATCCAATTCCGGTTCACAAGCGCTGGTATCAGGAATGTCTTTCTCTCTCCCACCCCAAATACACGCATTTCACATTCATTTTATCATCCATTCAGCACATAATTACTGAGTACATTCAATTACAACTGTGAGCAGGAACCGATTATTTCNTCATTTCTGAATGAACACGTACCATCCACATCAAATGCACCCAAAATTAGGGTCCACCATGTGTGCATCCAATTCCGGTTCACAAGCGCTGGTATCAGGAATGTCTTTCTCTCTCCCACCCCAAATACACGCAATTTCACATTCATTTTATCATCCATTCAGCACATAATTACTGAGTACATTCAATTACAACTGTGAGCAGGAACCGATTATTTCAAATGTCAGGGTCACCTGAATCTCCAACTGTAACTCACCTGATCTGTTGCGGTTACCTCCAAAATGATGCCTGCTGCTCAAATTTCTCCCACTTCCAGGCTGAACACCACAACCCAGGGCATGGAACGTTTCTGCCCTATGGTTATAGCCTCTGGATTTCACAGCAAGGGAGGTCCTCATTGCTTCAAGAATAAGCTCAAAACTCCTCAACACGGCTTCCAGGAACAGCTGAAAGGTCTTGGCTAGGTCCTTTTGAATCTCTCTCAATATCATGTTTCAACTGAACCACACTGTCTCTCATGTTCTCTCTGCTACTTTCATGTCACAGTGTTTCTCAAACCAGGGCAGACTCAGCAGAATCACCCAATTGCTTGATAAAAAGGTAAATCCTGGCCTCTAGACCCCACAGGCTGAATCTGGCCCTCTGACCCTGTATCTTGTGAAGCGTTCTGGGCAGTTTTGATGCCACTACAAGTTGAGAAGCTGGACTCTAGGAATACAAAGCATTCAGCTGAATTCTGAACGCTCCATTCTCTTTCTCACCTCTGCAAATCTGCTTGCACTGAGTTCTTTTCAGGATCCCCTTCTCCTCTTCTCAGTGAATCCCGCTGGTCTTCCAAGCCCACTCAAACACCACCTCTTTGAGGAAAACTTTTACTCCCTTCCATTTAGTGCCTGTGTGAGTCTGTCTCTCCCCTGGGACCCTCACTCCTGCTCTTGGTCTCCCCTACCTACAGCACTCAGGATGTTTCATTGCAGATACTCATTTTCTTCACCACATCTCCCATTTCTTGCATAGAAAAAAAAAATGATTTATTGGACTCAACGTTTTCAGCTTAGAGTGCAATGCTTATAGCTTGGACCTCTCCCACAGTACCAGTGTCCCTTAAAATTAGGATGATGACAAAATAAATGCGAGGTGGAACCAGAGAGAGCTGGGTTTGAAACTTTAATTCTGCCGCCAATATTTTTTTTCTTGGAGAATGCTATGTAAGCTTCAATTTTCCCATAAAAATGAGATTGATGTAACCTATTTGTAGCAGATTGATTTTGTTAATAGTCGCAATTCTTCATCCTCCAAGTATCTACAACCTTCACCACGCAACTTTGGAGTTCCTTGTGAAAGAAGCGAAACGTGCTCCTCCATTCTATGAATCTGGACGGGCCAGGGACACTCTTTGGCCAAGGAGATGTAAAAATGTGTAATGCAGATGGAGGCTTGAAAAAGCCCTGGCACAGACGTGCCTGTGTTCTTGTGCTGCGGCCACCACCATGAGCACACGCTGGGGCTGGTCTGCTGGAGGATGAGAGGCACGTGGAGAAGACTCACTCCGGCTGAAGCCCGGCTAGATCGGCCAGCAACCAGCCGACCCCCGAGCATGCACGAGCTGCCAGCATAACTACCCTGCTTCCTCTCCTCCACCCCCAGATGCATGAGCAGTAATTAACTCTTGGTGTGGGTTTTGTAGCTTTCTGCTGCACAGCATTGCTGCAGCCAGAGATAACTGAGATGCAAAACCACTGGCTTGTTGCAAAAATTAAGTGCGAGCATGTGAGCCTGGTTAGCTCAGCAGCTGGTATCCTTAGAGCTCTCTATACATAGTCGTTAATGATCACAAATATGGACATGGCCCCAGGTTGTTTTCCATGAAGGCATCTTTGGGTATTGGGCTAGCAGTCAACGTCTATGTCTTCGTTGTGTTCCTTCCTCTTGGCCAATGGCATAAAATAGGCCCTTGATTTCGAGGAATTTTTTGTCAAAGGAGTAGGAGGCTACACTTGCACTCCCCACTTGGAAGTCTAGTGGAGCTTTCCAATCACCATGTTCTGCAGATCATCTACTGTTCTTCATGAAAGGACTCGCCATTAATTCAGCAAATGTCTGTTAAGACAATAATGCATTTTAATGTCCTGGGGGTATAGAAGTAAGCAGGTCAGACAAAGTCCCCACCCTCTGGAAACAAACAGGGTTTTGATATACTGGTAACTTCACTCAGTCATTCATGTATTTCTTAGTTTATTCATTAATTCATTAAATATTACTGAGCTCCACTCCGTACTGGCACTAGGGTAGGGGTACTTATCAGCTTTTCAAGAGATCTTTCACAAAATTCAGATTTTTAGGTAAAAATTTCAGATTTTGAAATGTTGGCATCAAATTGAAAAAAAAATATGAAAGCTTTGTGTGTGTCAAACCAAAAAGCGAAGGGCCACTGTTGGGGATGCTGCTTTGTCACTCTCATAACCCTCACTGAAATTATCCATATGCATTTTTGTCTCCCCTTTTAGATGATGAATTCATTTGAGACAAGATCAGTGGGCTCTTCTTGGTGTCTCTCAGGTGTTCCGCACTGTGCTTTCAAGTAGGAAGTGTCTATGAATCTTTATGAATTTGATTGCTGAGACACAGTGTCTGTATTTTAGGTTACAAAGTGATCACAGAGATAAAACAGACAAGACATGTTCGCAAATAACTATCCCATGTTAATAACTATGCAGAAGGCAACACCAGTTACTGCCGTTCACTGAGCCTCTGCTGGGTGCCAGGCACTGCCCTGTCGAGAGATCTGCTGCTTACTATAGTCCTCACTGCTAGTCTGCAGAACGCCATCACCAGATGACACCTGCCTGAGTGCCCTTAAATGCTCTTGTCTTTGAAGGTCACATGTCCCAAAATTTTAAATTTAGAATGGTTAATACCCCCTCCTCCATAAAACAGAAAAGCAACCATCTACCACCAGAGAACAAATGACTTCACATCCTATTCAGGTCTCGCTCTGGTTTCCTGCCTCTGCGGGACCCTGGACCTTGCTTGTGTCTCATTTCCCACTGTTGATTTTTTTTCTCATACTACTCAAATAATTGAAATAGCCCTCTCTCCTTTGGTTCTGCAAATTAAGAGTTTACTGAAGATTTGGAATTAACAAATCAGGATTTCACTGAACACACCATAGAATGAGATTTCTAAAAGAATATTCAGATGTGCTCTTAAGAAATAGTCTCTTTGCCTGGCATAATATTGGGTAAATCTCACTGGCTTCTTCTCATTCTTGATTGCTTTCTACCAAGTTGCATAGGCACACCCCCCCCCCAGACCATCTCAAATATCTTGAGCTCTGTCCTCTACCCACATCTTTTCCACAACTACTTCCAGTTTCCCTAGTTGCCCCCAGGAACTTCCCATTCCTACCAAGTTTTTAGCAGAATAATTACTTCTTGCAATTGTTAATTTTATGTGTCAGTTTGTCTGAGCTATAGTGCTGACTTCTCCAGTCAAGCACCAGTCTCAATGTTGCCATGAAAATATTTTTTAGGTGTGATTTACATTTAATTCAGTAGACTTTGAGTAAAGCAGGTGAGCCTGTGGGTGGGCCTCATCCAGTCAGTTGATGGACTTAAAAGACCGAGCTCTCTAATGAGGAAGGAATTCTGCCTTCAGCTGGCCTTTGTGCTAAAGACTTCAACAACAAATCTTGTGAGAATTTCCACTCTGCCTCCCTATAGACTTTAGACTTGCCAAACCTATAATCACATGAGCCAATTCTTTAAATAAATCTCTTTATGTGTGTGTGCGCGTGTGTGTGCATGTGTGTGTGTCCTATTATTTCTGTTTCTCTGGAGAACCTTGATTCTTTTGTCTTTGCTCTCCTCTCTTGACATTCCCCTGACACATGGGAGGTCATCCATGGGGCTATCAAGGCATATTGACAAATATAACCAACAAACCCTAAACATATTTTTCTAATTCCTAAGAAAGCAGAACAAAGCATAGACAGATGGTTTTTGGAGACCATTTTCCTTGCCGAGCAAGAGTTTAGTTTTCCTTTCATTTGTTGTTTTGAATAGCAAAAAACGAAAATGAAAGGGATTGAACTATTTCTTCTGAGCTATTAAATGGCTAGCCAGGACTTAGGAAATTCAAAGTCCATGTCCCTTCACCACACCTTGCTGTCCCAGTAATGCCAGAAGAAGTAAGAGAGAAGCATGTCTTGTGTCTTAGCTAAGTCAGGGAAAACTTCACCTTCAGATACAGACCCTGGGACCCTGAAGGAACAAGTTGTCCATTTCAGGGACAGTAGGTGGGATGATAGCAGAAAGAAAGGCAGGGAAGTGAGGAAGTGGAAGGTTTATTTGAGGGAGTAGAGAACAAAGCAATCTGGCTGGGAATTCCATCAGCACAGTCTGGCAAGCTAGGAGAGGCACAGCCATGGGAGGACGTAAGTGCCAAGTCAGTAACTCAGTGAAACACTGTCACAGACAGTAATAGTGCTCAAACCTTAACAGCCTGGGATATAGTGTCACAGGCCCCTTAACTCCAGCCCTACCTAGAAGAAATGAAATGAAGAGCCTTAATTGCCCAAGAATCCAGATGATGACAAAGACATAATTCATAATTTGCAGCCCCTATCGCATATTAAGCAACCTGCAAAGCATATCAACTTGAAGGTCGTTTTTAGAATGAGAGAGACACTTGGCAAAGTTAAATTGCTTTTCTCTCAAGCTTTCAAAAAACTCTGTGTACATGTGTTACTGTCTATTGTTGCGAAGATGCCTTTGATGAGGAACTGCCTGGACATGAGTAAGATTCTGTTGGGTTCTGTCAACCCAAAATGGCTCCCTCCTGCAAGAGCTGCCTGAGACCCAGGGAAGCAGTTACTTTCCTAAGCTTGTGGCTGTGATCCTGGAAGATGGCCTCTTCTGCTTAGAGTCCTCACGGCCTCCTGCGTCTCTTGAAGATGAGACAAATGAGGCAGACAGAAAGCAGAAGGTGCAGGGTCTTCTGGGTCACGGAAAGGACACTGTTGGTCTTCATCCTGCCATTTTATCTGAGCCTGGTCATCATCAGCCCATCAGCTTCCCATACATGCTGCGTTCACTGCCCTTCCCAAAACCCACTAAATTTTACATAGGCTGATCCCTCTGCTTTTTTATGTACTTCATTTATCCTCAAAACAAAACAATGAGGAAAGATTATTATTATGCCCATTATACATATGAGGAGATTGGAGCCTAGATTAGATACTCCGAATGTGGTATAGGGAGAATAGGAACTCAGATTTTGTAGCCCCAACCCTTATTTCTCTACCACCTTACACTTCTTAGTCAAATATCCTTGGCCATTTGCCGCATAAATCTTCTTAGTAAGTATGCACGATGGGAATTAGAATCTTTATTTTAGATGAGGAGAGGTCAACTACCTGCCAAGATTCCTCTAGATTTATTGTTTGGCAGAAGAGACACTGTATCTACCTGACTCATTCAATCTGCAGAAATATCCCAGGTGGTGTCATGTTCACACTATGGATGGGAAGCCTTCGTTGAGAGAGGTGCCGTGATGGGGCGGACCCCAAGGGTTCCCACTCTCACCCCACAGTGCTTACCATCCACTCACACTGCTTCACCACCAGCTGCCAGCATCCAGGTTCTTTCCCTGAAGGCTTGGTTTTCTTTGGCAGACAAGTTCTCTCTGCCTGCACACTAGGGAGACCAACAATGCTGGGGAGTCCTCGCCACCACACCCCATGCCCATCCAACCACCCCCAACCGATGCCTAGTGAGAGTTAATGGCCTCAGGTCCAAGATCCCTCACCCCTGGGCAAGATAACTCTGAGATATGTTCTACACTGTCTCTCAGAATTCCTCTTGGAGTAAGCTGCTGTCTCCAATGCCCATACTCAAAATTGTCTGAGGAATCTCTCTTTAGCTTCCTTTTCTTCTCTCTCTCAATTTTCCACCCCCCAGTTTTTCCTGGGATCACCTTTCAAATAAACTATTTAGACTCAAAACCTTAATATGAGTTTCTCCCAGAAGAAAACTCTAAGACAAGATAGATTGCTCACTCAAGTTTACCTTCATACTATGAGCTAAGTGCTTGCATTATATCAAGCACTTGGATGAAGTGTTGGGGATGTGATGATAAACCAGACAGATGGGGCCTCTTCTCTCACTGTGTTTACAGTCCAAGGATCAGACATTGAGAAGGCAATTGTGAGTTATAAAGTAATCACTATGGCATCGGAGAGGCCAGTCTAGAAGAGATTTGTGAGTGGTGTTCCGTTTATTTTGACATTTAAAGAGGGAGTCATGGTGGGGAGAATGTTGCAAGCAGAAGGAATGGCATATCAGAAGGTAAACCCAAAAGACGATGTGTTGCATTGGAGTGGCAAGAAGGTCAATGTTGCTGCAGATGAGGGATGGTGACTCTGAAGTAAGGATGAGGATAGGGAGGGAGGCAGGGTGGTGCCTAGCAGGGAACTTTACTTACAACAAGGGCTTGGGGATTTATCCTCAGGGCAAAGCAAACTGTTCAAAGATTTTAAACAAGGTGATGGAAAGACCACCCGAGCTAAAATGTGGAAACTTAGGAGGGAAGCATTGCAGCTGGAAGACCAATTAAGCAAGATCAGATTTCTAGGCCAGGACTTTTCCAATATACCTTGCTTTATTTTGATGACTACGTCACTTAGGGATTGAGTTTAACAGCGCACAACAGAAAATCCATATAATAGTGCCTTACACAACTTAGAGATTATTTTTTTTTTCTTTCAGAGCACTAAATTCAGGACAAGGTATTTTTGGCTTTGGTTTATTGGCTCACGGATGTTGGGGATGAAGTCTTTGTGGGTATCTTGTTATTGTCCTCGTGGTCACAAGACACTCCAATCTCAACCATTATGTCTGCATCCAGACAAGCCAAAAGTAAGAGAAGGTGGGGGGTGGGGACAAAACACTGGACAACCAAGTCCACTTTTTAAGGATCACTCATGAGAGTTCACCCAGTGATTTCTGCTTACATGAACTTGTGTGTCATGTGGTCAACCCCAGTCACTCGGGAAAATGGGAAATGCAGTTTTCAGCTGGGAACATTGCCACAGAACAAAAACCCAAAGTTCCATTAACACGGAAGAAAGGGAAAATGGATTTTGGGGGAAGCAATTAGCAAGCTCCACCAAATCTATATAGATACAATAAACAAATTAGACAAAGCAACAAACCCACAAACCATAGCAAGAGAAAAACTCATAACGATCATAATTCTAATACTGCCTCTGTTTGCAGAGTGTTTGTACTTTTCAAAGTATGTTTTGTGAATGTGATTCCCATTTAATATACTTAATATTGAAGCATGAAGATATTGATGTTTCGCGAAGCAGAGATAGCCCAAGAAAAGCTGAAAGCATGATAAATAGGAATCGCAGAGGAAACAACTCATCAATGAGTCTTAAATTACTTCTTTACCTCAATTTTTTTTCTAGCCTTTGACTTAATTTGTAATTGGGTACGGCTTCCTGAAATGGGTGCATTTTGCTCTCATTTAAAGAAAGGACCAATAGTGTTGTATTAGGATGGAAAGAGAGAGGTCGAGGTTCACATGTGGCCTGCGTACTCATTCATGCCCATGAGAAACGAGCAAGCTACTCATTCTTGAAGACTCAGTTTCCTCTTTTTACCAGATTTTCTAAAATCTGGGAAAGTGTACCTGCCTTACAGATTTTAAATGGTTTCCAGACAATTTCTGGCTCCCTATATATTAATTTTAGTGCTTGTGTATTCTTCCCTTAGGATGCTGCCACTATTGATTAGACAGTAGGAAGACTATTAGAGGAACAGATTTGCTTAGCGGGGAGGGGTAAATTTTGCCTGGGCCCTGGGGGCGGAGGGTGGTTGTGTGACCTGAGGCCAAGATGTGGCCGGGCTCTGTCAGGGAGACGTGAGGTGTGCTCTGACTCCACAGGCTGGGTGTTGGAAAGTAACGTATCCTGAGCCCAGCAGCCTCCTGACGCAGGGGAGCACTGGATCAAGAGTAGGGACAGAGAAGGACAGGAAAGCCTTTAAAGAGAGGGCTTCTGATTTTTATTTCCCCTGAGAATGGCACGTTTGAAGTGTGACCAAAGTCTCCTTTACCGAAAATAGTTCCTTTGCCCTGAAAGGAGCTCTGGGCAATGCGGTTGCCACAGCGACTCAGGGCTCCTGAGGAGAAAATCCTTAGGGCCTGTGGGGTTGGCTTGTGGGGCAGCCCCCCTGCCGGCCTTCTGCTCCTGCTGCGGGTCCCAGGCACTGTCCCTGAAGGACTCTGTCTTGCCATCCTCTATCACCTGGCTGCAGATCCCAAAACAAAATTAGCTGGACCCACCCCTGCTGAGTCCGGTAAAGCTGCCCTGAGCTGATGGAGGGAACAGGCGAGACCACACACATAGATCTCAGAACACTTGACATCTGGCCCAGGCAGGCAATCAAATCCAACAATCATTTACCAAACACAGTCTTCATGCCAGGCTCCAAGCTTGGCTCTGAAGACAGAGAATAATAAATCACGGTCCTCTTTTTTTTAAGGTGTTCATAAGCAAATGGGGGACGGTCCCATAGAGGAGGCAAGAGAAGGGGCACCCCACCGCCTGAGAATCATGGGCAGTTTCTCTGAAGGGGTGTGTTTGAGTGCTACGAGACATAGCAGAAGGAAATATCAGGCTAAGGAGTGAGAATGCCCAAAGGCACAGAGGAGGGACGCAGCTCGGCTTGGTCAGGTGGCTGGAAGCAGCAAGACGAGAAACCCATTTTCGGAAAAATATGCTGGGTTGCATCATGAACACAGAGCTAAAGAATGTGACCGTTTATTCTGCGGGCAATAGGAAGTCATTGACAGATTTTGACCAAGAATAGGGTGTATTCAGATACTTATTTAAGTTAATAGCTCAGCAGGGTGGAGAAGGAGCCAGAGTGGACGGAGCCTACAGGGAAGTGAAGAAGGTGAGCTAAGGAAGCAAAGGGAGAGCCAAGGGACCTGGGCAGGCCAGTGAAGATCCCCTCCTGGGCAGCAGAGACGGGCATCAAAGGAGAGCCAGAGCCCCTTTCGCAATGCCTGTTCACAGCTGCCACACCAAGTCACATGCATGACGAGTCTACCCCCATCTGACAGGTAGGAGGGCTGAGGCCAGGAGAGAAGAAATGGCTCACCCTAGGGGCACACCAGAACCCTTTAGACACAATTCCGATTTGTCAATCTAGGCAGCATGTGGACTCACGAGTTTTCTAATGAGAGGGACTTAATGTCAGAAATCACAAGCAGTCCCTGGAATTTCTGCCCAGTGGAGGACTGTCTGGAATGCTTTTTAAAAGAGATCTTTTTCACACGCAGAGAGGAATTTCAGGGATACTGCTGAGGCCATGCATTTGACCTGTCTTCATTCTGGGGAGACTCGCAGGTGGATTTTGAAATCAAGTTCCCAGAATTTCGGTGTCTTTTCTCAGTCCCCTTTCTGAGTCACTGCAGGAGTCACTTTTGCGTTGTCAACTCCAGTCTGAAGCAGATGTGTTTGGAAAGTATTAGTGATATTTGCTGGAAAATATAATCATTTCCTAACATTTGTATTCATTTCTCTGAGCTGTTGGCTTATTTCTGGATATTAATTTAAATCCTCTCCTAATTTTAATTAGAGGTAGGATTTAATAGTGTTGAGTCTTTGCTTTTTTTTTTTTTTCCTTCTTCTTCTTCTAGGAAAGAATGTTAACTTCAGCAATCCAGGATTTAAAGTATCTGTATTTATTCTGGGACTTAACAGCAATGAGTGGGGATTAATATTTGGATAGGGAATATGGAAGTGCAATCACTGTGCCTTTTGAAATTAATTAAAAATGTTTTAAGATTTTTTAATGGGTTATTTAGTTAAATCACTCTGAAGTAATGAACTAGAGTGAGCCCAGCTTTAGTAGAAATCTTAGGCATTTGAGTGGTTAGCTGCGTCTGGTTCTGTCCCACCTCGACATCCACTAACTCACTTCTCACGTCTAGACGCCTCTCCCCACCACCCTACCTTCCCCTCACTGCACTTCAAACAGCAACAGCGTTCAGTTCCTCTTACCTTTCCTCATACCCCGTGTGCATTCATGTCCTCTGACTTTCTCACCTTCCTCCCTCCTGCTTGAACCTCCCCTTTGTGCCTTTATACAACCAGCAAATTCCTACTCAGTATTCAGAGCCTTGCTAAAGCATCCTCTCCAGTGAATCTTCCAGACAGAATTTATACATCCCTTCTTTTAGCATTTCTATCCCTCAGAAACTACATATATGTTTATTATAAGGTACTGCATTGGTGTATAAATGCCCGTTTGCCTTTCTAGACTTTGGGTCCTTTCAGGTATTCTTTGCCTCTGAATCCCCCACCAGGCAGTACTGAGTAGTACTGTTCTGTAGGACTGTTCTGTAGCCCCCACCAGGCTTAGTGGATGACTTAAAAATAGTCCTGGCTCAAAAACCTGAACTCATCTCCCTACCCCACCTTTTTCAGGGGAAAGTGAGGTAACTACACAATGAAAGTTGATTCTTATTTTTAACCTACCAAGTAGATTATACTTCCAATTCGTCAACACTGTGGGTTGAATGCAATCACAGATGGGAGACTTAGGGCAGTTATTAAGTGTCAACTGAAAAAAAAAAAAAAAGACAGAAAACTATCGATTTTATAGCTTGGAATTTACAATTTTCTTTTTGAAGGAACACCATCGACATCAAGAATTGAAACGAAATAACAATGATATGGTCTGATTAAACTGGGTGAGCAACGCAGCCGAATTTTTTCTGCACTAGGAGTTTTCCTACTTTTGGTTGTGAGGGGCCCAAAGGGAGAAGCTTGACAAGGGGCAGAGCCCTGCTGCTTGCTTTCTTCTTTGGCTTCTCATTGTACCTGAGCACCAACCCGTGATGCACGGCAAGGACAAGGTGTGTTTTAGAGAGAATGAGCAGGAGATTCGAAGTCGCAGTCTAAATGGCCTTTTTTTTTTTTTAAGCTCAGAAATTTAACAAACATACCTAAAGCTATTGCAACAGTGAAGTTCCCCAGAGAAGACTCATGGTCATTTTTTGAAAGCTAGGATTCTATAAAACATACTGTCAAAAGTGATTCAGTAGACACAGCACATTTGCTTATTTTCCTTTTTCTCCATGTTATTTTTTCACAGCATCACGGATGAAGCACATGTAACACACACTCGTGTGTGTGTCATACGTGAGCTCGGTGACCGGATCGTTGGCCAGCAGCTCTCTTTATGTCATTTCCTCGTATAAATCACGCAGTAGCCCATATCAAGCACTTTGAGCAGGACCTGCCAGGCAGAACGTGGCTGAGAGAAGGGAGGTCCCTCTTCCTTATCCCCTCCCCCTCCCCTTCTTCCCTTGAAAGGGAATAAAAGTACATCATTCATGTTTAAGCTTCCCTTTCTAAAGAACGCCGGGTTCTAATTTACCTTCTAATCTCCTACGAATTGAGAAACCAGATCGCTGGGTTTATCTGACTTATATGAAAGAAAAGAATAAACAGAGCTAATGAAAACAAAGGAAGAAAATGTCTAGAAATTTATTTCAAAATTTAAACCCAGAACAAGACAGGGGGTCGGTAGAGTAGTGATGAGGTCACATTGAACAGCTTTCATCTGAAATAAATCAATCATTTGTGCCACAAACATTATTGCTTTGACGACTGCGTTCTGGTCAATGTACTGGACTCAGTAGATTCAAAGATGAATTAAAATAGAGACACCCTCTCTGCAATCCAAGAGCTAACAATCAGAGTGAGGACAAAGAACGTAGTTTTGTAACTATCTACTTTCCCACCACTGTAATACAGACGTCCAGGCACAGAAGGGAGAGAGAAGAGCCCAAGGTCCTGTCTCTCTCAGTTCTATCAGGGGACAGTGAGTGGCAGTTACCAGTTTGCTGAAAAGCACCTGGGGAGGATTGCTGTGACACAGAGTGGATTGTGACCTGCAAGCTACCGGGAGTAATCAACAGGTTCTAGACTAGGAAGGGACTTGATGGCATGACCAGATTTGTGTTCTGGAAGTGTGATATCCAGAAACTTGACCTTCCTGTTTTTACAAGATCTTCAGTGTATAAATGGCCGTATTGCAGTCTTCCTTAATTTGATGAGACAGTAACTTCTCATTATCTAAAATGGTACGTATTGTAATGAACACTGCGTCTTATATGCAACTAATGAATTGTTGAGCTACATCAAATAAATAAAAAAATAGAAGTGTAAAATAAATAGGGGCGCCTGGGTGGCAGCATTGTTAAGCGTCTGCCTACGGCTCAGGGCATGATCCTGGCGTTATGGGATCGAGCCACATCAGGTTCCTCCACTATGAGCCTGCTTCTTCCTCTCCCACTCCCCTTGCTTGTGTTCCCTCTCTCGCTGTCTCTATCTCTGTCAAATAAATAAATAAATAAATCTTTTAAAAAAAAGTGTAAAATAAATAAATAATACCAGTACCGCAAGTGTAGGGGTCCCTGAGTGATGTAGTCAGTTAAGCATCTGGCTCTTGGTTTTGGCTCAGGTACTGATCTCGGGGTCCTGTGATGAAGCCCTGCATTGGGCTCTATGCTCAGCACAGAGCCTGCTTGGGACTCTCTCTCTTCCTTTCCTCAAGTCCCCCACCCCCGCTCGCTTACTCTGTCTCTCTCAAATAAATAAATATATATATTTTAAAAAGTACCACAAATGTAGTGAGAAGTCTCACTCTGCAAGTTACCACAGTCCAGTGTCAGTAAGACTGCTCGGGGAAAAGGATCTTTTCTTGTCATGAGGACAGAAGGTGTCTGTGGGTGGTAGGAAACAAAATGGTGTGGGTAACTGAAATAAACAAGAAAACCCCATTGCTTTTAGTTTTGTAGCAGAAAAGGTTTGAAACCTATTTTTTCCCAATTTTCTGTGGCTTAAATAAAATTTTCTGAAAATAATTTCTTGTCATGATTTATTGCTTTGCACGCCTCCATTTGTCTGTTCATTCATTCGATGGAAGAAAAGTATCCCTTATTGTCTACTAAGTACCAGGCTCAGTGCAAAGACATTTTCACACACTTTATTTCATTTAATTTTCCCCAAATCCCTATGGAGTAGATGCTACCTTCTTTATGTCCAAGATAACGAGACTGTGACTCAGACTTGGCATTCTTTGCCAAAGCACACAGGACTGGTCAGCCATGGTTTCCAGTCACCATTCCTTCCAGGGCTACCATGTTTGTTCAAGCAGGCTGTGAATGGTATCCTGCAGGTTGTGCAGTGTGACAGCCCAATTACACCCCTGTGTAAGCCCCAAAGGCCGGTGAGAGGTGCCGCCCAGGATCCTGCCATGCCGAGGGCCATCTTTACACTAATTTTCAACCGTATTAATGTATGGCACTGAAGGATGGGGGAAAGGACTCCAGACACCAGAAAGTCAACAAATCCGCCGTAATAATTCATCTGTTGGGGAGATTTGCTATGCTCTCATAAAAATCTGTGTAGAAAAACAAAGCATAATAATTATTTCAAGGCTTTAGTTGATAAGATCCAATTATTTGGGTTTTCATCCCATAGTTTCAGCTCATTTACTTTACCCAGAATCTCAAGCTCCCCAGAACAGCTGAGAACACAAGAAAAGGCCAATAATGAACCCAGAGCCTCCAGAATGCCCTTCAGCAAGTCCATGCCCTGAAGCTAGACAAATTATCCTTAGGGCTGACTTACATCTTCTCTCCAACTCCACTCCTCATGTTCTCCTGAACCACGCGGTCTTCATTTGGAAAGGATTCTAACACGCTTGATNAATGCCCTTCAGCAAGTCCATGCCCTGAAGCTAGACAAATTATCCTTAGGGCTGACTTACATCTTCTCTCCACTCCACTTCTCATGTTCTCCTGAACCACGCGGTCTTCATTTGGAAAGGATTCTAACACGCTTGATTGTGGGTTGGCCAGCCCGTAGCACAGGAAGTGACGGTGAAGAGGAAAGGCAATGAGAAGGCAGAAGGAAACCAAAAGTGCTCGTGGGCTGACTATCTTTCCTGTGAGGGCAGGCGTCCATCCAGACTTTGGAGGGCCCCTGAAGGATTCGGTCTAGAGGAGTCGACAAGCCAAGCCCACTGGCCCAATCCAGCCGGCAGCCTGTTTTCTTAAGAAATGGTGTATATACCAGGTCACAAACAAGTTCATTCTCCACGGCGGCTTGCATGCTGCAATGACCACGGTGAGTGCTGGTGAAAGAGACTCTACGGCCCCGTAAAGCCTCAACTATTTATTTTACAGCTCTTTACAGCGAAGTAAGGCCACTTTAGATTAATCAACGGTACAAGGACTTCTCCTGGCCATCAGGTTTAGTTGAGTTCTGTGGGTCACCTCTAGGCAATAACTCTCGGAGCAGCTGGAGAATTATCTCGTAACCATGGTACTCGCAAGGTCTTCCGAGCATCATCCAGTGATCAAATTCCCAGAAATATGGTTAAGTCCTTAAAACTGTATTGATGCTTAAAATAGTAACCTTTTCTTATGGGAAAATTTGCTTAAGTGATATTAGTGGTCTTTCTGCCTGGAATACTCCCCAGGTATCTGTATGGCATGTACTTTTCGTTTCATTCGGGGATCTGTTCACATGCCACCACCTCAACGACCCCTGCCCTGACCCCTGACCTAAGTGGCTGCACTCTTTGTTGCCCATTCTCTATACCTTGTTTTCCTTCAAAGAACTGAGTGCTCACTGGGACGCCTGGGTGGCTCAGGTGGTTAAGGGTCCTGGGATCGAGCCCCACGTTGGGCTCCCGGCTCAGCGGGGAGCCTGCTTGTCCCTCTGCCCTTCACCCCACTCATGCTCGCTCTCTCTCGCTCTCTGTCTCAAATAAATAAATGAAATCTTTAAAGAAGAAGAAGAAGGAAGAGGAGGAGGAGAAGAAGAAAGACAGACCTGAGTGCTCGCCCTCATTGTATTGTGGAAGCCTCTGTGAATTACTGGCTCCCTCTCACCAGAATTCAGCAGCCGTGGGGGCAGGGCATTGTTCACATTGTCACCACCATAGCCACAGCCCCTGGGAAGTTCCCCTGCCTGCTCAGTGAGCACCTGCTGAACGAACACGCGAGCTGAGTCAGACAATAGCACGAAGCACAGGAGACGTTTACCTTCCTCTTATGAATGTCAGGAGGCTTAGAACAGAAAAGAAATCCCCCATTAAAACATGAACTATTTCTCCTTTTTTTGATTAATTAATTTATTTATTTGAGAGAGAGCGGGCAGGAGGGAGAGGGAGAGAGAGTCTCAAGGGGACTCCACACGGAGCGAGCACAGAGTGCAACACGGGACTTGATCTCACAACCGCAAAATCACGACCTGAGCCGAAAACCAAGAATCAGACGCTCAACCGACTGAGCCATCCAGCGCCCCAAACATGAACTATTTCTTTAACCTATAACATACTAAGAAGTCTAACGGAATCATGAAAGAAAATATTTCTTCTATTCTATAGTGACATGATTAGACAGAGTAGCAAATGCATGGAGTGACACCGGTCTGGGTTCAAATTCCAGGTCTGCTTTTTAATAATTGACCTTTCTCTATATAAAATGCTTCAATACGTACATATGTGCATATACATATTTGTAGAGATATTTATAATTTTTAATTTTTATAAATATATATTTATATGCACAAATATAGTACATATTTGTATGTTTTGAATTTTTATATGTAAAATATATACATATATATAAAATATATATACATATATATATAATGTGGTTATGATTAGTTACCACAAAGAGTTATTATGAATGAAAAGGATTTGACTTTTTATACATAAAATGCTTGAATATATGCATATGCATATATGCATGTGAGTATATTCGATATTCATAGTGAAATGTGCAAATATTTTGCACATACACGTGCTTGGGACTAGCTGCCACAAAGGGCTATTCGGAACCAGGAGAAAGGAGCCCAAGGACTCAGTGGGAGCTTGGCCCCTGCGGTATTGGCTGGTTGGGCCTGCGGTGGCATGGGTCCAGCAGGATGGCGGCCTGCTCGAGGCGAGCCACCACTGCTCAGACCTGCCTCCATGGCTCTTCAGTAAGCCCTCAGTTCCTCACTTTTCATTCTGAAAGGGAAAATGAGAAGGGAAAGTAATCTCCCAGGTGAGTGTTCTCCTTGAGTCACTGTCTCCTTTGCTGGGAGGGAAATTCAGGGTCTTTGGAAGAAGGCAGCAAAGTGTTTACTGTTTTCCACAGTCTTGATGGTCATCAGAGCCTGACGTGGGGCAGCCCTGGGACCAGCTTCCCCATTAGAACAAAGCCCACTTTATGCCTTCAGCGGCCAGCAGCCAGGCATCTCAAAGAGGCTGCTGGTCACCCCCTGCCTGCGACCAGCGCTCGCAGTCAGAGGGGACAGGCCTCTAAATCAAGGGTGGGGACACGTTCCCCGTTTTCGACCCACTGCCAAATAGTACCACCACTGTAGACGTTTTTGGAATAAATAAATAAAAAATATCTTTCAGCATAAAAGGCAAATTTTATGCTCTAATCAAAATAACTTCCAAGTTTTTTTTAAAACGCCACAGTTAAAAGGCGTTCTGTGAAAAGGGTGCTCTGGGAGAAGGAACGAGAAGTGAAGGAATGTTCTCAGCCAGACATTACCTCACTGTGGTGAGAAAAACAGAATAACATGAAATGAAATGAAAGATTTGCCTTTTGCTTTTGAGAAGGAGTAGCCAGCTCAGCAAACAAAGAGCCTTTCTGAAATTTTAAGGACTTCTAATCACGACAAATAAGCTTGGCTTCAGGTGAATCGCCATCCCTAAGATTTACAATGTCCAGCTGCTTGGAGGACTTTACTTCTTCAGGACGATCCTGCCGGCAAATGGAGTCATTGCCTGTTTGTCTGCAGCACTGAGGAAATGGGGGGGGTTTTAGTCTATTACTTCAGGTCGGTAATAATGAATAAAACCAGACATGGTTTCAAATCCTGGGTCTGTTTCGTCATGGCTGTGTGACCTTGAATATGATCTTAACCTCTCTGGGCTCAATGTTATCATTTGTAAGATGTGAGAACTGTTGCCTAACTTGAAAGGCTGGTTGGGAAAGGTAAGATCCCATTTTCAAGATGCCTAGAACTGTGTGGTTTGGAGTAATTCCATCTTATTCCTTGACCTCTGCATACGCCTCTTTAACGCAGTTGTAGGAAAATGGCTCAGGACCATAACCTGAAAACCTAACATAAAGGGATGGAAAATGAGATGCTTGGCATAGGGAAGAGAAGGCTTAAGAGGAATGAAAGCCATCTTCAAACACGGACTATGAGGTAGGAGAGGGATTGAATTTGCATTGTTGACATGAAGGAAAGGGAAAAAAAAAACCAAGAATTAGCAATTATAGGGGACATACTTCAGTTTAGAACTGAACTAATAGGGAATATGAATTAAAAGTGGGTTGTGAAGTCAGACAGATCTCCTTTCTTTGATGAGTTATATGACTTTGAGAACATTCCTTGGCTTCTTAGGGGTCAGTTTTGCTTCTGAAAAATGGAGCCAATCATAATCCCCATGACTAATTTAGGACCTAGATATTAAATGTTTGTGAAATAAAGCTTTCTGGCTCATAAAAACATAATAAAACAGAATGTAATGTAAAAATATATTAATAATGGAGCCATTATAGTTTCCTGACATACAAAGAGTGTGGTCAGAGAAGGAATAGTAATGATTCTTGGTCTTTGCTGTGAGGCTAACACAGAGGTACCCATTTTCCAAGAGGAGATTAGAGCAAAGATCATTGCCCCAGAAGACTTTCAAGATTCCAATGTTGACCTCAGGAAGCTAGGATTCTAATGTTGTTGACATCCAAAACTTGTTTTTTGTTTTTGCTTTTCACATTATTGGTGCAGCTTTTTTTAATTTTAATTATTATATTTTTCATTTTTTTAAGATTTTATGTTTACTTATTTGAGAAAGAGAGAGAGAGCATGAGAAAGAGAGAGAGAGTGCATATGAGCAGGGGGGAGAGGCAGAGGGAGAGGGAGAAGACTCCCTGCTCAGTGGGGAGTACTATGCGGACTCGATCCCAGAACCCTGAGATCATGATCAGGGCCTTGGGCCGAAGGCAAACAATTAACCAACTAAGCCACCCAGGCGCCCCGTGGGTTTTTTCTTTTTAATAACAGCTTTATTGAGATATAAGTCACACAAGATACACCCTGTTAAAGTGTACAGTTCAGTGGAGTTTAGTATCCCACAAAGTTGTGCAGCCATCACCATGATCATGTTTGAGAACAGTTTCATCATCCCCTAAAAGTTCCCTTACCCATTTGGGGTCACTCCCCATCTCCCCCAACTCTTCTCCCTAAACAAACACCAATCTACTTTCTGTCTCTGTGGGTTTGCCTCTTCCAGACATTTCATATATTTAAGAAATCATTAGCCTTTTGGGACTACCTTCTTTCACTTAGCATGTTTTCCAGGTTCATCCATGTCGTAACATGTATCAATATGTTATTCCATTTTATGACCAAATAATATTCCATTGTATGGATATACCACATTTGTTTAGCTGTTCATCTGTTGATGGACATTTGAGTTTTTCCCACTTTTTGGCTACTTGAATAATGCTGCCATAAACATTTGTAAACAACTTCTTGTATGGAAATACATTTTCATTTCTCTTGGGTATTTACCTAGAATTGGAATTTCTAGTAATGCCATTTGGTATTTTCTCCATATCCTGGACAACCAGATTTTTTATTGTTTTTTTTTTTTATTTTAGCCATCCTCGTGGGTATGAAATGGTGGCTCATTGTGATTTTTTAAATGATTCTATTTATCTATTTATTTGAGAGAGAGAGCACACAAGAGTGGGATGAGGAGCAAAGGGAAAGGGAGAGGGACGAGGAGACTCCAAGCTGAGTGCAGAGCCCAACAGGGGGCTCAATCTCATGACCCTGAGATCATGACCTGAGCTGAAACCGAGAGTCAGATGCTCAACCGACTGAGCCACCAAGGCACTCCTCATTGTGATTTTGATTTATATTTCCCTAATAACTAATGAGCAATATTTTTCTGTGTTTATTGGTCATTTGTATTTCTTCTTTGGAGAAATACTCTATATTTCTTTGGAGAAATGTCCATTCAATTCCTTTGCTCATTTTTGGTTGGGTTATTTGTCTTTTTATTGCTGAATTATAAGACTTTTTGTGTATTCTGGATACAAATCCCTTATTAGACATACAATTTGCAAATATTTTCTCTCATTTTCTCATTTGGCTGCTCCCATTCTTACAGATGTCTTTTGAACACCAAACATTGTTAATTGTGATGAAGTCTATCCTTTCTATGTTTTTCTTTTGTTGCTTATGTATTTGTTGTCATATCTAAGAAACAATTTCCTAACCCAAGGTCACAAAGATTGAATCTTATGTTTTCTTCCAAGAGTTTTATAGTTTTAGCTGTTCCATTTAGTTCTCTAATCCATTTTGAGTTAATTTTTATATATTGTGTAGTGTAGGGAGTCCAACTTTATTCTTTTGCATGCATATATCCAGTTGTCCTAGAATACTGATTGAAAAGATTATTCTTCCTTTATTGAATTGTTCTGTAAAAAAATCAACTGATGGTAAATATAAGAGTTTATTTTTGTCCTCTTGATTCTATTCCATTGTTCTCTATGTTCATTCTTATACCAATGCCCCACTATTTGATTATTGTAGATTTGTAGTGAGTTTTGAAATCAAAACACATGAATTCTCCAACTTTGTTGCTTTTTTCAGGATTGTTTTGGCTAATCTCAGTCTCTTGCATTCCCAAATAGATTTCACTGTCATCTTACCAAGTTCTTCAAAAGAAATCTGCCGGGATTTTGATAAGGGTTGTATGGAATCTGTGGGTTAATCTTGGGAGCATTACTATTTGACAACATTAAGTCTTCTGGTATACGAACATAGAATACCTTTTCATTTCTTTCAGCAGTGTTGTATAATTTTACAAGTCCTGTATTTCTTTTGTGAAATTTATTCTTAAATATTTTCATTAGTTTTTAATATTTTATTTACTTATGAGAGAGAGAGAGAGAGCATGAGCTGAGGGAGGGTCAGCGGGAAAGAGAGAAGCAGACTCCCTGTTGAGCAGGGAGCCCGACATAAGGCTCAGTCCCTGGACCCCAGGATCATGACCAGAGCCGTAGGTGGATACCTAGCCAACTGAGCCACCTAGATGCCCAAATATTTTAATTTTTTGACACCAGTAGAAGTAGAATTGTTTTCTTAATTTTATTTTCAAAGTATTCACTTCCAGTGTATGGAAATACAATTGATTTTTGTATATTGATCTTCTATCCGTTTAAGCTTATGGTGGGCACATGAGCCATACATGTTCCATGGTAAATAGAAAACTGGAGGGGCGCCTGGGTGGCTCAGTCATTAAGTGTTTGCCTTCCACTCAGGGCATGATCCCAGAGTCTGAGATCAAGCCCCACATCAGGCTCCGTGCTCTGCTGGGAGCCTGCTTCTTCCTCTCCCACTCCCTCTGCTTGTGTTCCCTCTCTCTCTGGCTGTCTCTCTCTCTCTCTGTCAAATAAATGAATTAATTTAAAAAAAGAAAACTGGAGCTGCAATCTGGTGAATTCACAAATAAAAGATACTGACTTCTTCTTTTGTCTCCTAAATGCATTGGCTAGAATAATGTTTTAACCCTATACTTATCAGAAAATTATTTCAATTGCTCTTTTGTCTCTGAAAGACTTCGTCAGAGGTGATAGAAATCTGACTGATGGTTAGGAAGAGACAGGTGAGCACAACAGCACAACTGAGGACCGAGAGGCAAGAACGCGCTTTGCTCAGCATGGCTCTGCCAACTACCTACAATTCAATGCTTCTTCACCTCCTTGTACTAAGGGAGAAGTGAGCACAGAAACACTTTTCTTCATTAACAGTGTGCCAGGAAAAGAAGGGGAAAAATCCTAAGTCTTGTTCAACGTGCTGTCCTCAGGACAATGTTTTTAGATTATAGTGAAACCTAAAGAACTCAACGATTTCTGTTCAATCTGTGCTTCTTGTCTTACACAGTTTCGGTGTATTTTTCCCAGACTACTTCTGCTTTTGTTCCCCAGGGGCCTCATTCCATTTTCAATTTTAACACCATTCTCGTTTTCAAAATCACTCGTGCAGCACACAGAAATAGAAATGTAGGCTACCTGAGTTAACCTGAAAAAGTAACTCTCCAATACTTCCCCATCCATAAGTGACCCCTGAGACTGCAACACTGCACACATCTCCCCTTCAGCCCTGCCCACACGGGTTACAGCTACCGGCTCATACACCTGCCCCCACAAACCCCTTTAGAAAAAGAAGCCTGCCCTTTGCATCACTGCATCCCTAGGCACCCAGCACAATGTCTGGCCCATAGCAGATGCTTAGAAAATGTGTTCCAAATGAGTGTGCAAGGGAACTTCCTTTTGAGAGTCTCAAAAGAAAGAGTCTTTACCTTCTCTGAGTCCCCAAACAGCTTTACAATCATAACTGCTTTGGCATAATTTTTCCAAGCGTTTCTTCTGACATTTCTTCCGGGAAATAATTTTACCAAAAGTCAACAGAGTGATTGAGCACCTGCTGTGTGGAAGACTCTGCCATATGTCATGGGGCATACAAAGAACGGAGCTTTTGAGCTAACCGGGACACAATTTGTTTAGGCGATAAAAATAAATACCGGCATTGACCAAGCACTTACTATGTGCCAGGCATGGCGTTTGATGAATGTTGCTCATTTAATCCCTGCAGCACACTCACGAGGTGGACGCTGGCTTTGTCCTCTACCACAGGTGAGGGTATGTCACACAGGTGGGCTGACGAGCTTGCACAAGGTCATCCAACTCATCAATGGCTGACCCAGGATTTGATCCCAAACGATCTGACTCCAGAACATATTCACTTAACTTAACGTACTACTACACACACAAAGCCCCAGATGACCACCGACAGGTAAATATTCTTTATTCCTCTAGTGATTTAGGGAAGCAGATGACTACTCCTGGCTGGGATGCTTATTGAAGGACTCGAAGAGATGGGAGATTGAGTTGGCTGCATAAAGCTGAGCCAAATTTAAAGAGAAGGCAGGAAACCCTAAGCAAGAGGGAAGTATGGGCAACACTATGGAGGCAGGTGGGGGATCCAGCCATTCGGAGGTGATGGTTAATATTGTCCAGTGCACTAGGATAAGATGCAGTCCATGCTCCTGTACCTTATAGAATAAATGACTTCGAAATGAATAAGATTTACCCAGTGATGAAATATGCTATGAAGAAAAAAAAGTTTAAGGGTATACAACAGGACAACAAAGGCGTTGCTATTTTATATAGTACATGAAGGAAACAGCCTTTCTGAGAAGGTGACAATTCACCAGATGCCAAAAGAAAGAAGAGGGAATCACATGGAAAGCTAGGGATGAGGCATTTCCAGGAAAGAGGAACAGGAAATTCAAAGGCCAAATGCAGAGTATTCTTACTGAGTTTGAAGAAATCCAGGAGGCCAGTACGGCTGGAGTGGAGTGGGTGAAGAGGTGGGAGGTGAGACCCGACAGGTACCCAAGGCCAGGTTCTGTAGAGTTTTGTAGACCATCGCAAAGGTTTTGGCTTTTCTTCTGTTCTAGACTTCCAGTGGCTTCCCATCTGACTCAAAGGGGAACAAATGGGTCTTTTGTTTGATAAAGACCACTCTAGATGAACGTTCCTGGATCAGAGAGTCAATGAGCAGGTACCCAGGAATGTTGGAAGAGAAATCTTCTCCACATAAACGCTTATGTAGAGAAGCAGTGAGAATTGATCAAATCCGGAGAAAGTAGTTTAGGGGCCATCTTGGTTGCCATGCTGACAAATTTGGCTTTGACCCTGTGGCAATCAAAGGATTGAAGGAGGGCACTATACCAAATACGTGATAAAACACTCACATTCCCCTCTCAAATATCTTCCTGTTCTATGGATAGCATGAGCACTGCTGGTAGTCAGATTTTTTAAAGTATATCCAACTAGGTGAGATACAGGAAATCAAAGAAACTCCAAACTAGCAAACATGCCACCACCACTGATCCTGGGGCAGTTGAGATGCAATATAGACAATTTTATTTTAATGATAGCAGATGTCTTCTGAGAATTTCCTGTATGTGAGGCATTTCCAGGCATTTCTCTGATGTGTGTTTTCCTGATATTATCTCACTGAATCTTTATAAGAATGCGAGTGATCCAGAGCGTCTTGTTTCCCAGATGTGGAAGCTGAGACCAGGAGAGGGTGGATAACTTAGCTATCACCACACAGTTAAGAAAGGTGAAGTCTGGGAGTGTTTTCATTAATATTTTATAGTCCTTTTTTAATATCACCATACCCTAGTACAAATATTTACAGCCAAGTTACTTAACCTAGTATTTATGAACTATTCCCAGCATTTTTTTAAAAATTGTTCATAATGGATGAACTAATATATTCTCTATCACATATAAATTGAAAACCTGTGTTTAGAGGTTAGGAGAAAAAGTGGAAACATTGATACACAGAGGAGACATAGGAAAATGTGGGACTTGCATTCCTCCATTCAGTCTTAGTGATATTGGACCAAAATAATATAATAATAACAATAATAATAATAGGTCACAAATTCAAAGTTTTTAAGATAAGATTAAATATTTTAAATATATTGTTTTCTTTGTAAGAGCCTTATAAACATCCAAATAATTACTCAGAAAGAAATTCAGTGAGGATTTAGTCCTTGTTCTCCACTTCCCAGGGGCTAAAAATGACTTGTCCAAGGTCCCATACCTGGTAAGCCTTCAGCTCTACTAACCTCGGGTACTCCTCTCCCATCCTGGGATTTTTTTTAATTGCCCAGCTGTGAGTTTCAGATCTGATTACTAGTGTAGCGACCACAAGAAGAAAGGTCAGATTTTGCATGTTAACTCTCCCATCAAAAATCCACATTTCACTCCTGAAGAAAACATGACTTCCTTCTGCCTCTGGGTGTTGTGTTCAACTTTGTGGGCTGGTGATTTTTGCTATCAAATGCAGCTACCTGAACTTTCTCCATGGAAGTCACACATAAGAGTCATGAGTTTCTCACATTAATGATACCGCATATAAACCAGGAACACGATGTCAGAGAACTTCCTCTTGATAACCTCTTTTGTCCATAGTTTGATTCCATTTAGCAGAAGAGACATCAAGACAAAGGGGCAGCCACCTCTTCTAGCCCTCCTGTGACTACAGGTGATCCCCCCAGATGCATCTCCTCTTCGTCCCCCTGTTTGTGCAGTGGATTGACGCCTACGGACTGAACACTTGATACCTGTCTCACCAGATACAATTGGCAAAAACCTTGTTTTCTTATATTCCTTCAAAAGGAAACTAAATCAGTTGTAGGTGACTTTGCAAAATTAAGTACTGATCAAAAAAAAAAAAAAAAACAAACTGGTTTACCTTCTACCTTTTCAGACAAGGAGTAGGGAAGGAAATAGACTAACTTAATATCAGTAAGGGAAACAGCCCCTTAGAATTTCCCAAAGAACTGAATGGGACGGTCACGAAGAATGAAAGCAATAAGAGAACTGGCTTTGCATCCCTGCGTGACCTCCGCTGAGATCTATTATCCACCCATGTGTCCACCTGCCTGTCTATTCTACTATCGACATCCACCCATCGTCTACCATCCATGTCTGTCTATAAACTATGTATGTAGGTGGCTATACATCCATTTTTAAACTTTCTTCGTTTTGTAGGTGTACGTGGTACTTGCAGCACACTCTGTGCTTCTATTATATTAACAGGGACATCATAGTCAATAAAGACCCACTCTTAGCTGCAGCGTTTGTGCAGACCAATGAGTGATTATAAAGACAATTGCATGGGATAAACACTGACAAAAGGGTTAGCGCAGGTTCTCTGGGGACTCAGAGGGGGGATGCCTGGGGAGACCAAGTGGATGGATAAGCATTAAACAGTCAAGCAAAGGAGGAGAAAGAGCAGGCAGAGAACAGAATGCACCAAGATGCAGAGACAGAAGACGGAAGTCAGAACCTGGTCAATCAGGAAAGTCGTGTGCAGGACCAACTTAAACTCTGGTTCCACTTTGAAGTTGTTTTTCAACAAACGTCGGGGATGTAATTGGAGCCCTGCCCAGAGCACCTGCAATCCAAATGTAAATACTGTGGTGTGTTTTAATTTGTCTTTCCAGAAAGAGGGGAGCGCTGATGTCATGTAAAACATTCCGATTGCCAACACAGACTTGAGTGTATTATCAGTTTATATTATAAACATGAGTGCTGGGGTGTCATTTGATGCTATCTGGAAAACAAGTTCCTGTTAAGGGAGGGTCTGGGGGGAGGAAAAGAAGGAAAGATCAAAGGGAAAAAGTCACTGCAGCGTTAGGTGTGTGCATTCTTGGTCACCACTTGGAGAATTTGCTTTTCCATTATGTTGCTCTCCCAAGTGAAAACAACAGAGAGTTTCAGTTATCATCCAAGTAGGATTAAGAATTTGGTTTCCACACTGACGCAGGGATCTAACACACTCTCCTCTTTGGATTTGGTCTTTTAAACACAGCCTTTTAAAAGTTGCTTTAATTGGTTTTATGTTAGAAAGTTAATGCAAACTTACCAAAAATAGCTTATGGGAGAAGCAGATAAGAACACAAAAGAAAAATACATTCTAATTGCACAACTCCTTTGCTTTCATTCAAGCTTCTTTTCAAAGGCAGTTTTAAAAATAGTGGCTCGATAACTTAGCCTTGGGCAGACTGGTCTCCCCGAGCCTCCATTATTCCAGGAGGGATCTCACTCGCTTCAGCTTCTATATGGTTGGTGAGAAGGCTTTCTTATTCATCCAACCAATACTATCGATGATGCCTCGCAGATCTCTCCTTGCTACACAACCCCAGTTTGTTTGACTCCTTTCTGTTTACCCCTTTTCCAAGAAACTACATTTTCATGCGTGCCCTTTGAGAACGGCTTATAAATTCTGTGTCAGGGAAGTTTCATTGCAGGAGACTTTTATTCCTTTCACAAATGCACAGTCACATGGCCTACCTTGTGCCAGGTAACAAAGGTAAAATGTACATGTAGTCCTCACCTCCAGAAAGTTCACTGTCTGATGCGCCAGGCAGACTAGCAGAAAATTAGAGTAAAATTCAGTATGCAAAGTGTTAAGCAGCTATATAGAGGCAAAGAGAAAAACAAAGGAACACAGCCCCGGGGAGAGGGCAAAGGGACATTTCAATTCCCGCTACCCAAGACACAGTAGGTCTTATAGGCCATGAAGTAATATTAATCCCATGGTTTACTGGACTTGTCCAAAACCTCTCTGATATTTCCTTTATTTGCATACTCTTCATTTGCATATTCTTTGCACAATAATTATATAATTACTACAAAATAAGCTACAAAGGAGCCACTGAATATTTAAATTAAAATCGACCTAATTTGGCTACTGGCTCTTTCTCCCTGGCTGGACTTCTTTTCCCGTTCTGCCTTGCACTCTTCCTTTTACACGTACCTTGCTCCTGTGCAAACCCACACACTTGCTGGAGCAAGTGTACTGGCAAGACTGTCAAGTCTGACTCAGAGAGCACAGCGGCCATCACAGTCCATGATCGCCACCATGGCCGTCATAGAGACCATCACATTTGTGGAGCACTTGGCCAAGATGTTCAGTGTGGAGTATGTACATTTCACCAACACTTGTAAGGAAACCTCTTAACAACTCCATGAAGATGGGATTATTCCCTTTGTTTTGCACATAAGGAAGTAGGTGCTGAGGCAGTCAGCACTTGACCAAGGTCATTCAGCTGGGCAGTACCTGAGCCCTTCTCATAAGAACTGAGGCATAGGCTGAGAATGAGGGATGGACTCTGTTAATCAAAACTAGAGTCCGGCTCAAAAGATTGGTGAGACTAGGAGTTGTTCTGGAACTGCTTAAATCCCTCATTTCTGCATCAATTCTAAGAGTCCTGGCTGGGGGACGGGAAGCAGGAAGCAGGTAGGACTGACGAGACAACTCTGAGTTCCCACCCTGCAGCTAGGAGGACTGTTCCCCCATCTTTGCTCACCAGGCTCTACGCTAATCTCCTTTGACATGTCAGCATTGCTTAACCTCTAATGGAGGACCAGCTTTGTTCAAGATTCTGTAGAGACAAAGGGCCGGCAGGGATTAAAGCCCGGCTTCTGAGGTAGTGCCGCCTATGTCCCTTTGCTCAGCCAAGGCTGCAGGCAACACATTACCCGAAAGTTCTGAATGTCAGGTCAGCTTTGCTCTGGTCACATCTGCTGTCTCAGTTCTGGAAAGAGAGTGTCTTTTTCATCCCCAAGGCCAACTGCGCACATGATGGCCCAGTGCTGGTCCCAGGCCCTAGCCTCTTTTTATCCCCCTAAACATCAAGATTGATAACTGGATTGCTACCCCAATCCCTGGGCCTAAGTTTCCATTAATTACACATTACTTTCATTTTCCCCAATATTTCAGACACTAAATCCCAAACTTTCTCTTCCATGTCTTCTTCTCTATTCTCAGATAGAAGCTTCTGCTAAAGCCAAACATGAAGTCTGAACCCAGCTCTTTGATGTAAGACCTAGCTGTTGCTATTCCCGTACCACTTACTAAAGTCTAAGCAATTCCCGGCCCCAGGGTCCCATTATTATTTTTCTCAAGCTTAATTTCATTATCTTACACACACTGACCCTGATGCTAAGTATAAGAGAGGATCAGGACCTGACACCCCACAACCTGCATAATAAAGTCTCTACACCTTAATACACAGAGTGTCCATGATGACGTGAACGTCAGCAACCTCCCCAGCCTCCTCTCTTACCATCATCACTACACCTGTGATGACCCAGGACCACCAAACTGTGTGGACTTCCCTGAGCACCCCGTTTTGCTCAACCCACTCCCCATTTACGTCTCCTGAGATATCCTCTTTTCTACTTGGCAAACTCCTCTTCAAATCTAGAGCTTACATCACTCTAGAGCTTCTCCTTGATAAAGGAGAAATATACCTTGAGACTAAGAGAGAAAGAAAGAGAGTATGTGTGTTTTGCTACTATCTACCGATAGTTGATACACTCTCTGCCCTTTTTGTGAATTTCTATCACTCCAATCACTTGTCCCCAGAGTTCCATCCAATGGGTGCATTGGTAGAAACCTGAATCGAAATCCGTTTGACTGCTTAGCTAACTTATTCCAGTGCTATAAAATGACAGCTCTAGGGGCCCTCATGGTTGTTAACCATCCTTAATAGATCATGGTGCTCTTTCCTACAGAGCCCCGGGTCTCAGAACCCTTTGTAAAGTACTGCTCTAATCAATATGAAATGGAAATGAACTGTGTTCACCAAAAGATGCCATGAGAACAAACATCCAGGGAGAAGATATTTGGAATGTACATAACAAATGATCAGCATCTAAATCTCATAGAATGCTGACGAATAAAGAAAAGACACATTTGCTACCTTCACTCTAGGAAGGAAGCTTGCTGGTTGGGGGAGGCAGGGTGGGAGAGACTTGAGTTCCCTAAGCTTAACATTTGTGAACGTAAGAAAAGAGCATCACGGGAACATGCAACTGTTTGATGTCAACAGCAGGTGTGGGTCAGGCTGTGGCTCCACCTTGGCTCTGCTCCCTTGCTTTGTCCCAGAGCCAGCAGACTCCAGGCTCTTGCCAGTAACTTTGTGAGCTTCCGAGTAGCCAGCAGGGACTTCAACTTGATTTGGTTCTCCTTGGCCACTAAACCTGTCAAATAGACCAAGATATTTACAGGTCAAGACCCTTACAGGGGAGCCAGAAAGGGATGACCTTTCGGAACAAGCACAGACACGAACATTTTGACAGTGAAGAAATTCCAATGGTTCTGTCTACTGTGGCAGCTGGGATTTGGCCATAATATAGAAGACGCGTGGTGAATGCCGTTGCAAGTCATCCAGCCATATTTCTTGCTAAATTGTTGTGCTTTCAATGGTGAGTCCATTAAACTTTTCTTTTATTAAGCTTCCTTCAACTATGAAAGGGACAAAATTGTCAACAGACTAGTCTCCTTAAAAGGGGACCTGAATAAAGAGGGAAAGATTGGGCCAAGGGATACCAGGATTCCCTCACCTGACGTTATAATGCTGGTCCTTTTGCTATAATGTTCTGAGAGGTGATCAGTGTTGGCTCAAAACCAGAATGATGGAACTGTGAGATTATCAGTAGATTGATAGCATTGCATGCAACAAAATGGTCAGACTTTGGTGTCAGGTGGGTTCAGGCTCTGCAAGTTCCAGGACTAGGGGTAAGTTCCTTAATTTCTGTGATCTTTGGCTAACTCAGTTAGAAAACCAGGTGAAGAATGTCTCTTCCTAAGGCTGTTGCAAAGGGGAAATGAGATCCCACTGTAGTGTAGGTAGTCGGTAGGTGCTTAGTGGGTCTGTCGCCTTTCCTCATTAGCACTCCTAAGAGAAAGTGAAAGAGCATGCTGACCTAGTGGGCCAGTAGTAAAAACCATAGACTAACTTTAAAAATACACTTTAAGGAAGTAGGCATTGGTAACATGCTTCCAGAACCAACTATTTAGGAGAATGGCGTCAACGCATGGTGGGCATGCAGGAATGTAAGCTCCCTGGGGCCAGGGACCTTGATATTCACTCTCTGTGGATCTCTAGCACTTAGCTCCACAGGAACACAAAGCTAAAATTCTCCGAAAAGTTTTAAAAGCCCCTCTGAACAAAGTATAACAGGTATTGGGTAAATAGGCCCTATGAATCATGACCCTGGCAAGAGAACTTGGAAGACATGGCACCTGGTACGTAGCAGATACTCAGAATGAATAAGTAAATTAATGGTTTGATACACTCATTTCCTCGACACCTAACCTGGAAAAAAATGGGGAGTACCCTTATCCCCATTTTACAGATAAGAAAACTGAGGCTCAGGGAGGTTCCCTAGTCTATCCCATATCACGTAATTAATACATAATGAAGCAGGAATTTGTCTTCAAAGCCATTTTTCTTAAGTCTAACCCCAGCCAGGACTGATAGGGTCTGACTCTGATTGGACAGTGAAGGGGGAAGGGGGGCTGCTGTCAGGAGTGTCCGGGGCGGCAGGGGCCCAAAGGGTATAGTGCCGGGGGACAGGTTGTGGCACAGGGTGGATGGGCGGACACAGGGGTTGTGCTACATCAGGGCTCCTGACACAGAAGAGATGAGAGCAGACATTGACAAAGACACCCCGAGAGAGAAGCAGCTGGGGAGTCAGGAAGCTGTGGCTTACCCTCGGAGGGCTGAGGGGGCCAGAGAAGACAATGCCATAGAGACAGCCACACACAGAAAGGAAGTCTCTGGCTGATTATTTTCCCTCCTACTTGAGACTCTTCATCAGTTTTCCTTCTCTTGGGCTGTGTTCTCTGCAATCTCTTGCACAAGGAATTTCCTAAAATGAAACATCGCAGCATTTACTGTCCTATTCACTCTAGCCAAGAAGGAATGGCGTAAATAGCTCACATCATCCTTTTTAGGATCGTGTTGGCAGAAATATATTAGCAGATATAATTGTCTGACACTTCGAGGAAGTGATGTTTCAAAAATAGGAACCATGAAGAGGGAGAGAGAGAAAGAGAAAACACCTGACTCACTTTCCTTCCTGTGGATATTTATTTTAAAGATGAGGCTTTTTTTTTCTTCCTGGCCTCAAGTTGCTGGCATAGTTAGATACCTACTTACGATGCGCAAGATAGCATCTTGAGAACCTCTTCTATCTGTCCTCGAAAACTTCAGTCTTTCTTTCATTATCATGAAATTTTAGAGTTGAGAAGGATAGTCCCCATCCAGAGCCTGAATCCTCTCCCTGTGCTTTTACCCAAATTCAACCAAAACTACTCAGTGACAACAGGAACACCCCCCCCCCATAGGCCTTTGCCAAGTACAATCTGATCATTTCACCTCTGCTTATACACCTGCGGGAGCTTCCCTTGTTATCCGGATGAAGAGCAAAAAGCCTTAGCAACCTGGCCAAGGTCCCACTCATCACAGGGGCTCTGCCCCTGTTGCTAGCTGTGTCAGCCCCACGCCCAGTTAAACCCACGCCGTCAGTGCGCTCCTGGATACAGCTTGCATGGGCTCACAAGGCTGACTGCTACATTTTCAAGAATGCTGTATGCTGGTCGTTAAACAACTTTTATTTTAGAATGAAATAAATTATATTAAAACAAAGGTAATAAACACTCAAAATATAAAATTTCCTGATTATTTTACTACATTGCCCTACTCTCTATGCTTGTTTTCCAAGTTTATTGAGAGAGAAAAATTGACATATAATCTTGCGTATGTTCCAAGTGTAACTGTGCTGAACTGATGTACTTATATGTTGCAACATTATTACCACCGTAGTGTTACCTAGTCTCTCCATCGTATCACATAATTACCATTTCTTTCTTGTGGTGAGAACACTTAAGATCTACTCTTTTAGCAACTTTCAATGTGCCTGTGTATGTATATACACATATACAGAGAGAGAGAAACTTTATATAGATATATATATATACACAATGTTTAAAAAATCTACAATAATTACAATAAATATATTTACAATATTATGAAAAACTATATATTTATATAGATATATATTCATAGTATTATAAACTATAATCACCATGCTATACATGATAGCTCCTGAATTTATTCATCTTATAACTGGCATATTGTACCCTTTGACCAACATCTCCCCATTTCCTCCACCCCACCTCCCTGGCAACCGCTATTCGATCCTCTGTTTTTATGAGTTCCGTCTTTTCAGATTCCACTTTATATATAAGTGATATCACACAGTATCTATGCTTATAAGGTCATTTCTGTGTGATAGAAGTGCTGAATAATTGTGGTTACAATACTGTACTATACTGTACTATACAGTTACTATGCTATACATTCCGCATTGAGACACGCCACATTGACCGCCTGGAACCAGACATAGAGAGAACATATACACCATGGAAACTGGCAGTTGCTACACATCAGGCCTTGTCCTCTTTCCACTCCCCCAACCCCCACAGAGCCAGTCGTTAAACCTTTAGCTGCACACCATTGCTTCAATATCATCTCCATCCTCGCTTCCCGTGGCTGCCTTCTCTGAACCCTAGTCTAGGTCAGATCCTCATGTGTCATGACTTCATAGGTTCGAGTTCCTTTCTTGAAGAGTCTTCTCGTTTTGTAATTACACATTAACAGTGAATGGCACTATTAAATACGTAAAATCTATACTTACAGAGCAGAACTGTTGCTGGGTTTTGCACACTATTATAATGCCCCTGGCAACAAAATGATGCCAAGCTCATAAGAAATTCTCAATAAATAACTGCAGGGTAATAGCAAACTCAAAATTACAAATATGTAATTTGAGTTGAAATATTCGTGCCCTTTTAAGGGAGGATAACAATTTATTATCTTAACACATGAATGAGAATTCTTCTTAGGAAGAAATTACCTTCTTTTTGAGTAACACTGATAAGGTCTTTGAAGTTAAAAGGAATGCCTCCTGAGGACTGGGGTTAGCAGGAGCTAAGGCACAAAGGATGTGGCTAAACGCCCTGCGTGAGAGAAGAGGAGTGGGTAGCCTGATAGCATGAGACTGGAGGAGTACAGGCTGCGAACTCACCAGTGAGAAATCCCCTTGGTTGGGTGGCCAGAGAAAGTTTAAGAAAACAGGAGTCTGGTATTTCACTGGAAGTTTTTGTTGACTTGAAGTAAGTAACTCTCGGCTCTTCTCTTGCTCCCTCACCATGCACAGGATGCCGTGTGCGGGCACGTGAGTGTAAATTAGAGGAAGGGCTACATTTCATGCTTGAATTGATACGACAGTATGTGTTGGATGGCAAAATAATTCATAAACTGGAATGACTGAGTACACACAAGAGTTGAGAATTTGAGGTAGTCGTAATCAAGAAGACCAGGAATTTAGGAAAATTTTGGTGGTTTTCGACTTGCAGCTCATGAGGCAAATAAGATCATAAGTTGTTCGCTGCCTTAAGTTTGTTCTTCAGACCTTCAGGCGCTGGAAGACCGGTAGTGGTCCTGTTTCTAATCCTAGAGGCCAGGAAATGCTTAATTTGTGCCCGAAAGTCCCCTTTGAGGAAAGGGAAAGTTTGGAGTCAGCCAGACCTATATTCAAATGCAAGATTAAAAATGCATTAACCCAGTTCAAGGTCATTATAATCATCCAACAAGAGCTCCTGGAGGCTGAATTAAATGGGATCGGGAAGAGAGGAGGGGCAGATTTTAAGATATATTTTGGACATCACACCATCAGTAAGACTTGTTAATAGATTAATACTGAAAATGAGGAAAACAGAGTAGCTGTAAAATCACTTAGATTTCTGAGTTTAGCTTCTGAGGGGATGGTGGTATTTAGTGAAATGGGAAAAATTTCAGGAGCACCATGGTGCGAAGGGAAATGTGCACAGTGTCCGTTCGGTGGCGCAGCAATGGCGGCATGGATGGCCAGAGCTGTTGGATGCCAACTTTCACTTAGCGGTGGATGCCCGGAAATAGTTACGGTGAGTGGGCGTGATTAGGATCGGACTGCCACTGCCAATACACTCACTGGCTGTATCTGTCGACTTCTGCTCTTCAACTCACTTTGTGCTGTTCAGCATCCTGTGGGTTAACTTGGATAAAGTTAGAGGTTTGAGTCATATGAATAAATGTTTATATTTCAAATCTATTTCTTTTTGAGAAGCAAATGGCAGTAAAAATATCGGCTTGCGAATGCATATAAAAACTGTTCTGGGAAATTTCCAATATGCATCTTTCATGACTTATTTATCTAATCTTTCTTACTTGCCAGAATTATACATTAAACATTGAATGAAATGTGGTCAAGTCACTATTAGGAAGGAAAAGGGGCAGAGGGGACAGGTAATTGTATATAAACTACCTTTCTCAAAACATGTAATGGTCTTCTTGTAATTCAAGTTTTAATGAACAGCAATGTAAACCAGGGCACCAGGAAAATACAATTCAGATGTGACTCCAAAAAGCTTACAGTATCAAGAAGCCACAGAGACACTTATATTCAAAGTTACAAAGTGCCAAATGAGACATAAATAGACAAATTCAGAAGCGGGAGAAATCATTTTCACTTAACAATGATCCAAAGATTTGAGTATGTGATACTAATGATTATGTACTGTCAGGAAACCAACAGAAATCATTGTCAATTATGCACATGGATTGAGGCATATGGCAAAAAAAAAAAAAAATTAAGGCTCCAGAAAATAATGAATCACTGTATGAAATAGTTAAACTAAGATATGTTTGGGTCATGATAAATAGAGAATAATATCACAAACACAAGCTGAAATTATGGGAAAGGACGCATCACAGACCAGGGATCATAACGGGTAAACCTGAGCCATTAGTTGGTAAAAGTGTTTATTAACCATGGGGAACATGGACATCTTGCTGATTTAGGCATTAGGTCAGGTTATTCCCCAACGTTAAGGTCATCTACACAAATGGAATGTAACTATACAAAACGTGTGGTATGCATGCGTTCTTCTAAACACAATTTTGCAAATACTGACTTGGAGGAGACAGGAGGGGTTTTGTGTGGGAGATGTGTCATGGTTGCCTAATGTATCACTATTGACATTTAGGGAGGGACAGCTGATATGCAAGGCCGTTCTGTGCATTGTAGGATTTTTTTCTAGAATGCTGTTCCTGCCCCCTACTCAACTAGAGGCCAGCAGCCCTTCTCCAGTTGTGGCAACCAAGTAAGTCTTCAGACATCGTCAAATACTCACTCAGAGGCAGGAACTGTTGAGCTCAACCCACAAGACATGAAGGATTTGAGAGGCTCCTATAAGCTCCTAACCACATGATCTGGGGCACATTTCCTGAGCTTTCTTGCTTTAGTGGCCTCATTTCTGAAAAAGGCATAATATGGGCAGGTGTGTCACGGGGCTACCGGGAGAAGCCGGTAAGGGGGTGCACTTGACACTGAGAAGTGTGTCTGGCACAAGGGAAGGACTTAATCGATGTTGTCCTAGATGCTGCGTGTCTTTCCCATCTTGCCTCTGTGCAGAATCTCAGGTATACAAAATCGAGTGGAACCTACTTTCAGATCATGGGACAACATCAACATTTGTTTGAAGGGCCAAAGCTGCTTTCTTTCATTCCCTTCATCACTCATTCCTTCTAATGGATTTCCTTTCTCATTTGGAGGAAACTCATTAGATTGGGAGTCCCTATCACCAAGTACTTTTTTGCATATGTATGCTTTTAATTTAAATAAATTTCATGGAGCAAGAAACCTTCCTTCCTTCCTTCCTTCTTTCCTTCCTTCCTTCCTCCCTCCCTCTCTTTCTTCCTCCCTCCCTCTCTTTCTTTCTTTCTTTCTTTCTCTTCTTTCTTTCTCTTTTGTTTTCTTTCTTTCTTTCTTTCTCTCTTTCTTTCTTTTTCTTCCTTCCTCCTTCTTCCTTTCCTTCTTTCTTTCTGACCTAAGACTAAGTTCTAATGTTGATCCGAGATACCTCTATCTCAGTGGCTCCTGACCTCAAGCATACATTAAAATCTCGAGGAGGTCTTGTTAAAACAGTTTGCTGGGCCCCACCCCAGATTTTCTGATTCATTAGATACGGAATGGGGATCTGCTTCTAACAAATTCCCAGGTGATGCTTATGCTGCTGGTCCCAGCACCACAGTTGGAGAGCCATTGCTCCGGTCTATGTCTTCTGGCTGGTGCCTTAGGACTGTACTCATTCATTCTTCTAATGGTGGATGACCTAGCCGTCTCCACTTCTCTGACCCCAGAAACAATGCTGCAGTCAGCATCATCCTTGTGCCTGTCCCTCACACGCTGGGTGTGACTTTCCCTAGCTCTGTACTAAGAATGGCATTGCTGGCCCATGGGATGCGTGCGTGCTTATTTCATTGGGTACTGCCCGATCACACTTTGGAATGGCTGAGCCTGGCTATGCTCCCACTAACTGTGCCTTAAGAGCTTTAGCCCCATTTAACAGAGGAGGAACTACAAATCAAGAAGTTAACGAAACTAAACTGACGCCTTCTGCTCCGACCGTTAACACAGCTAGTGAGTGAGGAGTCTTCGTGCAAACCCCAGCGACTCTGCCCTGCTGGTGGCTTATACGATGACCTTTCAGTGGCTTTGAGTTCCACCACAGAATCTTCCACAACTCTCAAACTGACCTTAATTTTTCACCTCACCCTAAAGTGTGCGCATTTACCCTCCCTGGACCCCACAATCGTATGCTGGCCAAAAAAAAAAAAAAAAAAAGGCATCGTTTTGTTCAGGATTTTACCAGTTAAAAGAGTAAAGGCACCTGGTCTTTGTGAGTTTCCCCAGAGCTGGATTGGATGGCCCAGCCTGGTCAAATTCCAATTTTTGTATGGCATGAGTCAATTGCTGCGACATATCCCCCATCCCTGTTCACACGAGTCTCAGACTTTTGCCTTGACCTCCACAGACTAAGAGTGCTGTGTCTAAGGAAAGAACTCCAGACTTCATGTGATATTCCATAGATACCTATGTTATGTTGGCCTGTCACTTGCATGGTGACCTTAAAAAAAATTACCCTTTACTCATATGTCCATTAGAGTTGATAAACATCTTCATGGCAATGGTCTCATTTGCCTTTTATCACCTCTGCTAGGCAATACCAGGTAATGTCATATTCAAGTGGAGGATAAAGCTCCCAGTAAGTGGTTCTAGGTCACGTGGTTAATAAGAGATGGGGCTAAAATTCTGAAGTGGGCGTGTCCTTCCCCCTCCTCATTACTCTGGAACATCTCTGGGCTTCAACTTTTTTCTGCATAAAATGAGTAGGTTCAAAAAGTTGTTGGTTTTTAATCTTTAATAATTTTATAATTGAAATCTTAATTACACCATATGTAGGCTGACTTGTGTCTCCCCCACATTCATAATCATAACCCCCATTATCTCAGAATGTGGTACTATCAGGAAATGTGATCTTTGCTGAAGTAACTAGTTTGAATGAGGTCATATTGGAGGAGGGTGGGCCCCTCCTCCAATATGACTGATGTCCTTATAAAAAGGGGAAATTTGGAAATAGGCATACATAGGATCATATAGCAGAAATCAGGGAATGGCACAGATAACCAGCAAACCACCGGAAGCTAGAAAACAGGCCTTCTCCAACAGCCCTCAGAAGGAATCAACACTGCCAACACCTTGATTTCAAATTTCCGGTATCCAGAAGTATATGAGAATAAATTTCTGTTGTTCTAAGCTCCCCAGTTTATGGTACTTGGTCATGGCAGCCCAAGGAAACAATGCACACCCTAATATATTCAGCGCATCGCAATCAGTAGGTCTCTTTCCTTTCAAATCTAGTTCCTACATGTTACATAGAATGTCCCTTTAACTGGGGGTGGGAGTAGTGGGGGAAATGAGGGTAGAGCTTTCTCTTTCTGCATCTGGAACCCATCAGGGGTAATCACTCCTCATCACTAAGGAAGGTACAGGTGTCTTTGCAGGTGTTGTCAAGCCAAAGCGTAGAGAGAGGAGGACACCCTCTTCTTCCCATTCCAGAGACTGTCTTGCTGACCCAACTCTACCTTGAATTCACACTGCACCAAATGGAGGCTGGGTCCCAGGCAAATGTGCCCTAAAGTGATACAAACCTGTGAGTCCCAGGCCTGGTATAAAGCCAAAGAAAGTGGAGATTGTGTGTCTGCATAAGACATTAGAATTAAACAATCTTTAAAAAAAAAAAAAAAAAAGTCTCACCCTACGGTTCACGGTTAGTCAGGCCTGGCTTAAGCAAAAGACGTCTCCAACAAAAGGCCCCATTTGCCATCCCCAGGTTATAGGAACCTGGAGAAGGGTTATGCCCCTTGTCTAGGTTGTCTGGCTCTTCCACGTCACAAGGGAAATAGACCGTGAGTTCAATGGATACAGGGTCAGGGACACACCCACTTATGCTCTGTCTCTCCTTGGCTGACCCTTAGATTTCCCCCAGAGGCCTCTCCCCTCTTCACCTCTTTCTCCACAGGCATACTGTCTCCACCCTCTTCCCCAGGATCCAGCAACACTTACCTTCAAAATAATACACATAGTTTTCCTGCCAGTACCCTCTTGGGTCTTAGAATTCTTCAGTCCCAGACAATTGCATTTGAGTGGTTTTTCTCTTATCCCCCATAGCTAAGCTCCCCACCCCACCCCCAACCCTGAGGGAAGTATGGTTCTGGGCATGAGGTCTGCTGAGTCACCGGGAAAAGGGAAGGCTCCCTTCCCACACAAGGGTGGAGGGCTTGGAAAAGAAATCATGGAAGAAATCATGGAGTCACGTGAGCCCTGGGCTGCATCCGCTCCTGCCTTGGAAGGTCTCCAAGCAAATCCATCTCTTCATCATTGGAGCTCTTTCTTTCCCAAAGTCCCATCTGATTCATTCTTTTATTTACCCAATATTGAAGACCTACTGTGTGCTGGGCACTATTCCAAGGACTTAGCCCACAACAGTGAACAAAAAAGATAAAGTTCCCTGTTCTAGTGAGGTTGATGTTTCAATGGGTGGGGGTGGGGCACAGAAAATAAACTGCAAACATAATAATCAAGTGAGGCATATACTCCAGGAGGTGATTTGAGCTATAAGACCAATAAACGTAGAGAAAGAAGTGAGGATATGGAGACACTGGATCACTCACGCTTTGCTGATGGAAACGTGCAGTGGTACAGGAACTCTGTACAGCCACTCTGCTGTATGTCAGCCATTCTAATAGGTTACATACTGATATCTCATTGAGGTTTTAATTTGCATTTTTCTAATAGTTAATGATGTGGAACATCTTTTCATGTGCTTATTTGCCATCTGTGTATCCTCTCCTGTGAAATATCTGCTCATGTCTTCAGCCCGTTTTCTAATTGAATTTTTTCCTATTGAGTTTTGAGAGCTCTTTAAATAGTCCAGATATTAGTTCTTTGTCAGATATGTGGTTTGCAAATGTTTCCTTCCAGTCTACAGTTTGTCTTTTATCCTCTTAACAAGCCTGTTACAGAGCAAAAGTTTTTCATTCTGAAGTCCGACTCATCCATTTTTTCTCTTATGAATTATGTTTCTGGTGTCAAGTCTAACTCTTTGCCTAGCCCTTGATCAGAAGATTTTGCCCAATTTTTTTCTGAAAGTTTTATAGTTTTACATTTTATATTTAAGGCAATGATCCATCTTGAGTTAATATTTATATAAAGTGTGAGACTTAGGTCGAGGTTCATTTTTTTCATTGCCTCTGGATGTCCAATTACACCAGTCCCGTTTGTTGAATACACTATCTTTCTGCCATTGATTCATTTTTGCACCCTTGTCGAAAATGAGTGGGGCACATTTCTGTGGGTCTATTTCTGGATTCGTTGTTCCATTCCATTGCTCTGCCTGTCTGTCTCCCAATGCCACACCATCTTCATTACTGTTGCCATATAAGTCTTGCAACAGGGTAAACTGATTCTTATATTTTATTCTTTTTTTTCCTTCAAAATTGTTTTGGCTATTCTAGATCCTTTGCCTTTCCTATAAATTTTGGGGGAATCTTATCTATAGCTATGTTGTGATCATGATAGTAATTGTGTTCAGTTAGTTCCCAGCATAATACACAAACAAAAAAATTAATTATATTCCATACACTAGCAATAATATATGGACACTGAAATTACAATACCATTTATAATCATTACAAAGAATAAAAGGACACTTAGGTGTAAATCTAAGAAAACATGGACAGCATTTGTATTCTAAAAGTCGCAAAATGCTAATGAAAAAAATCAAAGGCAATCTAAATAAATGTAGAGACATACTTTTTTCATGGATTGGCAGATTCAATATAGCGAAGACATACATCTCTTCCATTTCCTTACTATTTACAGGGAAATTCAAATGATCTATTTCATACTGGGTGAATAGTAGCATTTTTTATTTTTTGAACAATTAGTCTGTTTCATCTGGGTTGTCAAATCTATGTATGTATCCCCTTATTATTCTTTCGATGTCATCAGGGACTGTAGTAATATCTCCTCTCCTTTCTGGTAGTGGTAATTTCTGTCTTCTCTTTTTTTTTCCTTGTCAATATTTCTTTTTTTTTTTTAAGAATTTATTTATTTATTTATTTGAGAAAAAGAGAGCAGAAGAGAGAGCAACCAGGGGGAAGAAGCAGATGGAGAGGCAGAAGCAGACTCCCTGCTGAGCAGAGAGCCCAACATGGGGCTCAATCCCAGGACCCTGGGATCATGACCTGAGCCAAATGCAGATGCTTAACCAACGGAGCTACCCAGGTGCCCCTCCTGGTCAATACTTCCAAAAGTTTATAAATTTTATTGATCTTTTCATAGCAACAGTTATTTCATTGATTTTCTCTAATGTTTTTCTGTTTTCAATTTCATTGATTTCTGTTCTTATCTTTATTATTTCCATCCTTCTGCTTCCTTCGGATTTATTTTGTTCTTTTGTTTTTTCCTAGTTTCCTAAGGTGGGAACTAGATTATTGGCTCGAGATTTTATTTCCTGATATATTTAAGTAGGACTATAAATTTCTATCTGAGCATTGTTTAAGCTACATCCTACAAAATTTTGTATATCAGATTGTCATTTTTAGTCAATTCAATGTATTTTGTTAATTTCCCTTAAAACATCCTCCCTGACTCATGAATTATTTAGAAGTGTACTGTTGAATTTTCAAGTGTTGGGAGGTTTTCCTGTTATATTTATTAGTGATTTCCAGTTAGTTGCACATGGGTCAGGGAACACATAATATAGGATTTGAAGTCTTGAATTTGCTGAGGTTTGTTTTATCACCCAAGACATAGACTATCTTGATATATGTTTCATGGGTCCTTTCAAAAAGGTATTGTGATACTGTTGGGTGCAGTGTTTTAGAAATGTTGATTATATCCTCTTAATTGACAGCACGTCAAGTTCTTCTATGTCCTTGATGACCTTCTGCCTGATTGTTCTATTAATTGTTGAGAGAGGGGTGCTGATGTTTCCAACTACAACTGTGGATTTGCCTATTTCTCCCTTCAGTCTTATCAACTTCCAGTTTCCATATTTTGCAGCTGTTTTGATCCGTATACATTTAGGATCGCTACATCTTCTCGGAGGATTGGTCCTTTCATCATATATGTTTACCATATATGTTACCATATATGTTCCTTTTTGTGATAATTTTTTCTCCGAAGTCTTCTTCATCTGATATTAATATAGTCACTCCTACTTTCCTTTGATTACTATTTGTAAATTAATTAAAATTAGATTAATATCTTTTTTAATCCTATTATTTTCAACATATTTGTGTTGTTATATTGGAAGTGAGTTTCTTACAGACACAGACAGTTGAGCCGTACTCATGAGTTCTTATCCAGTCTACCAATATATGTCCAGATTAAATGTGAATATGACTATTTACATTTAACATAATTACTTATGTTAGGGCTTGAAACTGATGTTTAGTTTTTGGTTTCTGTTTGTTCCTGCTATTTTCGTTTCTGTCTTCTTTCTCCTACCTTCCTGTGGACATTTTCTTTTTTGAATTACTTTTTTATTTATTTATAGAGTATTTGAGTATATCCTTTTGAATCGCTTTTCTAGTGGCTGCTCTAGTTATTAACAATATATGTACAAAGACTAACATGGTCTACTGGTGGTGACATTTTACCAGTTCAAGAAAAGTATAGAAACCCTACCACCTTCGACATCCCTCAACCCCCTCTCATTTATAATCAGCTTAAATATTTCCTCTACATTCATTTAGAACCACACACTGTTATAGTTTTCACTTCAACCATCAAACATAATTTGGAAACTCAAAAGGAAGAGGAAAGTCTATTTGTCCATATTTCAGCATACTGTGTTTTTTTGTCCTTCCTGGTGTTCCAAGGTTCTTTCTTTAACATTTCCTTTCTGTTTAGAGAACTTGTTTGAGCCATTTGTTAAAGTAGTGTGCCAGGGTACACCTGGGTGGCGCAGTCCTTAAGCATCTGCCTTCGGCTAAGGGCGTGATCCCGCCATTCCAGGATTGAGTCCCACATAGGGCTCCCCCGCTGGGAGCCTGTTTCTTTTTTATTTTTTTTAAATATAAATAACTAATGGAAATAATCTTTATTTTTTTTAATGATTTTTTATTATATTATGTTAGTCACCATACAGTACATCCCCAGATTCCGATGTAAAGTTCGATGNGATGCTCCATTAGTTGCGTATAACACCCAGTGCACCATGCAATACGTGCCCTCCTTACCACCCATCACCAGTCTATCCCATTCCGCCACCCCCCTCGCCTCCGAAGTCCTCAGTTTGTTTCTCATAGTCCATAGTTTCTCATGTTTCATTCCCCCTTCTGATTGCCCCCCCTTCCTTTAT
>NC_048228.1:103662549-103771994 GCF_002007445.2 Ailuropoda melanoleuca
TCCTGAGCTCTCGGTTTCACTCTAGTTCGAGTGTGCGGTCGGGAGCTCCTGTTTTCAGTTTGGACACAGGCATTCCCAGGCTCACTGTCTCAGTCCGCTGTCTTGCGGGTGCTGGTCTAANGGGTGCTGGTCTGAGAGTCCAGCCCGCTCCCCAGCACAAGGGGCTATTGCTTCCCGGCGCCTGAGCGCAGAGGCTCCCTCCCCCTTCCCTTTATCTTCCTATATCTGTGCTCGGATTCACAGCTCCCCGCTTCGTACCTCAATACTCAGCACTGGAGATGTTCATTTGTAGAGATCCAGATGTATCTTCCTGCGTCTCAGGCTGATTCTGTGGGTGTTCAGAATGGTCTGGTAGATATCCAGCTCGACTCGGACCAGCTGAGAAAGGGTCGCCTACTCCTCCTCCATCTTTTCTCCTCCTTGCAGAAAGTGGTTGCCTTTCTGTTCATAGAGTTTCTGCTACTCTTTTCTTCATTCTCCAGTTGCATTCATAGGTATTCGGAATGGTTTGGTAGCTCTCTCGCTGAATTCCTGGAACCAGATGAACTTTAGGTCTCCTGCTCCTCCGCCATCTTGGAAGGCCGAGCTGGAGCTCACCTCCTGTTTTAAACTGGGTTCCTTGCAGAAAGTGGTGGCTATTCTGTTCTTAGAGTAGCTGCTATTCTTTTCCTCATTCTCCAGTTGAGTTTGTAGGTGTTCAGAATGGTCTGATAGCTATCGAGCTGCATTCCTGGGACCAGACGAAATTTAAGCCTCCTGCTCCTCTGCCATCTTGGACTCCTCTCTGGAGCCTGTTTCTTCCTCTCCCACTCCCCTGCTGTGTTCCCTCTCTCGCTGGCTGTCTATCTCTGTCACATAAATAAATTAAAAAATCTTTAAAAAAATAAAAATAAAAAATAAATTAGTATGCTGGTATCAAATTCTGTTTTTCTTCACCTGTGTATGTCTTGATTTCCCCTGCATTCCTAAAACGTATTTTTACTGTATATAGCATTCTGGCTTTATAGTTCTTTTTAATTTTTTTCTGCACTTGAAAAAATGTTGTGCATTTTGTTCTGATCTCTATAATTTCTGATGAGAAATCCACTCCCATTTGAATTGTTTTTGCCCCAAGAGGTAAGGTACTAATTAATGTATTGCTACTTCCAAGGTATTTTGTCTTTAGTTTGCAGAAATTTGACTATGATGTATCTTGGTGTGGATTTCTTTGGGCTTACCTTGTTTGGGTTCACTCAGCTTCTCAAACATGTAGGTTTATGTCTTTTACAAAATTAGGAATTCATCAGTAATTATTCTTTTGGGTATTTGTTCAATTCCACACTCTTCCTCCTCTCTCTGTGGGAACATTCATGACACCAGTGTTAGATCTTTTGTTATAGACCTGCATGCCTCTGAGGCTGCCTTTGTTTGCTTGTTTGTTTCAGCCCATTTTCTTTGTGTTCTTCAGATTGGATCTTTTCTATTGTCTTCCTTCCAGCTCACTGATTACTCCCTCCTCTCTTTTCCATCCTGCTATTGAGCTCACCCATTTAGGTTCTTGTTACTGCGATTGTATTTTCACTTCTAAAATTTCCATTTGGTTCTTCTTTATATCTTCTATTTCTTTGTTGAGAATTTTTATTTCTTTGCTAAGATTCTTATTTTGTTTTCATTTGTTTCAAGCCTGTTCTTAATTACTCGCTGAAGCATTTTTGTCAGCTCTTTAAAATCTTTGTCAGATAATTCTGGCATCTCTGTCATCCCACTGTTGGCATCTATTGATTGCCTTTTATTCATCAACCAGAAGTTGCTCATTCTTAGTATGATGAGTTATTTTAAATTGAAACTTTACAACTTGGGTATTAGGTTCTAGGACTCTGATCTTATTTAAACCTTACATTTTTTTTTAAGATTTCNTTAAATTGAAACTTTACAACTTGGGTATTAGGTTCTAGGACTCTGATCTTATTTAAACCTTACATTTTTTTTAAAGATTTTTTTATTTATTTATTTGACATAGATAGAGACAGCCAGCAAGAGAGGGAACACCAGCAGGGGGAGTGGGAGAGGAAGAAGCAGGCTCATAGCAGAAGAGCCTGATGTGGGGCTCGATCCCATAGTGCAGGGATCACGCCCTGAGCCGAAGGCAGACGCTTAACCGCTGTGCCACCCAGGCGCCCCTAAACCTTACATTTTAACTGGCATCCTCTGACACCACTCCAGCAAGGGAGGGGAGGTGCTGCCTCATTGTTTCCAGGGGCAGTTTGAGAGTGGAAGTCTAGATTCTCCATGTGGTCTCCATAGTATCCAGTGGGGTGAGCTCCTTGTTACTGCTAGGTGGAGGTGGGAGTTCTCCTCCTGATTGGGCCTCACTCATAACCCCCTGTTTGGGGGGTGAGGGGAAGGAGTGCTCATTATAACTCTCACTAGGCCTCTTTTGACACATCCAGTGTGTGGAAGGGTGGCGAACACCTCACCCCTGCCTGGTGAGGAGCCCACACAATCTCCACAGACACTGTGATGGGGAAGAGGCTCATTACTGCCTGGCAGGGATGAAAGTTCCAGCTCCCTCCGCAGCCTCCTCTGACACCACTTCAGCAGGAGTTTGGGGCCTCTCGTGACAATCTGGGAGGATAGAAGGCTAGCTCCTCACTCAGCCTTTGCTGGCTTGGGTGGGCCACAGTTGTTTCGTGGTGTTTGGGTACAATAAAGTGGTTCTTTTCTAGATGTTTTCTGTCTTGCTCACCTGCCCCTTTCCTGTTCCCCTGGGTAGTGAGGTTAGGCTTTTTTGAGGCTGTTTTTGTCTGTGCCTGTTGGCATTTCTGAGTTGCTGGCTTCTTCAGCTCCAAGTCTGGGACATGTAAAGCAAAAAGAAAAGTCAGAGACTCACCACCTTGTTTCTTTTGGTGGTCTAGAAGTCTCCAGCCTGTCTACCATCTCCCCACATTTCAGAGTTTCCATATGCTTTTGTTAACATAACGTCTAGGGTGTTTAGTTGTACTTAGTGGAAAAAACAGGTCAAAGTCCATCTCTTCCATCTTCCCAGAAGGAGGAGTCTCCAGGCGTTTTTCAAGGTTCCTATAGAAATACTAAATTGCTCACACATTTGCGCTTGACTGAGACAATTATGTATTTCTTAATAACCCATTTGCTTGACTTTACCAGAAATCCAAATCTCAGAGCAAACAAAAAGTCAGCATGAGGGGAGGGGACAAAGTCATAGGAGTTTTCCTGAGCCAGGAGAGTGTTAGTGTTGCCACTTATAAAGAAGAAACCTCTTGAGAATTAATTCAAATAGAAACTGCTTATTTTTTATTTAATATTGCTGAAACCTCGATTTGGCGGCATTCACTCAGAAATCCCAATTTTAAAAATAATCTTGCATGCTCAACCTTTGGTTAGATATCATTAAAAAACTTCCTTACCTTTTCAAACAGTAAAGACTCAGGAAAGGAACTCACTTCTTGATGACTCAGATCCTGATTCTAAGCTGCTGGGGCAGCATTGCTTTCTCCCCGCCAGGCAACTGCAAGCTCCCAATGCCCTTTTTCACAGATGCTATTCCCACATCCCTAACCCCTGCTTATGGTGTTCTGGGGGATTGGAAATGAGAATACCATGCCTGGCAGAATTGTGGGTAGATCAAGAACCAAATGCTTGAGTTGAGGACACAGGGTCTCTCCTACCATGCGGCAGGCAGGGAGGGGATTTGACTCACAGTGGTTTTGATAATTTTAGTGTTACTAAATAATTTAAACAATTCAATATTCTTTTTTTTTTAAAGATTATTTATTTATTTATTCGACAGAGATAGAGACAGCCAGCGAGAGAGGGAACACAAGCAGGGGGAGTGGGAGAGGAAGAAGCAGGCTCATAGCGGAGGAGCCTGATGTGGGGCTCGATCCCATAACGCTGGGATCACGCCCTGAGCCGAAGGCAGATGCTTAACCGCTGTGCCACCCAGGCGCCCCTCAATATTCTTAGTTATACTCTAGATGGCTGAAATTGCCAAACAAGCAGAAGTTAAAGCAAAAAAAAAAAAGTAGGAAAGAAAGAAGAAAGAGAAATTAAGTGTTATTTTTACAATGGTGGGTTTACTGTTATCCTATTGGAAATAAATTTGTGGACTGTTGGTATAAACCGGATAATATACGGATCCATTATGAAGCTCTTATTTTGAATACATCCTACTTTGTAGAGTCATGGTGAAGTATATTATCCACATTTTTTAAATGAAAGAACCAGGTTTGGGGAGCTAAATGAATTGCCTGAGGTCACACCCGTTGCCAACAAAGTAGCTGGATTAAAACCAGTTCTGCGTTAGTTGTTTTTCCAAGATGATAGTGTGGGATGGGTTGACACAAAACCTAGGTAAGCACACAGACAATAAATCCCATGCTCCGTGTAACATGGCTATCTAAGAGCGCTTCTCAAACTCTAATGGGCATTGAGGATTCCAACGCAGTAGGACTAAGGCAGTTGTATTGCTTATTTCTGACAAGCTCTCAGGTTTTCCTGACGCTGCTGGTGCACTCGCTCCATTTAAATAGCAAAGATCCAAAAGACCCACTTTGATAATATGTAAAGGGCAGGAATATGGGTTTGATCTTTAATTGAAGGTATTTCAGACAATTCACTGTTTTGGTTGGGGGTTTTTTTTGGGGGGAAGGGTTTTTTTTTTTGCCTTTAAAAAATGCAACATAGTCATAAAAATTAGATGGCTGCTTCATTACTGATACTAAAACTGAATAGGAATGTGATTTAAGGCAAGAAAAAAAATCTTAGGACTTTAAATGAATTAAAAGAAAAATGTCTGAACATAAAAAAGAAAACTAATCACTTACCTATTACCAGTAGTGGTCAATATTCTTTAGCTTCATTGACCATAATTACTAAATCAAAAATCGGAATACATGATTTGATGATTCAACAAAAAATTAAAAAGTAAAATTTTGGTAATTAGGGTGACTTCTCCATTGAGATCTGGAATATTTCACAGTTCAAGGCACGGGATAAACACGAAAATAACCCCCACACACACACATACATATATACCCCACTATGAATGTGTTACCTAAAATACTTTAGATTAAAAGAGATCTAAGGGCCTAAGGATGTTTATATACCAGCTGCTATCCTGATTTTTGAATCTGCAATTTGTGTAAATCAAAACGATAACCCTCTGCATACCGATCTGAAAGAAAATATTTAGCCCTTTGAACAACATATATCTAAGTATGTTCTGGATGATTCTATTTTTCATGGCCCTGCCTCTAGTTTCTCTTAAGTAACACAACACATTCCAGTCAGCTTAAGTCCCAAGTAAAATCTTGCTTTGCCATTTAAAAGGTGTATTTCCAATTTAAAAAAATGAAATTTCAACCATGATTTAGAGTCTCAGCTCCTCCCCTGCCCCCAGTGGAGAGGCTGCACACAAGAAAGGGGCTCTAGGTGGCATTTTCTCTTTCCCCTCCCAAACACTTTCTCCTACCCCTCCCCTCAGAGCCTACACGTCTAGGTTCAAAGCATGTGGAAAAAGAAAAAAAAAAAAGAGAGAGGTTGACAGGAAAGTTCTTGTTTGCTTAATAATGCTGTGAGCTGGTATCTGGGTTTGGCAGTTCTAACAAGGACCGTAAGGTATCCAAAAGAGGGTCAACCTCTAAGATACCACTTACCCTTGTACCTGTTTTTAGCCATCTCTCCCTGCAGTTCTCTGATGTGGATGATGCCCTCATCTTCCTCAGGCTTTTCTTATACCTTCTGTACCTTCTTTTCACAGAAGTCATTCACCCTTCTGGGTGCCATCTTGGTCAGGAGCTAAGATGGTTCCACACCAGCTCTCTCTTGGTCATGATACTAACGTTGTCTAGGAAAATACTCATTGACCCATCTTTTTCACAGAGAAATTCTTGAAGTACAGGATATCCAGCATAGTCAACACCCTCTCCCAGCACCCCACCCCCAGTACATCCATTTGCATCGAATCGGCTCTTCTCTTACACTTCAGATTTGTCAAAGAAGACTCAGATTTCAGAACACTCTGAGCACCCTCCTTCCCACTGCAGGGGACTTACAAACAATTCTCTGAGTGGTCCTGCCAAAGACCACCCCCCCACCAGGTGTGAGATTAGGAACACCTACCTCTTCTCTTGCTTCTTTGTGAGGTATAAGGGTCTCACAGCTCAGGGTGTATTTTCCAAAAATATATATTCAAAAAATTTTCTTACTTTCCACTCTGCTACCCTTTTGATACCCTTATGTGGTGTGACATCCAACTAGCTTTTGATCATCTACTTTGAACTTTCTGCATATGATCTAGTACCTTCTTTGAAATGCAACATCCATTGTCTCCTGGTGCCTCAGCCAACATTCTGTTAAATATGCTAATGGACCTCTGGAATCCCCAAGAGTGTTTCTGAAATTCTTCCAGCTTCAACTCTTTTTCATGGGACAGGTCATAGACCTGGTTTGGGGCACCTTTTTGTAAACACTTCAGTAAGTGGCTGGCATTGGAAAGGACATTAGAAATAATCCTTCCTTTAGTAAAGAAGATGATCTGGGGCCCAGAATGTGTATTGATGAAGTAAAGTCACCCAGGTTCTGAGCAAGAGAGCTGGAACGAGGCCAGCTGCCCAACTGGCAGACTTTACCATGCAAGGGCCAGGAGAGAGACAGAGATCTCAATGTTTGAAATTTTATAAAACTGAAGGAGAATAAAAATATCTCCTCTTTTTTTTTTTAATGGAATAACCAGTCTTCCAAAACAAAAAGAGTTCGTGAAGAAAATATAAGCAGTATGTGTTTCCAAGACTCTCTGTTCCAGGATTCTCAGAGACATCCTGTTTTATGGATTAATACGTACTTTTACATTTCAAAATTATTTGGCAGCTATTCTTTGGAGAGCCTGTGCTGTGACTCAGCAGTATTAGGCTAGAAGGTCTTCTATGAGATGATCAGAGTCAGAGAGCACTTTTTTTTTTTTTTGCTAAGAAACCAACGGTTCTTGTGTTCATGCTGGAAACCAGGCCCTGCCCTGCATTAAAGAAGCTCAGTACTCTGGCTGCCCCTGAAGCCCACAACAACAGTACAACAAAGCAGTTAAGAGCAAGGATGCTTTAGGGTTTCAGACATGGGTTTGACCACTAGTTCACACCTTTAGAGAAAGGAGAGCATGTTGCCCACAAGTTCAGAATCTATTACATTCGTCTATAGAGTTTCCTCTTTACTGAGAGGCTAGGACCTTCACACCTTGAGCTGGAAACCACCCATGAGGCCAAGTCAGACCTTTGGGCTCTAAATATCACTCATCCTATATTAACAGCTAAAGACCTCGAGCCCAGAAGGAGACATCTTTACAGAATCCGGTATCACATTCAAAGCAAATAGGCTCTCCTACCCAACTACCTACCCAACTACTCTAGAAGGATGCTCTCCCATCAACTTATTCATTTGGCTTTTATCCATCAAGGAATATGTGAAGAAGACCATATGAAAAATTAATAAGATAGGCCAGGAGTTTCAGGAGGTGGCAGTGTAAAGGGAGGCAGCCTGCCCCTCTCTTATAGTACTTACCCTATGTAGCCTGAGAGGAACTTAGTGGTTCAAGAGAGAAAGAACCCTGACTTTAGGGTTGAGTACATCACAGCTCTGTTTCCAAGATACAGTGACTTCACCTCCTCGGTCAAGATCCTTCACTTCCAAAGCAACAGGGTCTTTGGACGTAGAATGGGGATAGGGTGGTGCCCGCCTCAAGGAGGTATTGGAAGGATGAACTACTGAGTTAATACCTTCACATCAGCGAGGAGGGCCTGGCACACAATCAGTGCCCAACACACATTAGCTCTTGTCATCGGAAGGACTATGCCAAGGAACACGTGCCAAATAAACACACAGAAAAGCCTGGTGTCCCTTCATTTCTTTATGAGTGCTTCTGTAGCCCGCCATTTTCCCCTCTACATTGTCATCCTGACCAGCTTCCCTTTCACCCTCCTCCCAGGAAGCTGGGTGGCCACCCCAGCACGAGCTGGTCTCTCATACCTGTCCCTCCTGATCACTCATTGCACTCAGACCGAGGAGCACAGAGAAGCACCCCCTCCTGATACCTCACACCTCTGCACAGAAATCCAAGGGGCAGCTACGGCCCAAAACCTCAATCTCTGCACTTTCTTGACTGACAATTCCCAGAGAGAGGGAGACCCGGGGTAGCTCTCTTTGGCTTATTACCTTTCAGAAATGATCCAGTCTAGATAGTAAACCAAATGCTTATCATATCAGTTATCAGTAATGCTACATAACAAAAAACTCCAACCCAAGGACTTAATAAACATTTATTGAGCTTGTGACTTGGGGGATTGGGCTTGGCTGGGCAGTTCTGGTCTAGTCCACACTGAGCTGCTGTGAGTTGGTCTCATGCCTGCATCTGTGAAGTCAGCAGGAATGTATGATGATGACTGACTGACCTAGAATGCCCTCACTTGTCTGCAGTGTCAGCTGGGGTGGCAGGGCTACTGGGCCATGTGTCTCCCATCTTCCACAATTTAGGCTGGTATTATTCACTTGGTGGTCATTATGGCCTGAATGTCTATGTCCCCCCGAAATTCATATGTTGAAGCCCTAACCCCCAATGTGATGGTATTGGGAGGTGGGACTCCATGATGGGACTAGTGTCCTTCTAAGAGGAGGAAGAGACCAGACCCCTCTCCCTCTAACATGTGACGACACATGTTTCATCTGCAAGCCAGAACGAGGGCCCTCACTAAGAACCAAATCAGCCAGCACCTTGATCTCAGACTTCCAGTCTCCAAAACTGTGAGAAATTAATGTTTGTTGTTTAAACCCTCCTGTCCTTGGTATTTTGTTATAGCAGCCTGAGCTGACCAAGCCAATGGGCTACTTGACAGGGTTCCAAGAGAGCTAAGGAATGGATGCAAAGTTTCTTGAGGCCTAAGTGGAAGACCACTTCATTCTACTGGCAGAGTGAGTCTTGAGACAGCTTAGATTTGGGAGGCAAGGAAGTAGATCTCACCACTTGAGGGGAAGAACAGGAAGATCATGTTGCAAGAGCCCAACTGAAAAAAAAAAAGGATGAGAATTATGACCTCTTTTGCTATCAATCTACCAATATCATCNGGAAGTAGATCTCACCACTTGAGGGGAAGAACAGGAAGATCATGTTGCAAGAGCCCAACTGAAAAAAAAAAAAAAGGATGAGAATTATGACCTCTTTTGCTATCAATCTACCAATATCATAAAACTCAGAAATAAGAGTTTTAGAGTCAGAAAAATTCAAGTTTGAAATTAGCTGTGAGGTCTTGGGAAAATGATTTAATCTCCCGAAGACTCCATTTCTTCACCTATAAAGTAGCAATAATAATCACACCACCCTCACACGGCAGTTCCAATGATTAAACAAGAAAATTCCTATGAGTATGGTGTCTGCACATATTTAGCTATTAGGTATTATGGTGGTACTCATTAAACATCAGTTTCCTAGGTATTTTATGTAATTCCAGTGAACAACATTTTTTGAGTCTCCCAAGTCTCCCATATTTTACAAATGGGAATACAGAGTATAAGTGTCATTCTCAACACTCCCCATGCCTGTCTGATACCATACCACTATCCACGATTAAGGGAAGTTTATGAATAGGAAGCTTACTTACTAAAACTATTAAATGAGTATTTTTGCTTAAGCAGCGTATTTTAATGCTGCTTCCTACATTCATTCAAACTGACTTGTTAAACCAGGCTTTTCAATAGACCTCTTCATTGCATAGAAAAACTCTGGAAAGACAGCTTTGTAACATAATCACAGAAGTGGTCTCCATGGCATTTTGGCAGTCCCGAGTAGAATCTTTGTCTCTCCTCCTTTAACCTGTGACACTGTGACTTCTTTCTCTGACACTCTAAAGTCCAGGAATAAGGGCTGTTGATCTTTCATAAAACTTAAAATATCCTCCAATATCCTGAAAAGGCAATATTCTGTCTTATCCAGTCTCAGCTTTCCTGTATATGGCCACCAGAGTGATCGCCTTAAAATGAATATCTCACAAGTCACGCCCCCCTTCCTTGAGCTCTCCCAAGCAGAGCCCTTCATGATAGGGCCTCTGCCCACCTCCTCTGCTCAACAACACCCCCTCTGCCCTGCCATGCGCCTATTGTATCTTGCTGCTCTCTATACATTATGTACACACACTGGTTAAAAGCATGGCTGCGTCTGAATTCTGACTCTTCCCCTGATTAGCATGTAACCTTGAACAAGTTACTTATATTTCTGTGTTTAGGCTCCTTACCTTAAGATAGAAAAAATAGTCGTGTCCAAAACAAAAACTGGAGAAGAATTAATAGGTATAAAGCACTTAGACTTGTGTCTGGAAATAATAAATATTACATTAGTTATTCTTACTATTATCCAATATAATCATCCCAAAATGATACAGAACCATATTTCTACTTCCAGATGTCAAATCCGTGTGCACAGAGAGATGAAACAGCAGCAATAAGTGACACAGATGGACTTTGAGGCCAGGTCTCTCTGACATTAGCCCCGAATGCTGTCCACTGTGCCAGGCTCCGTCCTGCCACCCCCTCCCATCAGAGGCAACCGTTGACAGTGCCAAGGCATCTCTCCCCTTTGTTCTACCACCTGGAAATCCTGCACCCCATCTTGGTCCAGTGAAGGTCCTTGGTCCTCCTTTACCTCTAGTGTTCAAGTCAAGTATCATTTCCTCCCTAGAACATGGCTAACCCTCTCCACAAAGGCTCAGGCAACTTCCTCAGGTCTAAGCACATCCTGTACTTTCTGTCCTAGGGACCCATGCTACGCTGTACTGCCATCGCTTCTGTACCAATTTGCCATAAGGTGCTTGAGGCTGACTACCAGGTCTCATTTCATCCCCTATCCCCTGAATGAATGAGTGAACCTTAGCTGTGTCCTAAGGAAGCCTTTGATTCTTGGCACTAGAAGCACCAGCTCAGAGACCTCAGAAAGGAGATGCATGGTGCCTTGGCCTGGTCAATGGCCAACTGGGTAATGTGAGATTTACTTTTTTTTTTCTTTTACCTGTGCAAAGGAAATAGCAAAACCCCTCCTGTGTAATTTAAAGATTTGGAGGAGAGATCAAATAAGGAAAATTAATGGGACAGCCCATGACATCAAAAGGAGATGTACACAGATGACCTGCATTTTCTTCTCCCGCTTGGGTCCCCATAGCTGATCCTAGACTCTGGATATTTTCAGATGCCTCTGGAGGGATTGAAACAGAGTCTGACCCTTGCCCACCGAAACCCTGGAGTTTATGTTGGCATCCTGCTCGTAAACCAGGGAGTCCTGCCATGTGGCCCTGGGCTGGGAACTTCGGTGTGGAGTCAGCTCAACACAGAAACAAATCCTGGGATGGTTTCTAAGTGTCCCCCAAGTGGGTCCCTTTAACCTTGAACTTATAGTAATAGAAGCACAACCCTTGGGAGGACAGTGGAGGTGCAGGAGGTCAGACTCTACATGACTCTTCTGTGGAAGGCCCAGATGAGAAGCAGAAAGGGGGGTGACCTGCCCCGAGGCACTCTTGGGGTAAAACTCTGAAATTTTGAGGCTAGTGGGCATTCCACTATACTCATTTCCCATGTTCTTCCCTTTGGGCAGGTAATGCCTAGAATATCTTTACAAATATGCAATTATGTTTACCCCTCTAGAGAATAGAACAAGACATTATTACAGATCCACCCCATTCCTGCTTCCTCCTGCTTCCTNTGCTTCCCACAGCAGACAGGGCTGCTGATCCACAGGTGAAGAAACAGAGCCATCCAACAAAATGGCTGACTGGCTCACACAGTTCATGAAGAGAGACGCCAAAACCAGAACGCATGGCTTCTGAAACTAGCCCAGTGCCCCTCACCCAATGTGAACAGCACAACTGATTTTGTGTGACAGTGCCAAAGATATCCATGCTGTCATTCCCAGAGACTGTAAATGTGTTTGTTGTATTATGTGGCAAAAGGGGAATTAAGGTTGCAGATGGAATGAGGTTGCTCATCAGTTGACCTTAAAATTGGGAGATTATCCTGAATTAGGTGGGCCCAGTGTAATGACAGAATCATTTAATGTAGAAGAGGGAGGGAGGAGAGGGGCAGAGGGATGCAACTTGAGAAAACTCAACCCCACGCTGCTGAAGATGTGGGAGGGGCCACATGCCACATGCCTTTAGAAGCTGATGAGGCTGGAACATGAATTCTCCTGTAAAACCTGCAGAAGGAATGCAGCCTTGGCCTCACCTGAAGTTTAGCCCAGTGAGATCCAGTCTGGACTTCTGACCCCCAGAACTATTAGTTTAAAAAATTGCATTGTTTAAGCCACTAAATTTTTGGCAATTTGTGATAGTAACAAATAAAAGAGCAAGACAGTGTGTAGGTGTAACTAGTATTTCCCAAGGTCCTACCAACTGAGGAAGGACAAATGGGTCTCAACATGGAAGCATGAGTTGCGTTCAATTCTTTCTACGCTTATGGTAGAGGGAGTTTCAGCCTTCAGACCCCATTCCTTCCACCTTGTTACTATTGGTGGTTCTTTGCTTCATGAAGAAACTTCCTCTGCACCTACTTCCCACACTTCAGCCAAAGCATCCTGTTTCCTCTACACTCAGATACCACACTAACCACTTGGGTCCCACTGAGGCACTGGAGCCCTTGATGCCCCCAAGGAGAGTGCTGTTCCACCAAGTCTTCCATTCACTAGAGTTCTGCCCTTACTCCCTAAGCCTCTCTTCCAGCCCCCCATGGACTAATGTTCAAGAACAAATCTGTGTGGCAAATACCATCTGATTTAGGATGCCCTGATTTCTGACCCCAAAAGCATTTTCTGTTGATCAAGCATAGATCCCTGACTGCGTGGTCATCTGGAGAAGTGTACTGGGAGTTCCTTCCATTCTTCATGGGACTAAGGAGTCTCAAGTCCAGATGGACACCTTTAGGGATGAATTTAAGAAAGGTAGGGAATCCAGTAGGGAGTAGGTCTGCTTCAGTTTATATGCACTGCAAACCATCTTGTGTGCCAAACATTTAACCAAACACTTTACGTAATCATGTCATTTGTTTTTCCCAGTTCAGAGCTCCGAGCTTCCGAGAGTTAACTCTTCCCCGACCCCACAGCCAGGAAGTAGTGTCTGGAACATCAGGTGCAGGGAGGCTGGACTCCATGCCTATGGAGACTCCTTCTGCACCAGCTTCTCTGAGCAGATATGTCATAGCTAGAGTGGGGAGTGGGTGTGCTGTCCTAGCAGCTTGTCGCTGCCCAACCTGGGGAAGGACGTGGATCTTTTCCAGAGTATAGTTGATCAAGGGAGGGAGGGAAGAGAACTGAAGGTAGCACCATCCCCAGGGGCTCAGGGTAGGCAGCTGACATCAGCCAGTAAGGAAAAAAGATCCATTTTTAAAACAGCAGAAGAAAAATTAAACTTGTAGCTCCATCATTTCATATAAAAAATCAAGGATGAAAATAAACATGGTTCCAAGTTATTTTATTCTGAATTTATTTTTAATGCCAATGACAACAAAATAGCTCTTTTATGAGTCATTTTACAAAACAGAAAACATGATTTCCTGAAATGGCATTTTACGGAAGCTTAAAGGAAACTAATATTTGACATGAGAAAGATGGAATGCAGCTAACTCTGTTCACCTGGGGGTCTTCCGGCACCCCGCTCCCCAGAATGTTCTCACCTCTCTTTAGCTACCTCCCTCTTCTTCCCGCAAATCTCATTTATGCTGTTATTTCCTCAGGGACTTCTCTGGTCACTCCTTATTTTATTTTTTTTATTTAAATTCAATTAATTAACATATAGTGTGTCATTAGTTTCAATGATTCATCAGTTGCGTAAACACCCAGTGCCCATTACATCAAGTGCCTTTCTTAATGCCCATCACCCAGTTACCCCATCCCCCACCCACCTACCCTCCAGCAACCCTCAGTTTGTTCCCTAGAGTTAATAGTCTCTTATGGTTTGCCTCCCTCTCTGATTTCATCTTATTTTATTTTTCCTTCCCTTCCCCTGTGTTCCTTGGTTTTGTTTCTTAAATTCCACATGAGTGAAATCATATGATAATTGTCTTTCTCTGACTTATTTCACTTAACGTAATACCCTCTAGTTCCATCCATGCAGTTGCAAATGGCAAGATTTCATTTTTTGATGGCTGAGTAATATTCCATTGTATATATATACCACATCTTCTTTATCCATTCATTTGTCAATGGACATCTTGGTTCTTTCCATAGTTTGGGTATTGTGGACATTGCTGTTATGAACTTTGGTGGTTACCTCCTCATTTTAAATAAGGTCCTCCCCTCCTTGGTTACATGCCCTCAAAGAACACTATACTATTTCTTCATTGCATTTCTTGAAATTGTGACAACTGTTTTGTATGTGATTATGTGCCAGGCACTTAGACACATGGATGTGCAGACCCAGACAACCCTGCTCTCTTGGAGCTCACAGTCTAACTGGGGGAGAGGGATAGTTTCTATGTCTCTCTCCATCAATTATACTAAGAAGTGCAGAATTCCAGAAAACAAATGGACTTCAGGCAAGAACCATGAAAGCAGATAGCAGGGCACACAGCTACTCATTCTTACCCATTAAACATACACATAAACATATGTCTCCTTTATGAGATGTTGTCTGTCCTGTTTGGCACATCTTAGGTGCTCATTAAATGTTTATTAAAAAACTTAATGAAATGGAAAGTAACCACTTACAGCATGTGGCTAGTGATGTAGTTAATGCCTATGGCTCCTGGTTCAAGGCTGAAGGCAGCAGGCCTACAAGATAAACATTTCAATTATTATCACTAATAATCCCACAAGGTACATGCCAACTCTCATCTTTGAGGTGGATTCCAAACCTAATAAGTCACTTGCCTTCTTTAACTTAGCTGTTCTGTCCCCTGGGTTCTGCACTGTTGACACTAGCTCCTTGAAGAAATGTGCTTGTTGTGACATGAGCTTTTGCTGATGTTCTTCTTAGTCTCTGGATGGTCCTTCTAATAGTCTTCTGCAGTCCATTTCTAAGATGTTGGTCCTCCTCAGGCTTCACTCTCTGTTTCCTGCCCAAGGCCCAACATGTACTGAGCAAGAAGAGAAAGCTCGGTTGCCATCTAGATGGGAGTTCATTTACTTACTTTGCTGAATAAGCACTCGTACAGCAAAGACTAAGTTCCAGGCACTATCTTAGATGTTTTGTTAAATAATGATTGAATTATGGTTAATAACTTTCACAACTCAAGAGTAAGACATGACTGGAAGAAGAATTCCAGACTCATATCCAAGAAATGGTGGTGCAAATGGGTGGTGTTAAGAGAACTTGGGCTGTCCCATAAACTCTTACAGCATCTCCTTTCTTGAGAAATAGCCAGTTGTCCATATCACTAAACACCACTGTGAGAAGCCCCTGGTCACTCCTACCCAGAGTGCCACCTCTCAGCCCCTTCCTCCAGGTGCTGGTCCCCACCATATTCATCCGAAATGTGCATATATCATCGCAGGCATGTGTCCCAAGCACCCCCAGCCCTCCAAAATAGTGCCATCTTCCTCCTGCCTGCTCCATCTTATATGTTCCTGTAGACCCATCCAACCTGGCCACGGTCCTCAGCATCTCCCTCTTCCCCTGCCTAGCCCATCAGTTCCAGTCCTTCCAGTCCCTCTTGGGCACTCTGCTCTTCCACCTCTCACCATCTTTCTGTCTCCTGGCTCCTAGATGATTATGAGAGTCTCCCCGCTGGTCTCTTTGCTTTGGGTCCCCTCTCTCTTCTCTAAGTATATACTTTCCTAGATGTTAGATACTCTACTTTACTAGATGTTCTAGATACTCTCCTTCACACCTCCTCCAAATGACCTTGTGGAAAATGGAAATCAGATCACGGTACCTCTCTACATAAAATTCTTCAACGGCTTCTTCTTGTCTTCAGAATACTATAGGGAAGTCTTTATCTGGAAAGGGCAAGATAAATAAGCTGACAAGTCTAGCCTTACCTTTGGCATATGTGTCTTCATACCTGTGTGCCACAGGCATCCCAAGCTGCATCCCTGCCTCACCTTCCCCATCCCCTCTGCCTCTGAATAGGCAATTCTGCCTGCCTAGAATCTACTTCCCACTTCCTCTGACTGGTTAACCACTCCTTCTCCCCAGACCACCAGCTGAGATGGCAGAGGATGGCAGCTAAGTATATGAATCAGTCTACCTGGATTCAAATCTCAACCGCCATTCCTGCAGGGTGACCTCATGCTACTGCTTTTCCATGCCTCAGTTTCCCCATCTACAAAATGAGGGTGATGGTAACCTACCTCATAGAGTTATTGTGAGGACCAAAAAAGCTAATGTATGTAAACACATGATGGCCCATGGCAAGCACTATGTGAGTTTTTATTACGATCAACTCCTGCATATTACCAGCTTTCTCCACAAACCCCTACGTATACATTTTATTTGTTCATTCACCGAACACCTTGTCTGTTTATTTTCAGTCTCTCACCTCACTGCAAGATCCTTGAGAGCAGGGCTGGGTTTTATTCATCCCACCAACATCTAGCACAGAACATGGCAAAGACCGGAAGCTCAGTGGAGATTTGCAGTCCTAGCAAATAATGCCAGTTTTCAGCTGTGCTCTCACACACCCAACCTGGCACAGAGGGGCCAAGCCTTATCATTTAATGCAAGACATTGAACCACACTGATAGGAAAGAAGCAAGGGAAGGTGTCGTTTTAAGGAGAGGATTGTACTTTATGTCCACAGGCAATAGATACAACAGATCTTGAAATAGACAACATCTGCTTGCAAAATCTGTAGCATGATTTTAAGCATTTCCTTGTCAAAGTATTGAGGAAAAATGAAAAAAATATATTTTATTCGTGTCCAGAAAAATTGGATGGTGATAGCCCCATGGAATGTTCATTTAAAAAGGGGAAGAATTCATTGAGGGCTTAGAGAAATTATGACTAGGCAAAGGGTAAAACTGCTAAAACCTCTTACAGGTGCAAAAGATGATCACTATAAGACACTCTTAACTATAGGGAACAAACTGAGGGTTGCTGGAAGAGAATTAGTTGGGGGGGATGGAGTAATTGGGTGAAGGGCATTAAGGAGGGCACTTGATGTAATGAGCCCTGGGTGTTGTATGCAACTGATGAATCACTAAACTCTACCCTGAAACTAATAATACACTCTATGTTAACTAACTTGAATTTAAATTTAAAAAAAAAAAAGATGATCACCATTTTCTAGCAAGTTGGAATCATCACAATTTGCTGAAGTGTGTTAGGCAGTAAAACAGTTGAATGATACAATTTCTAAATGCAAAGCTTCTGTGTAATTATACATATACACCATGCATATTTTCCGCAATGGCATTTGCATATTCCTATTTGCATTGTTTACACAAAAGCATGTTTCTTTACTTTATGAAAGAAGGAGATTTTTCAGGTAATTGTCCCCACCCATGCTTGTTGCCTCACTTGCTCCAGTGAGAATCTAACCTCCTTTATTCATCCCTGAGTAAGAGGCGATGCACATGACTTAGTCAGGAGATCTGAGCTCCAGTAGGGTCACTGCATTCAAGCTGCATGTTTAACAGGTCTCTTCACTTGGCTGAATCTCAAGCTTCTTTATCTGTAAAATTAAAAATAGTACCTACATCACAAGTCAGGTTCTGAGGTTTGAATGAGGTAATGAGCACTAAATTTTTGGAGACTGTGAAGCACTTTGGGTGTCCAATAGGAACCCACCTACGTCTTTCAGGCAAAATAATGGAGAATTCCAGGGTCTCTGTAAAATCACCATAAATATTTCTTTGGCTTCGGAGTTGGACAGGCTTGGATTCCTTTCCAGATTTCCTAGGTATCTTTAACCACAGTGACTTCAGTTTCCTATAGAATAACCTTCAGTTTCCTATAGAATAATCATATCAGTCTCACAGCATTTACTGAGTATTTATGATGTTGGATGCATTACGTAGACGATCTTATTTGATTATCATTGCAGTTCTCATCTTCTTACCCACAATGTCAGCACCTTCACTTCCACCTCATTCCTTAAATTCCAGAACTAGACATTCTTCCCTTTGCCAAATCTGTTTCTTCTCTAATTCCTATTGAAATGCAAATACTCTATACAGGAATGTATTAGTCAGAGTTCTCCAAAGACAGACAGATAGATAATAACAAATTGGCTCACGTGATTACAGAAGCTAAAAAAAATTCCCAAGATTTGCTATCAGCAAGACAGAGACCCAGGGGAGTGAAAGTGTAGTTCCAGACAGAATCCAAAGGCCTGAGAAGCAGGAGAGCATATGGCTTAAGTTCCAGTTTGAAAGCTGGCAGGCTCGAGACCCAAGAAGAGCCAATGTTTCAGTCCAAGTCCAAAGACTGGAAAAGACCAGTGTCCCACCTCAAACAGTCAAGCAAAAAGAGTTCCCTCTTTCTCAGCCTTTCTGTTCTATTCAAGTTTTCAAATGATTAGATGAGGCTCAACCACTTTGGGAAGAAAAATCTGCTTTACTTAGTCTACTGATTCCCATGTCAATCTCATACAGATTGGTCTGTATAAGACCAATCATACAGACTCTCATAGATATACCCACAATGATGTTTAGTCAAATATCTGGGCACTCCATGCCTCAGTCAAATTGACATATAAAACCAACTATCCCAATGAGGGTCCATGAGAGTTCCATCACAACTTAAGTTGAATAATGCTCCCTGAACTTTCCTTGCAGATTTCAATGAGTTGGTGGAAATATCTGAGAGATAGGATTTTGGAAGGTGCTCCATCAAAGGACAGGTGGGTCTAAATGTGGGAAGAAAAAGCAGAGAATACCAAGTACCAAATTAGCTTCACAGATTTCCAGAAATATGACCAAACCTGTTTTATATATATTGTCACATTTTATTTTTCCATTAGTCATCCATTCATATATTTATATATTCACTTTTCAACTGACAATTATTGAGGGCATAATATGGTCTAGGTATTACATGGGTGCAAGAGCCAAACAATCAACTAAAGTATGAAGGTTGCCCTCAAAGTACACCTGGAAGCTGACCTCGTTTTCAAGTTTCTTCTGAATGATATGCTTATGAAACCCTAGACCTACAGGTTTGGAGTTTGCCTTAAGTCTTACGTAGTTCAACCTCAAACCCAGCACCACCAGTGACACCACCATCTCTACCAGGGACTTCAGACTTCTACTCCTATCTACATAGACTAGGATCTCACAACCCACCATCTGAGTTAACATTCCTTTGTTTTTCAGTTTAATTCTCAGTGGAAAAAATTCCTATTTCAGCTTTTATCCCCCCCAGTCCTATTTATATCACACAGATGAACACAAAACAGTCAATAATTCCATAAATGCATATCCTGTTACTTTCTTCTTAGCCCAGTTTGATTACAACAATGATGAGATGACAATGACCCTTAATGACAATTTCTTAAATTCCTATTCCATGCCATGCCCTTTTATAATTATCCTCATGTTATTCTCACAACCTACAAAAGCTAAAACAAAGTGTCCATTGCCCAAATAAGTAGACCAAAATTTAGACACAATGAATAATCCGCTCAATGTTCCCAAGATAGTGAAGAGCCAAGTTGGGTTTTGAAGCCATTTCTGTGTGACCTCTAATCTATTCTTCACCTGCCACACTAGGTAGCTTTGCTGAAAAGGAGCCAGCAAAGAGAATATTAAAAGCAAATGTGTCCTGTACATACCCAGTTGCCTTGTTAGCTACATGAAGAATGTGTTTGAGTGTGAGAACCATTCTTGTTGGACCCGTGAACTTAGTGCATTATTTGGGGGAAAGTAGGTAATAATTCTTTTCTCACAAGTTCATTCATTGCTGAAATTTTGTTTTCACTACACAAATACTTGCAAATACTATCGTAGTTTCTTTTGTTCACAAAGAGAAATGATGGGCTGAAATTTCTTGGCCACTCCAACCCTCATTCTGTAGGGACTTTCCTAATTAAGTCAGTTTTGCAGATTTTTAGAAGATTGTCTTTGTTTTGCCCAAATATTCACATCCCCAGATTTTAGATGTTAAATAAATTACACTAAGGCTCACAGATTTTCAGAAATATGTCTATGAGTAATTGAGTAACTGGGTAAATGGGTAACTTTGGGATGGAAGCAGGCATGGGGCCAACCTAATGTCAGTGAGATTACAGCCCTGAATCTATATGATAGCCTCTGGTGACTTCAGGTACATAACTGACTTTTCTTGAATGGGCTTTAGGATTTCTTTTGCAATCACATGTGTCTGGAATCATTCACCTGTGGCAGGAAATGTGTCATAGATTGGGAAATGATAGATGGGTTTGCAAGCCATAGTTAAACATTTCTCAGTTGTTCCCGGCAAATAAGACGTCGAGGGCACATTCCCTGCCCTTCTGCCTCAGTCTACCCTAGACTGTAACACTGGTTCTCAGACTCTGATATGCATGAGAATCACCAGGGGAACTTATTTTGAATGCACAGCACTATACCTAAAACCCAGAGATTCTAATTATGGGATGGGTCCCTGGAATCTGCATTTTTAACAAGTATCCCAGGTGGTTCAGAGAAAACAGTATAAAATCAACCATAGGGGAAACTTGTCTTAACCTCATTCCCTAGAAAAGAGAACTTAAAGCATTAACGGTTGGCTACTTCACCAGAAAATTTGATCTTAGGGAAGGTGGAATGAAGGCACATGGGAACGTGACAGGTTAGGAGGGAGACCCAGTGTGGTAAGATGGTACTGAGCTGGCTGAGCATTTTGTATCATGCCCATGTAAGTATTCCATCCCACTATCGCTTGGTGCTATATTCCTAGGGTCTTCTAAAACTATTGAGTCCTGGACAGTCCTTTTTGGGGAATGAAAGGGAAAAGCTTATTTGCCAGCTTATATTTCCCAATATTGCCCAATATTCCCTATGTGTTTTAACTCCTTATAGTCATCCATCCTTATACTTCCGTTTGGGTTCTGCATAGGCTTAAGTGAGTACCGCAGTGTCTCATGCTTCAGTGGCAAGTGAGGTGCTCAGCTTCGGAGGAGAGAGGCTCAAGGAGTGAATACCAGGCTAGGTGCTGGCCGACTGTGAAGTAGATATGGGGTAGATGCAGCAGAGATGGCTGATGGAGCTCATGTGGGATATGACTGTAGCCAGAGCTGGGTCCAGACAGATCTCCAAAAGGACCTGTGGTGGCACACAAAAGCCATCTGTTACAAAGTCCGTGGTCAGCTTCCTCCTTACTCCATCTACCTAGAGAAGAAAGTCTATGGACCAGGACAAAATGGAGTCCTCAAAGACAGCCAGAGGGACTGAACTCTGTGTGAGCTATTTAAATGAAATTCAGAGCTGGCAACTCCCCTCTTCTCACCACATGCATCTCCATTTTGAACAAGATGGACTGGAGAGCCGCATGCCTGGAAAGTGGCCCTGGACCAGGCTGAGTGGGAGAAGGAAGAGAGCCTTGAGGTTGTGACTTGGGGAAAGGGCTTCACTCGCCCTTCTTATCTCTTACCTCTGCCACAGTAAGATCCAGAAGGCCCTGCAGTGTCGGGATGGGTATAAAGAGAAGCAGGCATGGAGCAGGACATGGAGTTTACTCTGGGAGGAAAAATAAAATAAAGAAAGGTTTCAAGTCAGCCAGGTGTGAGTTAGGTCAAGCCTGGATCCAGCTGCTTTCTGGTTTGATAATACTAAAATTCTCAGAGATTCGATCTCCTTCTTTTTAAATAGGGATGATGCCCACCTTGAGAAGCTGTGCCAGTGCTTATCCAAAACAACATAGCACCTGGGGATATACAGGCATCCAACCAGTGTGAGTGAACGTATTCCTCACCTTCTTGTTCAAGGTATAATCTAGTGTTGTAAATATAAGCTGAAGGCCTGCACTCAGTCCCACCTGGTTGGATAAAAATTAAATAGAATTTGGGAATCTCTCACAGTCAGAAAAAGAAGGAGGTTTATTGCACGCTGTTTATGCTGTTGGTGCTTATGCTGCTCGAAAGACTGATGTGGCAAATGTAGGGTCCTGGAAGGTGATTCAGGGATGGTTTCCCCACATTCCCCATAACCGAGAGCAAAGGCTGAGGGAGCTGGTACACCATGTTGAGAAGACAGGGCAGTCTTTCTGTTGAAAGGCCTAGGAGACTTGAATACATTATCTCAAGTGCTAATTAAAGAGAAATTACAGCTGCTAGTCACAGAATCTCTGACCCCTGGCATTTAAAGCCATGGACTCCCCACAAGAATATGGTCTATCATATTTGCATTCCTGAAAAACCTCAGATCATTTATTTAAAATCACATAAAAAAAAAACTTTGTTTCAGTGAGGATAAAAAGGGTTTGGAACTGGTCTTGCAAGTTCTTGAAATAATGGTGTTTCAAAGTTATAAATGTATGTCTCTACGTTAGTTTCCTAGAGCTATAACATGTACAAAAACTAGGTGGCTTCCAACCACAGAAATGTCTTCTCTTACAGTTCTGGAGGCCAGAAGTCTTCCATCAAGGTGTCAATAGGCTTTTGCTCCCTCCAAAGCCTATAGCATAGATTCCTTCCTTGCTTCTGCCAGCTTCTACCAGCCCAGGCATTCCTTGGCTTGTGGCCACATGACTCAGATCTTTGCCTTCATCTTTATATGGTCATCTTCTCCCAGAGCATGGCTGAGTCTTCACATGGTATTCTCCTTTCTGTGTGTCTCTCCTCTTGTTACAACAACACAGTCATCTTGGCTAGGAACACCCAAAGGACCTCATCTTCAATTGGTTGCATTTACAAAGACCCTACTTCTAAGAAACCTTTCGTTCTGATATACTTGGGTTATAATTACAACATATCTCTTTAGGGAGGACACAATTCAACCCACAGCAGGTCTAAAATCACTGAACAAATCCATTCTTTAATTATACCTAACTTTCACTCCTGAATCTTTTCTCCCGTCCACACAGTCAGAATCACTATCACATTGCTTCTTACACATTCTCATCCCTTTCACACCCATGGGTACAGTAGACCAGGGTCAAGAAGAACCAAATAAAGCATCAGTCTTGCAAACCCAACAGCTTCCCTGACACCCCGGAACTGGTTCTACTTCCCAACTGAAATTCTCTTACATATACACTCACAGGCCTACAATGAAATCCTGGGCCCCTCATCGATTGATTATAATACATTCAATCCATATTAGGCTGTCGCGCAGTACAGGAGACATGCTTTCATCTAAAACCTAGTACTAACCCTATGGAGGCTTAGTATTCAAGTTATTTGGCGTCAATTGAAACACCTATTTAACCCTTTACTTTCTCTTTTCCATTTGCTTACCTAAAAGGCTGCATAGTACTGTTCCAGGTGCCAGAACAGAGCATAAACAACACAGATCAATCCCAGGTCGCATGGAGGCTGCATCAGTGAGTATCTACTCTGTGCGCAGGGATGCTCACTATGGCAGATCCCAACAGGGACAAACTCCGTCATCGTGGATCACCCTCCTTGTTCTCTCTCTAAAGTGCCATAGAATTCTCTCATTCTTACAAGCTGCTTCTTAAGATCATAGTTGTGATGGACTGAATGTTTGTGTCCCCTCAAAATCTATACGTTGAAATCCTACACACACACCCCAGTGCAAGGGTACAAGTAGATGGCACCTTTGGGACATGATTAGGACGAGATGAGGCCATGCAGGTGGGAGGACCCAAGAATGAATCAGTGCTCTTGTAAGAGTCACTAGAGAGCTTGCTCCCAATCTCTGCTGTGAGGATACAACTGGAAGCTGGCAGCCTATAACCAAAAGACAGCTCTCACCAGACCCTAACCATGCTGGAGCCCTGACCTAGGACTTCCAGTCTCCCAAAATGTGAGGAATGAGTTTCTGTTGTTGATAAGCACCCCCAGTCTACGGCACTTTGTTACAACGGCCCAAACTAACAAAGACACGAGTCTTCCCCTGGTTGCTATAAAAATCTTTTAGGGTTTTTGATGTGTGATCATTAAGGAACCATGTTCCTATTGTCTCTTAGAAAATTCCAGAGTCATAGAAGTTTCCCGGCACAGGGATGGCAGCATGGGTTGTATGAAGAACTCCAGCCTTAGAATCCAAATCACAGGACCACCAGCTTCACAACTGCTTACTGTGGACCCAGCCCCCACTTTTCACTTCATTGAGCCTCTGTATCCCCTTTTTAAAGAAAGAAACATTATTGGCTGGGGCAAGCGACCTGGTTTGTCCTTGCCCAGTGGTTTCGCAGCTGCGGGATCCAGGCAACACTTATAACTTAACTGCTTTGAGTCTCAAAAATTATGCTGAGAGGTAGGTGCATTACAGACTGAAATGCAAATGAAGAACAAGTTCAGGAAAGGCAGGACAACTGGGTGGCTCAGTCAGTTAAGCATCTGACTCCTGATTTTGGCTCAGGTCATGATCTCAGTGTCCTGGGATAGAGCCCTGCATGGGGCTCCACACTCAGCAGGGCGTCTGCTTCAGAATTCTCCCCCTTTGCACCCCCCACCCCTGCTCTTTCTCATTCTTTCTAAAATAAATAAATAAACCTTAAAAAAAATGGAAAAGAATCTAAAAATTGTAGTTACCCTACTTATACCAGCTATGGTTATTCCTATTTGCCTTTAAGACAGAAAAGCAATTTTAGTCTCCTTCTCCTTCCTTCTAGAAAAGAAAAAAATTTAAAAAAGTAAAAAGGCAGAAGGAGAGAATGAGAGGCTAGAAGTCCTGTCTCCATTTAAAAGCCAAAGGTCCAACTCCATTTTTTTTTTAAAGATTTTTTTTTTTTAATTTATTTGACAGAGATAGAGACAGCCAGTGAGAGAGGGAACACAAGCAGGGGGAGTGGGAGAGGAAGAAGCAGGCTCATAGAGGAGGAGCCTGATGTGAGACTCGATGCCAGGACCCCGGGATCACGCCCTGGGCCGAAGGCAGACGCTCAACCGCTGTGCCACCCAGGCGCCCCCAACTCCATTTTTGGTGTTAAGCTTGGCCTCCTTCCTCTCTTCTATTCTAAGGTCCTGCCTTGCTCCACTGTCTCCCCTACTGATGGTTCATCCCACGTGCTAAGCAAAACCTATCAAGGATTCCTCCATGCTGTTCGTGCTGTTTTCTTTTTTCTTAATCCGATTCTCGCTTCAAGACCTAAATTCAACCAATGCGAAGACAGATGGTGTAGGGCCCTTTGCCCTGCCAATTTAGCAACCCTGGCAATGATTCAGCCTCCTGCATGGAGAGGGAGTGATTTTGCTTGCATGATTTAAAAATTCCACAGTGTTTTAACCCCCGGCAAAAGTGTTTGGCAAACAACCCATAGCAGATTTGTGTGTGTGTGTGTGTGTGTGCATGATGTCACACTCCTTACCAGATTTGTCTAAACAAGGCTTTGCTCAAGATAAATGGCTAACTGTGGCTGCCATTTAAATGTAGAATCAGGAGACAAAGCTGTGTGAGGCTGGAAAAAGATTTAGCTGAGAAGCTGGAACTTGTACCACTGTCTTCCTTCTTCCCCCTGACTCACCTCAGTGGTCAGTCAGGTTTGCTCCACTTCCTCATTTGAAAATGAGAGGTGTAATCTACAGCCAATTCTGTTCACCCAATTGCTGGTGATACACGGTGGGTTCTTGATATTGCAAAGGATTCCCAGATGAGAAGCAACAACAGCCACCCTCAAGGAATTTATGATTTAATGAGATGTAGGAAGTTCATTCCTCAAAGCTCATCTTTTCCTCAACAACCTTTTATGGGGTTATCTCCACTCAGAAATCCCTTCCCTCCAGACTGCACCTGGCTGAGTCTTTCTCCTCACTCAGGCCTCAGCTCAACTGTCATCCCTGCAGAGACTCAACCTCACACTGCCTGATATGAAGAAACCCTCTACCCCCTACATTCCTGCCACTCTCTGTCCTGTTATCCTGTATCATTCCTTCATTGAGCTGCACTTCCGCTTAGGTAATTCTTTCTCACTGGCATTTCACCAGGTACAGTAGCCTCTGCTGCTATTGGCTCCCATGGCCTTGGTAGGGCAGAGACACTAGTGTTCGGGAGCCCTCGTGATGCCAAAGCTGGGAGGGAGCTTGTGGGGGGCAGTGGGGATAGATGATTCTATCGCCAGGGTGGTGACGCTGAGACTGCTGTTTCATATGGGTAATAGTAATAATGATGCCAATGGAGGCATTATTGTGACAATTAAGTATGCATTTATGCAAAATGCATAGAACAATGAGATCTTAATGTTAGCTCCATGAGGCTGTTCCAGGGAAAAGTAGTGTGAACTGAGCACTGAATTCGTATTTAATAGATCTGTATTAATTGATAAACAACCTGGCATTTCTGAGAATGAAGAATCAGAGGAGTCCAAGGAAACTGAGCAGAGATTTAAGGGAAAAGCTCTTTCCTTCTGCATTTGCTTATCACCTACAACTTGTGACTTCCAAAGAAGTTATTCATGAATGCAACAAAATTTGGCTAGAAAATCAATCCAAACTTCAGAAATCTTATTATGCTCAGAATGGCCCCTGATCTCTGACCTGTGAGCTCTTACACTGAGCCTCAGGTCTACCTATGTTGGGATTTGCCTTCCTGTAGGATGTGTTAGGGTGGTTGGGCCAGGGAGCCAGGGATGCCTGAAGGTCCTTTTTGGAGAGAATGGACTTCTATGGGAACAACCCCTCCAGCTGTAATTCTCCAGACACCAGATGAATTTGAATATCAACTATGCTTATATGTTGAGGTTTTCCCTTGGAAGTTACTTCTTGACAATCAGGAAAGTTGCCCAAATGAGGACACAGACCCAGCTGACATTGAATGTCTGAAACACGGTACAGAACTCAACTCACACTCGCACCAAGATTCCCCTTTCCAGAGTGCTCATGTGAAGTGTGAGATAGACCACAGCTAAAGGAGAGAGGCTCATAGCGTGCTTCCTGGAAGAGATAAGATATACGACAAAAGGCAATTGGCATGAGGTGATCCCCCCTCAGGGACCCAGAGTCAAACTGCCCAAGGCCCAGACACAAACCGGTGCTAAGCTATAAAAAGTGCCAATTAACCTAGGTTCTCATAGGAGCTCTCATATAATTCATAAAAAATACATGGATTTTGTTCCATCACAAGAGATCATACCCTCAACTGGGAATTCATAAAACAAACACACCCACCGTGATGGTGTTGAACAGTTTTTCTTGTGTTTGGGGTTTATGGGTGTATGTGCAAGCTGCACGGTCAACCCCAGGCCTTGATACGTCCCCGAGACCAGCTGTGTGGCAGGAACCTGAACTTGGCAATCACCACCCTCCAAAAGGAGGACACTAAACACCACCCAGTATTAGGGTGCTGACCCAGGACCAGCAATTTTTTTTTAATCACCTGAAGTTATTTTGCTCAAAAACTTTTAAAACAAAACAAATGAGAGAGCAAGAACAGTAGGAAAGTGGTTAAGCCAGGCTTTGTCATCTTTTACTTTTATTTATTTATTTATTTATTTATTTATTGTTTTTCCAACACATTGTCTCAGCTTTAGAGAAAAGCGAATGCTTCTGTGTAGAATGTTTATTCATAAGAAATCAGTTTCTCCAGGGAAAAGTGGATGACAGGTACTCCACGGGATCTCTCTACATGATTTTGGCATCTGCTTATGAATCTATAATAAAAAGTCCAAAATAAAATGAAGAGTTCAAAATAAAAATAGTTTAAATGAGACAATAATTTTTAAAGTATAGATACAAATTTCAGTTTATCCTTATGTGCATTAAATTCAAACTGAAAAAATATTTAGAGAACTCTTCGAATGGGCTCCAGTTGTTGACATGTGGTCACACCTTCTCTTCTATCTGCATTTATGAGGTAAATTTATCATTTTGTGCACTGGAAATGCTATGAGGTGAGTAGTGTCACACTCCTTTTTAAAGGTGAGAAAAGAAAGAATCAGTTAACTAGATAACTTGATGGAAGTCATTCAATGAGCGGATCCAGGAGGGATTTGAACAAAGCCAGAGTAATTCCAAGGCCTGACAGTCTTGCAGTTCTGCCTCCCAGCAGGACCTACAAGAGCCAGTAAAAGCTTTCTTTCCCTCCATCCCAGGAACTGTGGTCCTACTTGAACATAATTAGGTCTTGAAAGTCCTGCTTTCAGGTTTCTTGTGTTTATTTGATTTTTTTTTATTTTTTTCCTGCGATTCTTCCATACAATCTACCTAAGGTCTTCATACCCTGAGTGTGCGATTCTTCCATACAATCTACCTAAGGTCTTCATACCCTGAGTGGACTAGTCAGAGAGTGAAATCTTGACAAACTCATTGTGTCAAGCATTGAGAAATGTCCCTTTCAGACCCACAGGAAGCTTAGCCCATGTGCTGCATCCTTTGTTCACAGATGTGGTGGCTCATGCATCCATCAGGTTGTGTTTCTGGTGGCCTCATAGTATGCTTTCATGGCACCAGGGAAAACTAAGGGACTGATATTAATAAGATGCCAGGCACAGCACTAGACACTCTGCAGGAAGCAAGCAATGTAATCTTCACAGTAAAGATTATCGTCCCCAATTTACATATGCAACAGAATGGTCAAGTCCTTGGCCCAAAGCCAGGTAGACTTTCAGTGATACATCTTGGGAATTTTGATCTGGCCGTTAAAACCCAAACTCCCCTGGATTTTTCCAATACTCCCAGTATGACTCAGGATCCATGACCCAATAAACTATGTAGGCAGGGTGCGGAGTGTGGTGAGTAGGAGATAAGAACGCATGAAGGAATTAATTACAAAATAAATCGTCACTCAAATCAAAGATGACTGTGAGGGAGTCCTCCACCTGGGGATATAACGTGGACAGCAAAAAGAGGGAGATGTGGATGGGAACCTGTGGGTGGCTGGCTCAGACTCAAAGAACACAGCCAGTCTTTCTAGCTGCTTCTGCACCATGCTCTCCCAGTTGTCTCTGCCTTTCAGTCAACTTTGCTTTTTGAGGTTCCTCCAGTGAGCTACATATGCTGTCTCTTCCACCCTGGCATTTAGATATACAGTTGCTTTGGCCTGGAACATTCTCCCTGAACTTTACTCCCCCCTTCTCCTCTCCCTCCTGCTCCTTTCCCTACTTCCTTTCATTATCCCTCCATCCCTCCCTCCCTCTCTTCCTCCCTTCCTTCCTTCTTTTTCTCCTGACTTCTTTCCCTCACATCCTCTCCCCTGCCCTCTTTCCCCTCTTTCGGTCTAGCAAATTCCAACTCATTATCAAAGACCTCTAATATCACCCTGTCCCAAGGGGAGTTAGTCTTCCCCAAGCCCCCAGAGTAGAATAAATACCACTTACACTATTAACCACATTCTTGCTATACCAAACTATCTTCAATTCTTCTTTGGTAAAAAGCAGGGATTTTTCATATCATCAAGATTTGAGTTCCCACTGTGGTCCAGCTACTAACTAGATTCCAACATGGGCATTAGATTATTTCCTAAAGAAGACCACAGTAACTCCCTTCCCCGTATCTACCCCTTGGGTGATTTTCTCCCACATTCATTCTGGACTTGTCCTTGTGATTTGCTTTGGCTAATGGGACCGTAGCAAACAGGATGCAAACAGAGACTTGGAAAAGTCTTGAGCCTTGAGACTTTCCCTCTCTGCTGCACTAGGAGCCCAGAGGCTACCACGTTTTTGAGCCTGAGCTGGCCTGCTGGATTGTAAGAAGCCAAGTGGAGAACTGAGGCACCTGGCTGATTTCCTGCCAACCAACAGAAATGTGAATATAAGGACCCCATGTCCTCCAGTGGCCTGCCAGCCAACCGGCAGAGACCAAATAATCATATGCCGCTATGGGCTGAATTGTGCCCCCCACAACCAAATTCATATGTTAAAATCCTAACCTCTAGTGCCTCAGACAGTGTCTTCAAAAGGTGATCAAGTAAAAAGGAGGTCAAAAGGCTGGGCCCTACTCCCGTGTGACTGGTATCCTTATAAGAAGGGGAAATGTGGACACAGGCACAGGAAGAACGGCACGTGAGGATGAAGACGGCCATCTCCAAGGCGAAGACAGAAGCTTGGAACAGACCCGACCCTCACAGCCTCAGAAAAATCAATCCTGCGACGCCTCTGTTCAGACTGCTGGCTTCCAGAACCCGGAGAAAATGCATTGGTTCTGCTTTAGTGGCCCACTTTGTAGAGCTTGCTATGGTGGCCCCAGGAAATTAACACAGGCCCAGACCAAGTGAGCCACACGGTAGTGAGCTCAGTAAAATGGCTACTCTTTGAAGCCCCTCCTGCATCAAAGCTAATTGATAAAGTGAGTGAATTACTTGAATTTCCCCAGGCTTCAGTTTTCACAGTCACAAAAGGGGTTTAAATGTCTTTTCCTCACCTTATTATCAGTAAGATTTAGTAGGATAATGGCTGCAAATTGCTCAGCACAGTTCTTGGCACATAATTAACATTTGATGAGTGCTTACTTTAACATTACCTTTGGGGTATCTGTTAAGTCAAAACCAGATTTATCTACCCAAGGAAAGATAAACTTCTACCTTTGAGTTTATCTTAAATGATGTTGGGATTTAGTATGGAATTCAATGTCAATTTATACAAAACCAGAGAGTTGGGTGGCAAGTACCGGATTCCAGCAGGCACTTGCAAGAACTCGCTCCTTAAATAAACCAGAAGTAAGGCAGAGAAAAATTAAATATGCTGAGTGCCGAATATGTGCCCCAAACCTTGCTACATGTCTTAACTTCCATCATTTTGTTCATTTCTTGGAACAGCTCTAAAATACAGATATTATTATCCCTTGATCATAGACATGGAAGCTAGTTGTGAAACTGCAACTTGTCCAAGATCATGCAGCTAACAATGAGTACAGCAGGAGTAAGAGCCAGACATGACTCTTGCCAGACCCCATGTTCTCTCCATTGCACCTGAGGGATCTGGTCCATGTGTCTTGTGTGGTCTCAGGGAGCCACGGGCAACATCAAGTCATAAGATAAATAGTGTTCAGCACGCATGTGAAATAAGACCAGCAAAACCCACCTTTGATGTTTGAGTGTTGCTCAGCAATCCACTTTATTGTGTTCTAGTAATTGTGAAGGGCCACTCAGGGACTCCATGTGTCTTTAAGGACACCCTTTTGGGTTGGGAGACCTTAGCCTCCAACGGCTTCATGCACTGCATTTCGACTGAAGAGGAAGCCCTACCCACACACAGGTCCTACCACCCTAATCTGTGGTCACATTTCACAGGAAACCAAACCTAAAACGGACCTAGGAGGGGCTTTCTGCTAAAGGACACTGCTTAGCATTGAGAATAGTTCACTCCACTCCCTTACGGACTACTGGCTCCCGGAGTTTTCTGCAATGCTGCCACGGTGTCCCCTCGCAGGAGGCCAACATCTCAGCACGGGACCTTGTGCACCTCCACGCTCTTCAGGTAAACTAAGGAGGCCAGCTCCATCTGACTGGGCATCTCACTGGCATAAATGATCATTAGGAAAGAACTGACACCAAGCAAAAAAGGTTTTTATAACATTCAATGCTGGGCCTTCTATAAAGCATCGAATGGCATAAAGAAAGCCAGCTCCCTTAACTCGGTTTTTAAAGAACCCTTCATTCTGCTGGAAGAAAGAATCAAGATACATACCTATTAAAAATTAAAAGACTAGATGTTTTCAATCTTCTCATCCTGGAGCTTGGACCCCCTGACTCTTTGCTACTAAAATCTAAAGGCCAGGCAGGTTGCTGGCTTTCTTGGCTGACCTTCATTAGGACAGCCCCCTAGAAAGGCAGCCTCAATTCAAAGTAGGTCATTGAAAGTAGAAGTCAACTCCTGGAGCCCCTGTGGATATATATATATATTTTAATGTTCTAAATTGAAATAGCTTCCTTTCCGGTTTGGTGTGACTTTGGAATCATGCCGACCATCCTTCCATTCACAGAGATGAGGAGCCCAAGAGTAAGAGTGAAGGTGGGTACGATGTTCACCCTCCAAGATGCTGGGAGGTGTCTCTGCCAGGTTTTTCTTGGAGAGAATAAACAAAGCATAAATGAGACAGAAAAGAGAGTCAGTGTCCTCAAAGTCTGTCTGCTTTACAAGATACTGACGTGGCTGCAATTTATCAATACTGATTTTTTTATTGTGTGCCAGTGTTATTTATCTGATTATCTCTTTACCTCTATTGTAGCATAGACCCTCTATGATGTTGTTCCATTGGATTCCTGAGGGTGGGGGCCCTCAAACCACAGGGAATGGTTATTTCAAATCTCAGGAAGACTGCCGTAGGTCAAGACAATGGGAGGTCTACCAGAGAAATGATAAAACTTCAGAAAGCCTCAGAGAAACTCAAGATCAAATATGCCCCCAGAAAAGCAGGAAAGGCAACTGGCATTTACAACTCTGTCTCTTGCTGGCCAGTCTGTGTGCATTAACTGACTTAATCTTCACACTCAACCTTGAGAGTTAGGTAGTATTTTCCTCCATTTACAGAGGAACTTGAGTGGTCCAAGTAAACGTTCAAGGTTGTCCAGCCACTAATGTCATAAAAGAATTCAAAAGTATCCCGAATGCACCTGAGCTGACCAATAAGAATGGTGTTTCTTGACAGCCTCGTTGGTTCATCTCGAAGCCGTTCCTGGAGTGGTGTTAGAAATATCTAATGGTGATATTCTTCTTCTCTCCAAGGAGCCCGCTCAGATGACTCCATGAACAAGACTATTCTAAAACCAAAGATTATACTTTTCTGTACCATCTGGTCAGTGCTGGCCTTAGCATCAGGGGACCCTATTTCTAGCTCACTTTGCCATGAGTCAGGTGCTGTCCTGGAAGGACTGTGGGATTTAACATCTGACAAGTTGGTCAGGATCCAAACGCTGCCACTTGGACCAGACATGTTACTTTATCTTCTCCAATCCTCAATTCCTGCATCTTTATAATGGACCAAGATCACATAACACTGGAACTGACAACTATTTAGCCTCAATAACATATTCATATTAAAAGAAATATGGTACATACTTAACACTTAGTAAGCACTCAATAAATAGCAGTTCGCTCGTCATTACTTTCCTTACCCCATATCAGTGCTGGCCTTATTCCTAAAACATGCCCATAATCACCATGGAATTATTAACACAGATAAATTTATGAATATTTTATTTTAATAATCTCATTAAACAATAGTAAAGGCAATTGCATAGCCTTGTACAAGCAGCCTTAACTAAGTAGGCAGGGCGACATCAAGTCATTTAAGAGATGTTGCCTCTGAGGCTCTGGGAAGTTGATAAGGTTGCACAGCATGGTGAAATAGAAAAAGAAAGAGCCTTGAGGTCAATCAACACCGTATATAAATGTGATGTGTTTCTTGTGTGTCTTCGGGTAAGTGACTTAATCTCTCTGAGCTTCAGTCAGCTGTTGTTGGTGTGTTATAATTCAAAACTGGGGAAAATAATACACTTTGTGAGTTGCTGTGAAGATGAGAGAAAATGTACATAAGATGTCTCACACAGAAATGACATTCAGGAAATGGACAAGTGGCAGCTGAACGGTGTCACTACCAAGGTCACACAGTGAGCAGCAGAGCTCGCTCTAGAAGCGTATTTTATGAACACCACTAAATAAAGCAGTTATGCTCATATGTCAACTATACTTCAATCATAATTTTTAAAAAGCAGTTATAGGCACCATTGCAGACAATTGCCGAGGTCTACCAAGACTTGAGTTCTGGAGACTTCCTCCAGGCTATGTCTACGTGTTCTAGGGTGAGAGAGATACAGTTCTCAAAGGGATTACATCATTAAACAGAGATAACTACTTGAATCTAAACCAGGTTGAAGATTTTTACTGATTGAAATAAAATGTCCTGTGATGTTGCGAAGTGAATTATCAATAAGTGTGAGAAAGATCTGGTTAAATAAGTTCAGTATCAGTAATTTAAGAAAGAAAAACTACCATGGGAAACAGAATTATGGAGAAAAGTCATTATGGGAACGCACTTTGTGGGTTTTGTTTCATTTGTTACTTTTGTGGCTGGAATACATTGGAAATCATCATCATGGTTCACTCTCTTTTTTTAGGAGGTATATTTATTCTTACTCTGTACAAGAGGAGATGAGGTTCACAGAGATTCCCTACATTGTCCACTTTACACAGTGAATAAGAGGGAAAGCCAGAAATGGGACCTAGGTCTACCTGAGTCCCAAGCTCCTGCTCCGTGCACAAGGCTTCATCAGTGCTCTACTGGATGTGTTCAGGGTCACGATCATAGCATCACTTTCCTACAAACTAAACAACAGCATTTTGGGACTCCCAGATAGACCACAGGCAATAGCAAAATTGGTGTATGAGTTTGGTTATTTTATTTCATTGGTGATGCTAATTGAAAGGCTATTTCCCAAACACTTAAGCATGAGAAATAGAAGTCTACTGTGCTGAAATGGCACCATACATAGCTATCTCCCGTCTAAACCAAGAGGAGTAAAAGATCTGAACATGACATGGAAATTCTATATCCATGTGTTTGAAGGCACAGCCTTCCATTGTGGTAGGTTTTCTGTTGAATTTAGTGTGAAATAAATACGAGGGCTGCCTAATAGCCCAGACCCAACCTCTGAGAGGGTTAAGCCTTTGTGGGGTTCCAGTGGACCCATATTTAATCATGGGCTTTGCAGATTTCATCTAAGGCATTCAAAGTGGATGGGACTCAGGGGTGTTGTCTCATCCTGGCATTCTGGCCCACACGTCTATCTTCTGTGACTCTGTTCAAGTGTTAAAAGTGTACTCAGGTTGTAAGTTCCTTTCCAGTAGGCAAATCTATGCAGGAAACCAAATTAATGCAGGGAGATAGCTTCCTGAAAACAAAGTCAGAGCTGTGTCATTACAATTGCTCAACTCACTGAGCTATTGCTGGTCTGATGTGTTGATAGGCACCCGGGAGCCAGTCTGCCCCATGACTCTTTATGGATAGTCATAGATCAGGTCTCCCTTACTCCTGGGCATGTCTAGGGATATCCTGACCAGCTCCACCTCTATAGGCATTCCCCATAAGAACACTTCCCTATCCCAAACTCCTACTTCTGTTCCCAAGCTCTTCCTACCACATGGCTCTACCCACTCTTTGAGAAAGAAATAACCTAGATTTGGGTTCGGACTGTTACTTCCCAGCAGAATGATTTCAGGCAACTTATTTAACCTCTCAGAATCCCAGGTTATCCTTTATAAGACGGAATTGCAATACCCACCCTCTGGACGTGTGGGGAGGAATGAGATGTTGTATAAAAAATTACGTAGTATAATGCAAGGCAATTATTAAGAGCAAAGTAAAGGATAGTGGCTATATTACCATTTTTAGCACAATTATCATGAGTTTAATTTACATTCAGGCAAACTTTCATTCGATTCTTTGGCTTCTTTTCCCTCTTTAAGAGTTTTGACCTAAAGAAGTCCTATTTTAAGGTGATTTCTCCAGAAAGCTAATTTCATCATTTTCATATTTACATTTATTTCATATTTACTTTAATCATTCATCTATCAAAACCTCAGTAGTATCTTACAACTCCCCAAATGTACCGATCCTCTGAAAATATTAAGACTTAGTAAAAATGACAGAAATTCCTTTAGAACACTTTCCTTGCCAATTTCAATTCCTCACTGTCCTTCACGGTACTGATACTTTTAGAAATTGCTCAATAGTTACCTGTTGAACTAGACCATTTATAGTTGACATTATACTTTCACTTCCATCATCCCACGTGGCCTTCAAACCCATCCTATGAGCAAAAGAGGGTGAGTGTTTATATCCCCTTTCTTCGGGCTGGAGAAACAGAGTCAAGGTTGCACACTGCTCTGTACAGTTAGGCGCACCCAGGCTTAAAGACTTGCCTCCCATCTTGCCAGGCGAGTGATCCTGAATAAAAGAAGGGGGCAAAGACAAAGTTAATTATATGGATGAACCTCAATTCAGGGGTTAAGTTCTAAATGCACTTGAAGTTTCAAAGGAAGCAGTGACCTCATCTGAATCCATACTGTGCATTTGTTCACTAGACAGATTTGGCTCAAGAGGGCTCTCGCTGAACAAAATGACAGAATTGTTCAATATTGAAAAATCTGGGTCATTTGGATTGTTGCCGTAGGATGGAATCTAAAGTAAACAGAGTGTCCTACATAGGGTTCTGGCATTCAGCAGATGGTGTTATTATTATTGTTGTTGTTGTTCTTGGTTACATTACTCTCAGTCCAGTGTCTATTAGATTACCTGGCTTTTCATGCCCTGTCTTTGGAGTTAAAGATGCTCTCAAAGTTCTTTGAGACCCACCTTACCGTAAAACAGATCTTCAGAAAATGATCAGCATATAGCAACTGCTTAATAAATGACTCTTTCAAGAATGACAGTACTTTCACCATGAGTCTTTAGATGTCTACGAGGAAGTAGGGTCCCTGGACTTGTCTTCACCCCAGGGCCAGCCTGTAAATTGTGGCATATGATGGCAGATAGATTATAGATGGATAGATGATAGATAGATAGATAGATAGATAGATAGATAGATAGATAGATATAGATAGATGATAGATAGATAGATAGATAGATAGATAGATAGATAGATGATAGATAGATAGATAAAGGACCTGGCATTACTAGCCGCAATCAGTGTGCTTCTGTGATGATTTTATAAGAGCCAAATACGGTGAGGAGAGCAGGTAAACCTTTTAAAAAATGATAAGGAAACATCTGATTAGGCTCTCAATAAACTACATACTATTTTTGCTACAGTCTAGTTTTATCTGAGCAGTAAAACCACTACAATGATAAGCGAGTAAGAAGACGGAAGGATGGGAGAGGAGAAGAAGGAGGGGGAAAGTATGTAGGAAGGGAGGACAGAAGGAAGAGAGGGCTGTGAGAAAACAGCATGACTGAGTGAGAAAAAGGATGAAGCAATAGGCTGCTTACTACAAAATGGGGAAAAAGGAAGAAAGAGAAAAACCCTACCACGGAAGGAAGGAAACGCTTTCTGCAGAAGAGAAAGAGATGACTTTTGAAAACAAAATGCACCAGAAGGGATATATTCCAAAATCTATAGATTGCATCAGATCATTAAGGGTGTTTTCAAAATCATTTAAAATTTTTTAAAAAATGGATGCGGTGCACATCGCCTTGAGATACTTAAGGGAAGTTACTTGTTACCAAGACAGTTGCAAAATTTTTTTTTCAATCTGTCCATACTTAATAGCAGAAAAACTAGGAAAGCAGTCTCCTATATTCCTCAAAAAAATCTATAATAACAATCCATTTGACTCCAAATGCCTTCATTCGTTGCAAAGCCAATAAAATTAAATGTTATACTTAATTAAATGTAGCTGATTGCTCTGACCAGAGTACAGAAATAGAAATCCAATCAGCATACAGCTTCCTTTAAGTCTGAGCATCTCTAAGATGTCACTTTCTCATTTTTTGTGTGAAAATAGAAGAAAATTGCATGTAATTGTGACCGAATTAATAAACATCGGCATCTGAGAGGTCAGATGTTTCAACATGTTTACTCAAAGCAAATGCATGCGTGCACCCACAGACACACGTGTGCACGCATAGACACATGTGCACACTCCCTGGTCCTCTTCCCCAAAATATTCACACCATAACCCCTCCTTCCCTGCCTCAACTCCAAGGGACATCAATCATTTGGGATCTGTTTGATGTGACTACGTAGAGACCAGATACATATTGTATGCACTGTATGCTGGGTTCTTTTCTGTTTTCCTGGTTTAATGAAAAAAGCATCAAGCCTTAATTCTGACCCTCCCCTCCAGCCTTGACCCAGTTTAAACTGCAGAGCTATATGGTACCTTCTTGACCGTCTCTAATATTCTCCTTAGCAGTTCATAGTTAGCTTTCAGCCATTTCCTGTGTCCGTTCAGGTACCCTGTCATTACGAGCATGATGTTTCTTAAACTTTGAAATAAAGAGGCTAGCATTTTTATAAGCCTTACCTTCAAGGAATAAGTGAGAAATATTTGAGAGCAAAAAAAAAATTATTCGCTGTAAAAGCATTGTTTTTCCTTCATAAAATATTAATTTCGGATCAGGTGAAATGCAGCAGAAATATTTATGATAACATATCCCTTTGCAAGCTCAGTTTGGTACCACTGGTGAATTCCCAGTGGAGAACAAGAGTTCTCCAGGATAACAAGGAAATGTGATTTGTTGCTTTACATATTTCCAATTGTTTAAACCGCTTATGGTACCATGAGGGTATTAATTATTTTCGGATTAAGAGCCACACCAGAACCAATACATTTATAAAACAAGTCTTTCCTTCCTAACATATTTGCCGAGACCCCAGGTGGGTTTCAAGCTCAGAAGCCGCCACCCGGTTTGAAAGCCCAAATCTAATGTACGTTCTTTGGAAATCTAAAGCAAACGACTATCTATAAGACCTTGCTTTCTTTATTTTAATAGTTTTCTGAAATATTTATGTGCTTTCACCATCAAATCCATTATCTTCTTAAAAAAGCTTTTCAACCCACAAAGTACTTAGCAAGCTAATTGAATATAATAACAGGGACCATCCCCTCCAAAACTGGGGGGTTGTTTGGCTAGAATGGGTGTGTAAGGCAGGGACTCCTCTAGTCTCAATACCCCACCTATGCTGTCCTCTCTTTGATATGGTCCTCTTTATCCCTTGAGAGCAGCGGATTGAGTTTTAATGGGAGGCAGCATAGCATAGAACAGTGATGCTCAAACTGGGCTTCATTTTGGACCCCAGAGAGCCTAGGTGTCTGTAAATCCCATGAGAACACTATCACTGAAATGAAAGCACAGATTTCTTAGCCAAAATTAGAGTGTATTCTGTTGCTTCTGCCTAGGCTTTGGAACCTAGTACATAGTCAAGCAATTATAACGCCCATGTTGGCATTTAGGATGAGATTTGCATTGGCATCTAATGTTTAATACAGTTGATATCTCTCCTTGTTGGAGAAATAAACAGTCATCCTGAAAAGAGGTAGGCTCACCCCACAGACTCCCCAGGGCCCCAGAATCTCCTGTCCACTCCCTCCCTGACTGTGGGTCCCTGTAGACAGAGTGCAGTCTCTTCTCGAGACCCCCAAGTGCTTTTGCCCACATCCCCACCGCAGAGCCAGCTCTGGACATAGTAGTGCCATTTGCACCGAGGACCCTGCTGTGACTGACAGATGGCACCTGAGCATCTCTTCTCTTTGATCACAAAAGTCAGGCTTACTTAGCCTTTGTTTCTCTGGCTAACTAGGAAGAGAAACTGAAAGAAATGCCCCTATTCATATAAAAAATAAATGTACAAACACATGAGATTTTCTCCCTGGCTGGACCTTATAGCCTCTCCGGGTTGCTGAGTGAAAGTAAGAAGAGCAAGCTTCCAATGATGATCTTTTATCTTGCTCACTCTCTAGACCCTGAAGCCCCTCGATGGCCTGCACCCCCTTCCATTATCATGCCCCAAGAAGGGTCAGGGTGACTCAAAAGGAGCTGTAGAGAAATGAGTAAGGAAATCTTCCTCTGACCCCATAGGAGCTGCGTGGACCCCTCTGGGCATGCCTTCCTCTGTGTTCCAATACCACCGTATGTTCCTCTATTATTTACAGATACATATTTAATTCCACTCCGTACAATCGCTTACAGCGCCATGGAGAAAGCAAACTAGTGTTACAGGGAAGAGCTTTGCTCTGGGTCTCTGATTCCTCGTATCTACACGGATGGTGCCCAGCGCATCGGAGAACCTCAATACACGCTCATAGAATACATGAACAAATTCAACCCCAAACACAGTTGTAGGAGCCTGGATTCTACGCACTCATTGCCTAGACCAAGACCCGGCACAGGAATCTATGCCTGGTGAGATTAGAAGCCTTTCCCACTCGTATCGGTGGCGTCAGTGTTTGGACGTGGTGGACTTGCTTTATCCATTTCACTGAAAATTAACTCAGAAATAACTCTAAGCATATCGAGGATTCTTTATGAGCAGTGGCGTGACTGAATTTCCATTTAGGATGAGCCCAGGACAGCGAGGCAGGTGGAAGCACCCTGCCTTGGTGCTTCCCTCAGGAAAGAGAAAATGCTGGTGTGGGACACTAAGCGCAGACAAGGGAAGCTCTTACGTCCATGGAAGTATCTGGGGCATTTTAAAAATATCAATACCTGGGCTCTACCCCAGGACAACTGGATCGAACTTTCTGGGGTGTCGGTATTTGTAATTCTGAAGGCAGACAGATGTGAGAACCCACACTTGTCCCACCAGGACTAGTGAACATCAGGGAAGTGCTTCTCATTTCTGAAGACTAAAACCTAAAAGTCATACAGGACATTCAATCTTAGAATTCAAGTTAACGTCACTCCCTTATATTTCCATATCTTCGATAGCTTATGGTCCCATGGCATCCTCACGAGAGCCCTACCACAGCTGTTGTGTGACCCCACGTTCCAGATAAGCAAACTGAGGCTCAGAGCAGTTGAGCCAATGTATTACTAAAAAGCATCCAGGGGAATGGTTTGCAATGCCCGCTTATTGTACGTGCAATGTAGGGCACGCTGCTTAACTTTTGTGAACGTCAGTTTGGTTTAGTATAAAATAAGGATGATAATACGGATCGTACAGGGTTACCACAGCAGAGCAGGGACACGTAACAGGTGTTCGATGTCCATGACATACGCATGTCAGGAAGGGAAGGGCCCTGATAATATATCACCTTCCTAAAGCCTGTGGACACAGAATTCTTCCTGTCTGCCTCGCCACACCTCATTCTCACCACATCCTTTACAAAGTGACTGAGACCAGATAGAACTCTACCGTTCTTGGGCGGAACTTAGATGCTCTGAATAAAGTCAAGAGCGGCTTATCTTGAAAGTGCCACCCCTTACGTCATGCTAAGGCCACCACCTGGCTGGCCCATACTGTTGTGGGTCACCAAGACCCCAAATTTTGCTTTTTAAGTGCTAGAAAGTTCGGATTTCTTTCATGACAGGTTAAAATTCTTTCTATAGAATAGACTGTTCACATCTTTCGAAAGCTGCTAGTGACATCTTTTCTGAACTCTTAACTAAGATTTTAAAATATGAGCTGTTACAGATCAAATACTTTTTGGACAAGGCAAAAGTTAAGGGTTTCCTCCGCAGCCCCTACCCTGTCCATCCCTGATGTCTCCCGTGTGAGCACTTGGGCAAAGCCTCTGCAGGGTTGTGCTGCAGGAAGCTTGATCAGAGAAGATGATAAAATGGGAGAAACATAATAACATACATCCAAGTTATTTAGACTATTTTTTATCACCAAATATGGAAGAATCATGGGGTTTTTTTAAGATTTCACTTATTTATTTGAGAGAGCACAGAGGGAGAGGGAGAAGCAGACTCCCCACAGAGCAAAGAGCCCGACTTCGGACTTGATCCCAGGACCTGGGATCACGACCTAAGCCAAAGGCAAATGCTTAACCAGCTGAGTCACCCAGGTGCCCCAGAATACAGTTTTTTTTTTTAAATAGAACTATTTTACAGAATCTTTGAGCTGGAAGAGACCTATTTGGCACAACTGATGATTTTTCAGGTGAAAAACTGAGGCAGAGCTTTTCAACGCTTTGTTCAAGGCTACACGGTAGACAGCAGGTGGGGCTGGAAAGCAACTTCTTCCCTGGGACCACCTCCCCAGGCCTCTACTCCAAGGCAGTAAGCCCTTGGAGGGGACTGTCCTGCACCCTATGATTCCTTCACTCTGTACCTAAGAGCTGGCCAAGAGCCAGGCCAGAGAGGGCCCTCCATTTAAATTGTCTTCCTGTATCCCATCTCAACCCTGCTAATGATGCACTCAAAGAAATGAAGTAAGTGTATAAACAATATGTTTAAGTGGTGGACGGTCCTAAAATGGGGAAGGGGTGCAAATCTATCCTGCATGACCATAATCAAGTAATTTAATTCCTCTAAATATTAATATCCAAAAATCAATGTCAATATAACCCTAGAAACCCAAATGTAACACAGCTGAGCTTACAGCAACCTGCAGAATTTGCTTTGTTATACAAGGAATTGCCTATGCATCTTTCCATAACGTTGTATCATTTGCAAAACATTTTCAGATGCATCGACCGATTTCATACTCAAAACAGCACGGTAAAAGAAAGATGTGGGCATTTAGCATTTATAAATGAGGAGACTCCGACTGCTCCTACGAGGTCACACAGCCAGTTAATGACGGAGCTGAGACCCAGCAGCATCCTTCAACGTCCAGGGCAGGACTTTTCCAGTATTTGATGCACATCGTTTGTGTTATATGGATACATGTTCAAGCCCTTTTCCCCACCTCCGTGGAGGACACAACTTTCAAAGTGGCCACGCCCAGGTATTCCACACCACATCCAGAGAGGACTGTCAGCAGATGAGAGCCTAGCAGCTGCCTCCCCTTTCCCTGCTGCCACTCACGAGAAGCAGCAGGTGGGGCACACAGCCGTGAAGTCACACACGGAGTGTCTGAGCACCTGGGGCTTAGTCTGGCTCCTTAGTAACTTTCCTGCCCTTACTGGTCCAGGATCACACAGCTCAAGTCCAAAGCCCATCCTTTGTCATGCATACTCCCTAAATATCAAAACCCAGGGGATCTTCCCGAGTTCCTTTCCCTGTGCTATCAACATCCAAGCTGCTGACCCCTGTGGTCCCACCAAGCCAGGCAAAGCCTCCCAGGAACATCGGCTATTCTAACATCTTCATATATTCGCACATGGCACTGCATTTGCCCAGCACACCTCCCCTAATTCTGAGCCAAGAAGAGGTAGACTTACCCTGCAAGACTCAGTTCAAGTACTCTCTCCTTTGTGAAGATTCCCCTGGCCTCCAAGGCATAGAGGATTTGTTTTGTTTTATATGCATCTGTTTTTACAAAGCACTTTGATAGCAGCCATCGTAGAAAGAGGCAGAATCTATGTCATACTGAGTTTTAGGAGTGCCTTGAGGATGGAGGTTATGTCTTATTGGGCACAATATTTGCACAAAGTAAGTTTTCAGTAAGTAGCACTCAGATAGATTAATGGATGAATGCCAACAGATGGATGGCAGAATGATCTAGAAGTGGTTAGAGCTCAGTGGGGTGTAATCTGATGACTGGACAGGAAATGGAATTTTTGAGTCCTATGCATTCAGACTTTTCTCGCAGATGGGTGATCTTGGGCACATAAGTTAACTTCTCTGAACCTCATTCTTTTTATCACTGAAGTCCACTCCCTACCCTGCTACACTTAGCTGGGAGCCCCAGGAGGCTGATGGGTAGAAACCACACCAATGCCTCTTCACCCTTGGCTTCCTGTTGAGTTTGGCCAATGGGAGACAGCAGCAGGAGATCCTGGCCAGGAGAAGTGTAAGATGGGGTTTTCTACGCACCCACCACGCTCCCTCCCTCATACTGTAGAAGCCACAGTTCCCTTCCCACTAGCCCCATGCCTGGGTCCCAGTGACACCTGGCTCCCCTGACCCCTCCAAGCCCGAGCATGGCAAAAGCATCCCCAGGCCCTCCACTTTCCATTGTGGCTTCCCCATACCCTGTCCATAGCTTTTAAACCATCTCTTTATTAAACTTCTCAAATTACCAATTTGAGCGTGCTGTTTCTTGCTAGAACCCTAACTGATACCATGGGCAATATCTTTCATACCCCCCAGGGCCTCTGTGTAAATTAAATGTAATCACTGATGTAAAGTTCCTACTCAATACTCCCAGGGTCTCTGCGGCTAATTTATATGGTAAACGGAGTTAATAATCTCTCCTACGTGGGTGAATATAAGCCACGAATAAAATGTTGTGTCCTATGAAAGCGCTACAGAAATGTAGCTTCCAATAAATATTTCATGGCAGGTCCCGCTTGGAAAGGAGAGCATCCCTTCTCCTGCACGTGCTCGGGCGCGAGCAGGAGCTAGCGCGTCCCGGGCGCCCAGGGGACGCCCGCACAACTGCACGCGAGGGAAAGCCAGGCTCAGGACGTGTGTGCTCAGTTCCCCGGGGCAGACAGGATGGATCCTGACAGAAAGAGGACAGCATGTCAGGGAAAAATCCCCTCCCCCACCCCACTCCAGAAATAAACCAATTATCGACCTGGATTGATTCTCTCCCCATCACTTCCTCTAAGCTGGCACCTGTGTCCCATTTTAACAAGAAACGACAGTAGCGTGCTCACCAGAATTAAAACATGACATGCCTGGCTCAGTAATGAGTTTACTTTTTGTCTCCACAGGCTGAATTGAAGATCCCTCTTATTCGCAGGGAGCCAAGAACTATGAACAGACAGTAAGTACTGCGACGTCACCGTGAGTCCCAATCTCCCCTCTCCTGGTGGAGGAAGGACGGGTGCCAATGAACTCCCCCAGGAAGGGCATTTCCCATTTCAGGGCCGAGCTGGAGAGGCTGGGGTCAGGGTCAGAGGTGTGTGTTCGTGTCACTGAGCCTCTTGCCCAGAGTGCCAGCGTTTTCTGCGGCCAGGTCACTTGTTCTTACCCAGCCTGGTTGTGTGGCCGGGACAGGGACGAGATACCCCAGCACCAGCATGCCAGAAGGGCACCCCGAAATACCACCCATCGTGTCACAGCCCGGGGCCTGAAGGTAGAACCGTAGGAACCGTGGCTGCCATGCTTGTTCCCACAGCAGAGAACTTGGAGCCCAACTGTCTCTTTGTGGAGCACCCCGAGGGGTGATGTGGTCAGTGTGGGGTATCCTAATGTGCACCTGGGTCTGCAAAAAATCCATCCTGTTCCTGATGTCTATGACTATAATAAATAGAAAAAAAACTAGCAGGCCCCCAAGTCGTGAGAAATACTTATAATGAAAAACGCACACAAAAAAAACCTTTAAATTGAGAAAATTTGGTGTACTAATTTTTAAATCAACCCACTTTGCTTATTTTGCCAACGGGAAAGGTAACGCTCTTATTCTCACTGCCATTGTGTGAGACAGAGCATGCGTTCCCGTCAGGCAGACCTAGTGCAAATCCGTTGTCGTGCCGCATCATTTTATAGCTGTATGATCTTGGGGAAGTTACCTGACCTTCCCTCCAGAAAGCAGGGTCTGGCCTGGGGAAGGAGGACTGCCTGGTTTCTGGGTGGATTCCTGGTCTTGGAGGGAGCCTGGGGGACACCCCAGGGTAACCAGGTGATGCCTGGGTCTCCCAGGTGGGTGCCGGAGGCAGGGCTGGTGTCCAGAGTGACACGCAGGCAGCAGGTCCAGCATCACAGCTGTCCCAGACACCCACAGGTTTTGGGGGGGTGGGAGCGCGACCTCACACACAGCCAGGGCCAGGCCTGTGGGATACAGAAGCTGGGGCTGCTGCTTTTCTTCTTGTCGCGGAAGTGCAGCGGGAGCTCCCTGGCACACAGGTCACAGGTGGGCTCCGCGTCTGGCTCCAAAGCTAGCGTATGGAGCATCTCCTCCCTGCGAGGTGCTAGGGCTCCCTTCTCTTCTTTGATCCTCCCGCGGCGAGTGGGGCCAGATGGCCCGCACCACTACCTTCTCTGAGCATCAGCTTCCTGGTCTCAGTGGCTCCTCTGAGACAGCGCAGAAAGTGGGGATGGAGCCAGGGCTGGGATTTGAGTCTGTCTGACCAAATCCAGCGTCCCTTCTGTTGGTCCCAGCTCTGCGGGAACCTGAGGAAGGCAGGAGCTGGGCAGGCGAGGCCAGGGTAGGTCAGAGAGCTTACTGATCCAGGGTCACATGACAAAGAGGATGAATTATAACCGGTGATGAAGGTGGCAGACAGCAGCTTCATCGTAAGATAAAGAAATAGTCCGTGGCGGTGGAACAAATAGCGAGGCAGGCGCGTCCGCTTCCCACCAACCTGGGTGCCTTAACACAGCCAAAAATGTACTCTTTCAAAGTTCAGGGGGGCTAGGAGTCCAAAATCAAGGTGTGGGCAGGCCTCTGCTCACTGCAAACCCTCAAGGGAACATCCCTTCTTACCACCACCACCACCACCCCCTGTCCCCAGCTTCCGGGTGCCCCAGGTGCTCCTCGCTTGTGCCTACATCACTCCTCAGTCTGTCTCCACCCTCCACTGGCCTTTTTCTCTGTGTTTATGCCTTTTCTTCCTCTGCCTGTTTCAGACCACCCTCATCTCTCTCTTATAAGCACATTTGTCATTGGGTTTAGGGTCCCCCTAGATAATCTAGGATGACTTCACCTCAAAACCCGTAACTTAATTACATCTGCAAAGACCCTTCTTCCTCATAAGGTCATGTTCACAAGAGCCCAGGATTTGGGCATGGAAATATTTTAGGGCTGCCACTCAACCCACTAGGGCAAGCTTTATGTTCAGACCCATCCCCTTCTTTGGGGGGCACTGTGGGGTTACTGTGACAATCTCAGCAGCGTTTGCTGAGTTTCCAACTGGTTTTGTGGTTGAGAGCCCCTGCCCTGCATCCCTGCTTCTCTTCCTCCCTGTGCTTCCACCTTATGCCAGCAGTCTCCTCCATCAAGAAAAGAGGTGTCTCACCTTCAGGAGGACTTTAGGTAGCTTTGATTTTTAGCCAGACAGTTGGCCTCTGGGCAATTGCCATCTCATCAAGCTTCCAAAAGGTGGCTTTAAGAGTTCAGCATTAAATTCGTGCAGGAAAGGAAGTTCCCAGAGGACAGCCAAATCATCATAACTTCTTAAACATGCCTTTTCTCCTCTTAGGATGCTGAATTGGAATCTGTATTTTCACAAGTTCCCCAGTAGATTTCTAGCCACATTAAAGTTTGAGACTCCCTTGACTAGACCAGTGGCCCCCAGAGCTCTCTGCCTCCAGGCACGCTCAAGAAGCAGTTACAATATTCACCAAGATAGGACCCAGAGAAGAGTCACATATGGGATGTTGCGTGAGCATGGTTTGGAAATTTATGACCCTCCTTCCATAGACGCCCACACACACACACACAGGCTTTATCCGACTGTGCCTTGGGGGAGCACTCCTTCCTCTGTGAAAATCATTAACCCAGTTAATTCAGAGCAGTAGATTTTTTTATAATAATTTTTTATTATATTATGTTAGTCACCATACTTACATCCTTAGGGGGTTTTTTTTGTTTTTTTTTAAAGATTTTATTTATTTATTTGACAGAGAGAGAGACAGCCAGTGAGAGAGGGAACACAGGAGGGGGAGTGGGAGAGGAAGAAGCAGGCTCCTAGAAGAGGAGCCTGATGTGGGGCTCGATCCCAGGACCCCGGGATCATGCCCTGAGCCAAAGGCAGACACTTAATGACTGAGCCACCCAAGCGCCCCTACATCCTTAGTTTTTGATGGAGTGTTCCATGATTCATTATTTGCACATAACACCCAGTGCTCTATGCAATACGTGCCCTCCTTAATACCCATCACTGGCCTATCCCAACCTGACTGAGCAATAGGACCGTCAGGGAGGCTCTGATCGAAAAGCAGTTTCAGTGTCCTTCCCCAGACCAAAGGAATCGGAATGCCTGCACACTGACTTGACTTACGATGCTCAACTCAGTCTCATCTTAGCTAGGGTTGCAAAATACGGCTGCAAGAGGTCTCACCGCTCTGCAACCTGGAATTCCTGGTGAGTTTTTTAAACTGGAATTCTAAATAACCTTTGTAACTACAGCTAATTCCTTACTATCTCCCAAGGGGACTTTTACAATGAATGAATGAAGACAAATGAAAGGACAATACAGAGACAAATTACACATTGACACACACGTGTGTATACACAATACAAGTACGTGCACATGTAGTTCCCTATAGATGTGTTAATTCAGTCCAAAGCATTTACTGAGTATACACTGTGCTGGGCGCCTCCCTTATGAAGCTGAGAAAGACCTAGTTCCTGCCCTCAAACAGCATTAGCTGGTTGGACAGATCACTTTAGTCTTATGCAGCAAGAGATGGGAAAGCACCATCAATGCTAAGGACTGTGGATGTCATGGCTCTAAATCGCTTCTGAAATTAGCAGGCTATTTCATATTTCCTCTCCCTGCAGCAAAGCTTTCAGCTTCCCGAGCAATCAATCAAAATACCTAAAGCCCCACTCCCTGGAGCACACCGGTGCTGTTAGAGTAGACAGACCTACTTCCTCCATCAGGGCTGGATGAAGGGGTCTTAGGGTTTGGTTCCAGGATATCTTCATCATTCTGAACAGAATGGATAAGAATCTTGGTGCTACAGCTCTGAGTGTTTTGAAAGAGATGGAGGTCATGAGAGTGATTGCTTCTGGGCCCTTCTAGTCAGCGAACGTCCTGCCCTGGCCAGGCTGCTTCAGGCTCTCAAGAGGGAGACACACTCACACATCCCAGACTGGAGACTGATGGGGGCACGCACCCCTGTAGTGCCCACTTTGAAACGTGATGAAAAGGTGTGACAGCCAACTAGCTTTGTTCATTGTTAAAATTATTCACAGTCCTCGTGGAAATTTTAGAAAATATACAAAAGTACAAAGAAGAAAACAAAAGTCACCGTTTATCTTAGCATCCAAAAATAAACACTACTTTGCTGCAGGATTCTGAAGTTATTTTTCTGTATCCTTACGTAACATTTTGAAATTTCAGCAAACCTACTTTTATTTTTTTTAATTTTTTTTATAATAACATTTTTTATTATATTAGTCCCCATACAGTACACCCCTAGTTTTTGATGTAGTGTTCCATGATTCATTACTTGCGTATAACACCCAGTGCACCATGCAATACATGCCCTCCTTACTACCCATCACCAGCCTATCCCATTCCCCCCACCTCCCCTCTGAAGCCCTCAGTTTGTTTCCCAGAGTCCATAGTCTCTCATGGTTCATTCCCCCTTCTGTTCACTCATTTATGGAACATAAGAAGCAGGAAGATCTGTAGGAGAAGAAAGGGAAGAAGAAGGGGGAGCAGTAAACAGCAAACCTACTTTTAAAACTTCTACTGTTTTCATTCATTCAATAATACCATTTTTTGTTATGAGCATGGTCTTCTTCAAAATCAGTGTTTTAAAGCTAGTGCTTAAATAAGGCTTACAATCCTTTATCCATAATTCCAAATCTAAAGCCTCCAAAATACTGAAAACCCTCAGTAACTAATTTGGCAGCAAAACTTGACCTACAATGAAATGAAGTTATGTGTGTTCTTCATTTATCCCTCTTATTGTGAATATATCTACATGTTTCACAGCAGAAATATTAGTACGTTTCATGACCAGGTGATTCTCCAAAACTTACAGGTGAAATTACTAACATCAGTACATGTACAATATTACTTTCCTAAAATCCAAAATATTCTGAATCCCTAGCCCTAAGGAATTTGGATAAGGAATGGCGGGCGTGTATTTTATTCAGTGGTTTATTTTATCCTGACCTTGATGTTGGACATTTCAGTTGTTACCCATAAAGTTTTATGAGGCAGTTTTATTGCCAAGATTAAACTTTATACTCTAGGAGTATTAGAGAAGGCTGTGTCACTATGGTCCCTAGCATGCAGTGCTGTGTGTCCTATTCCATGTAAAACAAATCGCGACAGTCTATTATTAAACAGGGACACAGGTTCAATCGAATTATCTGACAACTTACTATTTCTTCTCTTGCTTCAAGAAACTTGACTTTCACATTCATTTATTTGGGCAAGAGTTGATGATAAACAAAGGAAACCAGTAAAATAGTTTGAGAGCTACAGTCTTACAGGTATGGACTTTAAGCTGCCACCCATGGCTGTCACCCTGGACTTAAGAGTCTTCTTGAATACGCACTGCCTTCTGAGGCAGTGAGCTTAAAAATTGGAAGAAAGTTCCTCATTGTATTGACACCAACAAAGCCAACTTCAAGGCAGTGTTATTCGTTGACCCTGTACGTTTCTCTAAGCAAACAACAGTGCTCTTCTGCGATACTTTCCCCTCTAAGTGCGCAGCCTGGTGGTGCGAAAGGAAGGGTAAAGAGATAAACAGCACTACAAACCAGGAGTGTCTCCAGGCCGGCACACCACTAGCCCTTTGCACGGGGATCTGTGCCACACCGTGCATCTCCTTAGCACGAAACCCCACTCCCACGTCACCGCTTAAGACTGCCAGCCGGGGTAACAGGTTCCAAAATTCAGAGTCAGCTAAAGCCACATGTCTTGGATTCCAAAACCCACGATCATTGTGCCGTATTGAACTGCTTCACAATGATTAAGAATATCATCTTTTCGTATTTCTCATCAGGGACACATCCCCAAACTGAAAGACTCTTTTGCTTATGAGAGGCATATTTTCTCTTCGAAAACTTGCATGATAAAAGCCACTCAATTGCTGGGTGGGAAAGGAGATCAGCTCCTCTCAAAAGAGCCCAGCTCCTCTCAAAAGAGCCCAGCTCTGTGTCTGGTACACAGGAGATGGCCAATAAATGATATTTCCCTCCGTATGTATGCATGATAAAACTCCCTGTAAACTCCAGGGCATTGTTTTCCTCCATGGAATATGTGAACAACCCCTGTCTTCGACCTCAGGGAACAACTTTGTTTTGATTTGCAGGAATTCATAAGTGTAAATCCCACTGAATCTTGGGGAAGAGAGAAGCCGCAATTTTGGCATCCTGAGATCAGAGTCTTGCACCCAGCAGAGTCGTCAGTGTGGCTGCCTTCCTAGTTCCCCAGAAGTAATTATGAACCAGCTCTCGGGCCAACCAGGCCCATCCGCTTGCGATCAGAGCCGCATCGCCAGCATTCAGCTTTGTTGTTGGCTGGTAATTAAAAAGCTGCAAGCTGTGAGATACAGCTGAGATCCAGGGCGAGCGTTGGCCAGAGGTCACAGAACCGGCCTGTGGTTCCCATGCAGGAGCAGCAGGGGCGGCTGCCCCTGAGACTCTTGGAGATGGGTGGGGATGGGCCAATGGAGGATTTCAGGATAGCCTTCTTTTCCTCTTAACGGCAAAATCGCCAGCCGGTGAAAGAACTACCTGACTCAACTCACCTGCCACCACTCGGGAAACTTCCAGCTAACCAAACTTAGTCTCCTGCTGACCAGCCACAAGGTTGGACTTTTCATGCTTATGCCCTTTATTTTTTTTTAATATTTTATTTATTTATTTGACAAAGAGAGAGAGACAGCCAGCGAGAGAGGGAACACAAGCAGGGGGAGTGGGAGAGGAAGAAGAGGGCTCCCAGCAGAGGAGCCTGATGCGGGGCTCGATCCCAGACACCGGGATCATGCCCTGAGCCAAAGGCAGACACTTAATGATTTAGCCACCCAGGCGCCCCTGCTTATGCCCTTTAAAAACATCACAAAGAATAGAGAAGGCTGTGACTTATTTTAATATTGAGTTTACTGCTGTCATACAAGGAATGTATATTGGTTGTAGAAAATTTAAAAATGCAAAGCATACATATAAAGAAAAAAATACCATAATAGAACTACTGAAAAGTGGTCAACATTATGGGCATTTTTTAAGGCTTTCTTATAAAACAATGCATTCTGTTTTGTGTTTTAATGTTAATATGCCATAACTATTTTCCAATGTTACTGAAGTTATTTCCATAGCATTACAATCTTCCATAATTCAGACACGTCATATTTTATATTCTCCCACTGCTAGAAAACATCACATCTCATGAACGGATTTGACAATGTCTATGAATACCCCCATGTCTTAAGATACTGTGTTTTATTACCTGGCAATAAGCAAAACCAACCACCCTGGAATGTCCCATGAGCCAGGCCAGTGTGTGGAGAACCTGACCCACAACGACAATTTATAACAACCGCATAGTATTTGAATGTGTAAACGTGCAGAGAAATTGAAAGTAAGGTCCAGCATTTCTGGTTGGGTCCTCCACGAAGTCCAAATCACTAGTCACCCTCTTGTCCTAGTTTGCATATATCCAACATTTCCCCACCAATAAGACACAGGAAGAGAGGGAAATTGACTTCATGAAAACCTTTGGTCATATTCAAATGCACCAGAAACCAAAAACCTGAAAAACTTTTCAAAAGTCATGCATGGACATGATTTGGGGCCAAAATCAGGAAGTCCTAGAAAAAGGTACTCATTTAGAAAGAGCAAAAGGAATTTCCCAGACGCCTGGCTGCCTGGAATTTCAGAATTCCTGGTAAAGAGAAACCAGGTCACGAAAAAAAGCAGAGGCCAAATATTGAGTAGGAGAGTAGCAGGGCCTCCTGTGTGGTTCTGTTCTCACTTTCTATTCTTCCCCATTACTTTTTTCAGAGGGAGGGGATATATTTTTTAAGATACATATTTTAAGAGCTTAAAAATTATTCTATTGAGTTAGTTGAAGAAGGGAAGTATTAAAGTCAAACGTTTATTTAGCTGTCACAATGAGGAAGCCAAATACTTCCGTGATTAAGAGAGTGGGCTCTGGAGTGATCTACTGGGATTATCAGCTCTGACACTTACGGGCTGTGACACTTAAGGCAATTAATGAGACTCTCTGAGTCTTGTTTCTTTAATCTGTTAAATGGGAGTAGTAGCTATCTCAAAGTGTTGTTGAGAAGGTTAAGTGACTTAATAGATGCAGTATGGGGGCACTTGGGTGGTAACTGGCTCAGTCAGTTAAGCCTCTCCCTTCGGCTCAGGTCGTGATCTCAGGGTCCTGGAATCGAGCCCCTTGTTGGGCTCCCTGCTCAGTGGGGAGTCTGCTTCTCCCTCTCTCTCTGCCTCTCCCCTGCCGCTTGTGCTCTCTCTCATTCTCCCAAATAAATAAAAGAATCTTTTAAAAAAAAAATATATATATATATATGAAATACACATTAGTACACAGTGTGTTTAGCACCGTGTCTGGCACAGAGTGTGCACTCCGCGGATGTTGTAGCCGATCGTACTTCATCAACATGGCCGCGTGCGCTAGTGCAACGTGACCTGGATACTTCCCATTCGGGAGTGAATCTTTTCTCCACCTTCTCTAACTTGTGTGGGCCTGTGACAGCACTGACCAATGGAATATGACAGTAGGGACACTGTGCCACGTCTGGGAAGAGGCCCCAACAGCCAGGCAGCTCTGCTTCCTGCCTTTGGAAGCTGGCTTCCACTGGCCACATGCCCCGACCGCCACGTCGTGAGAAGTATGAGCCACGTGGGAGAAGCCCGCAGGGGGAGACAGGGAGGCTGAAGTGCACGGACACCAGACGTGAGAGTCGGAAGGCCATCTCGGGCATCCAGCCTGGTCCAGCTCCGAGATAGCCGTCTGAATGCAGCAGTGTGAGCTGAGAGCCAGGAGAGATAAAAATAAATCCTCGTTTCTAAGCCACTGCTTTGGAGTGATGAGTTATGTAACAATAGATGTCTAGAATAGATGTTGTCTCCTATGTTTATGATCACAATTATTAGTTCGTGCAAGACCCTTTGCTGTTGAATATTCAGGATATAATTTAGAGATTCCGATGCCTTGATATCCCACCTTAAAGAACACCCATTTCAGATGAGAATGGCGATAAATAACTAATAGTGGGTGAGCAGAATGCTAATAAGGGCTTCTTTGCCCCATGTGTGTGCAAAGTACTCAAGGGACAGGGGAGTGGTCCTCTCTGGGAGCAGATCCTGGGGAAAGGGTGCAGCGCTGGTAGAAGACACATCCTCACAGAGAAGGCGACAGTTGAGCTGAGCTTGGGGGCTCATGGGATGTCACTGAGCAGCAAACGGAAGAGGGAGCAGGGATGGACTAGCTACCACAGCTGGAAAAACTCTACAAGGGTTTGATGCAAAGGGGTAACATTACATCGACTGATAATTTGAATTTTGTTCCTTAAAAACTGATTCTAAGTAATGGGAGAGAGAATTTCTTGCCTGCTTATGATGGATGGTAGAATTCTACTTCCCAAGTCTCTTTATTGGCAGGGAAAAGAAGGAGCCACAATTTGTAATCAGGAGGAGGATAAAGGCCTGGGTTGGAATTGCAGCATTTAAAAACTCCGTGTTGATGGGCTGAATTTTGCTGCCCCGCGATGTTGCCGTTTTGGACAGGCTGCAATTAGAGGCTTTCGTGCTGCTATCTGTTGCCGTTGTTGTTTGTTTGAACAAAAATTCTTTGAATAATGAAAATTCTACATCCAGATCCGCTTCTGCGGACTTTTCTGAGGATTCCATCAAAGATCCAAGAAACGTTATGAGGAAGAAACACAAGAACTTCCTCTGCCATCGTTGGCAAGGTCGCATTTTCTTCCTTTAGTTTCTCCAATTCCTTTAAATACTGATTAGAAATAAAACAGTATCGGGGCGCCTGGGTGGCACAGCGGTTGGGCGTCTGCCTTCGGCTCAGGGCGATCCCGGTGTTGTGGGATCGAGCCCCACAACAGGCTCCTCCACTGGGAGCCTGCTTCTTCCTCTCCCACTCCCCCTGCTGTGTTCCCTCTCTCGCTGGCTGTCTCTCTCTGTCAAATAAATAAATAAAATATTTAAAAAAAAAGAAATAAAACAGTATCATGAGATATGAGTCAGGTATAAAGAGCAATAGAACAACTTTGTTTTTTAAAATTACCACTGCTTTTGAAGTTTCATCCACTTTTCTGGGATCACAAATCCCCACCCCCTCAGGGAACAACTGTTCTGAATTCTGTGTTCATCCTTCACTTGCTTTTATTTTTCATTTTATATCATTAAAAATAATTTGCTTGGTTTTGCTTCCTTTTTGAACCTTAGGCCCCCCAAAAATCATACCACAGGGTATATTTTGGGCCCAGACTACGTGGTTTTGTGACATCTGGTTCCTCCCGTTATGGGCTGTGAGCTCTTAAGCAAGTTAGTAAATGTCCCTGTGCCTATTTTCTCAACTGCAAAACTGAAATAATAATAGTACCCTCTTCTCAGGAAGAGGGGCTCATTTGTGTAAGACGTTGAAAGTGGTGCCTGGAACACATAGTGTGGGCTCCACTAAGTACTAGCTATTACTCCACAATCTGTTTTATGACTGCCCCAAATTACATTCCAAAGATAATCCATGCTGTCATGGATAGCCCTAAATCCTTTGATCTCATGGCTATATACTATTTCCTTACGTGCATAAAATACTATTTAATTATCCACTGACATTGGGTTGTTCTCCAGATTCGGCTTACACTGGTGCCGCTAAGAACATTCTAGTTTGTTGGAGCATATATTCTAGCCTGTGGGCACATATTCTAGAGTTATCTGTATATAAGGGTATATTCTCAGGATTAAAATAGCTGGGGCACCGAGGAAGCATACCTTCAACTTTACTAGACCAAGTCTTAGTTTCCGAAGTCGCCAGGCCGTTGTACCCTCCCACGTGTGTATAAGTGACCCAGCTGTTTTAAAACCTCATCCACCCTCCACACTGGCAACTTTCATTTCTACCCAAATTGGGGGTGATTTTAATTTACCTTTGTTGATGACAGATGCGGTTAAGCATCTTTTCAAATACTTGTCAGCAGGGCGCATGGCTGGCCCAGTCAGTTAGGTGTCTGGATCTTGATCGTGGCTCAGGTCGTGATCCCAGGATCCTGGGATCAAGCCCCACATCGGGCTCTGTGCTCAGCGGGGAGTCTGCTTGAGGATTGTCTCCCTCTGCCTCTGCCCCTCCACCCACTCGTTTGCTCACTCACTCACTCTCTCTCAAATAAATAAATCTTCTTTAAAAACCCAAATATTTGTTAGCTATTGTTTTTGTCCTATGCATACAGTACTTGCTTAAATCTTTTCCCACCTTTCTATCAGACGTTTTGCCTTTTTCACATTGATTGGTATGAGTTATTTATTTACTCTGCACGTTTTCTCCAGTTTGGGACTTAAGTTTTCATTCCTCTTGGATGTTCTCTTTCAGTGACCATGACTTTGAGGCAGTGGAGGAGACCAAACTTTTCTTTGTGATTTCTTGAGTCTGTGTATTGTTTAAAGAAACATTCCTTCATTGAGTTTGCTTCCTCTATTGAATTCTAAACATCATAAAATTTGCCTTTCTCTTGGGGCCTTTCATCAGTCTGCCGTTGGTTAATCTGTGTATGATATGAAGTAAGGGGGATTGATTTTTTTTCACTCAGGTGCACAATTCGTTCAGTACCATATATGAGAAAGTCAACCCCTTCCACACTGATCTATGGTGTCAGCTCTGTCATGCACAGGTGGGTCTTTTTCTGGGTTTCCCCTTCTTGTGTCATGATTAAAGTATCTACCCCAGGTCACACAAGCCTTAATTAGTATAACTTTATAGTAATTCATGATATCTCGAAATTTATGTCCCCCATGTGAACTTCATCAATGAGGTTGGCTCTTAAATGTTTATTTTTTAACCTAAATGTTAGGATCAGCTTGTCAATACACACACACACACACACACACACACACACACACACACACACACCCCTTTTTGTATCTGGATTGGAATTACATTGAATCTATAGATAACTTCGAAGAGAAACTGCATCTTTATGACACTGAGTTTCCGGATCATGAATATATTATGTGTCTCCAAAGAGACAATGTTTTATGATTTTCTTCCCAAAAGACTGTAATTTACCATCTTTTGAGAGATTTGTTTTAGGACATTTCACATATCTTAACAATATAAATGTTAAGATATCAAAATTCCTGGGGCACCTCGGTGGCAAAGTCAGTTAAGTGACCAACTCTCGGTTTCAGCTCAGGTCATGATCTCAGGGTCGTGAGATCGAGCCCCCTGTCGGGCTCTGCGCTCAGTAGGGAGTCTGCTTGAGATTCACTCTCCCTCTTCCTCTCCCTCTGCCTCCTACCAACCCCCCATGCACTTACTCTCTCTCTCCCTCTCAAAAAAATAATAAATCAAGATATCAAATTCCATGTTCTTGTGTTTGTCATTGGCAATATATTTTTAGAGGTGATATCTATACAGCTGGCCTGCTCATGCTTTATAATTCTATTTGTCGGTTTATTCTTTAGGGTTTGCTATGTAGATGACAATATCATCTGCAAATAATTGAATTTTATTTCTTCCTTTTCGTTTTTTATACTTTTTTATTCTTGCCTCGCGGCACTGGTTAGAACCTCCAAAACAAGGCCAAATTAAAGCAGTGATAGGGAGCACCCTTGTTCTTAATGCTCAAGGGAATACTTTCAAAGCTTTAGCACAAAGCACGAGAGTTTGTTTCCAGATTTCAGTAGGTGTCAAATACCAGGTGAAAGACACTAGGTTGCCAGGAGTCTGTTTATTTTTATTACAAATAAATATTAAATTTAATAATTTATTTGTTGTGATGATTATGTATATTTTCCCTTCCCCTTCTGTTAGTGTAATAATTTATATTAGTAGATTTTCTAATGTTCAACAAACTAGAATTTCTGGGATAAACACAACTCGGTCACGACATATTTTTATTTTGTAGCATATTGGTCTAATGAGTCATTAATGGGCTTTAGTGAGAATGGCCTAGAATCTTCTTTTCTCTTACTGTCCTTGCTGGACTTTGGCATTGGGTCTGTGCTGGCTTCATCAAATGAGTTAGGGTATTTACCAATGTTTCTATTCTTGACAAGAGTGTGTAGTAGGGAATAATTTGTTCCTTTAGCAATAAAACTGTCTTGGACACGTATTTCCTTGGGGGAAGATTTTCAACTGTTGATTCAGTATCATTGTCGGTTATAGAAAGTGTCATTGTTGGGGTTTTTTTGCCCTCATTCTTAAAATGATATCTTCATTGGACATTTAATTCCAGGTTGACCGTTCAAACCATGGAGTTATTTTTCTACACTCTTTGCCAACCAATACAGTTATTAAGTGCTGCTGAAAAATCAGTTATCAATATAATTCCCATTCTTTTGAAGGTGATATTTCTTTTCCCACTGGATGCCTGTAGGTTCCTCTCTTTGTCTTTGGTTTTCTACAGATTCACTGTGCTGTATCTAGGTGTGAATTTCTTCTTATTTATCCTGTTTTGGATACATTCTAATCCTGATTCTCTGTTTTGATGTTTCTCACCATTGCCGAGAAAAATTTCTTATATTGAAGCCTCTTCTTTTTTATTTAAATATGAGGTACACACTTGGTATATAGTCTTTGTCTGATAAGTTTAACATCTAAAGACTGAGTAGCTGATTCTATTGTTTAGTGTTTCTTCCGTCTTACTTTGGTGCTTTGTTACTTTAAGGGTTTTCTGATTTTGTGTGTATGTTCATTTTTCTTAGAAATTAATTTGTGGGAATTCGTTGAGGCCTGGGTTGAAGGTGAGCTCTTCCAGAGAGGATTTGTGTTTGCTTTTGTCGAATGCTTGAAGGAACAGCAAAAACAGAACTTATTTCTTCTACCCTCTCAACTTGAAGGTTTTTAGACATTCTAGGCTAAAACCCGTGTGTACGTATGAATTCTCAGGGGGAAACACTGTCTTCTTCAAAAGGTGGGCTTCTCTCTAGTTCATTCTTAAACATAGTCTCTAATACTTTAGACTCCAGTTTGTATTGGGGCGGGGTCTCATACTGGATGCTCCCGAGTGTAGACAATCTGAGCCCTATGTCAATTCCACTGCATTCTGCAATGCCATGAAAATCAAAGACCATTTCCCCCTGTAGTAGCAATTCCAGCAAGGAGACAGTTGGCTTTTGTATTCTGCTTTCATCTCTAGGTTCTCATCTTCATTCAAATTTTGGGCTCTCTCTGGGAAGTTCTTACTTTTCCCAGCAATTGATTGTAAAGGAAGTTGTTTTTTTTAAACTGTTTTCTGTGGAAGATTCAATCAGGTATCTAGTTCATTATAAGAAATCAGAGATATTCTCCCATTCTTGATATGGAATTCAATTTTTTAAATTGCGTTTTGACAAAAATTTAATTAAAAATAGAATAAAAGAGAATTGCCATGTTCTCAGTTGTATCAATGATATTCTTACTTTTACATAAAGAAGAGTCACGCATCCCTTGCATTGGTGTGTTCTTTGCTTGATGTGATTCATCAGGGTTTTGCAAATACTCATCCAATGATCATGAATCAAGCTCTTCCTACAAGTCAGATCTTGTGCTATTCATATTTGGATACATTATCTCATTAGATTTAATCTTCAGAAATAAAGGATTCAGGGGCTACCCTATCCATTAAAGTGGGAAAACAGTATCAGCATTCTGTGCAAAGCTAATATTGCCTGCCCTGTGCCCAGCAGTGTTAATAGGTTCATGTGTATATGACAAGTTAATCTTCATATGCATAAATGAACAAACAAATAAACACATCAATAAATAAATCTAAAATACATGAACAGCCCTATATGCTGTTATGGAATGATCATGGAGTTTGGCTGTTATATGGTCTATGCCAGGTGTTCAGACAAGAAGACTGGATAACTAACATCACCTTTCTGTGCTATAATTTCCTGGATCAGTGGGAGTTAATAATACTCCACCTCATGGAATAAAAATGGGGATCAAATAGGTAATGTATATGAAAAACACCAGTGTTAGCTCCCCCCTCCCTCTTAATCAGTCAAATTATGTTTGGTGACTTCTCAGCTATATAACCTAAAACAAATTACTACACCTGTGTGTACCGCAGTTTCTTCTTCTATTCGGTGTAGGTAATGATAACACTAATCTCATTAAGTTGTCCTAACTGCTAAATCATGACTTAATACACATAGAATGCTTAGAACGTTATCTTGAACATAGTAATCCTTTATAGAGTTTCAGCTCTTTTCAGCAGCTATTATTACCTCTATTGAACACCTAAAAGGTACTAGGTTTTTTAATATAAGAAATAAGATTTTTATTTTTTTAAAGATTTAATTTATCTGAGACAGAGAGAGAGAAAGCACGAGCTGGAGGGAGGGGCAGAGGGAGAAGAAGCAGACTCCCTGCTGAGCCGGGAGCCCAACATGGGGCTCAATCCCAGGACCCTGAGATCATGAACTGAGCTGAAGGCAGACGCTAAACCAACTGAGTCACCCAGATGCCGTAAGAAATAAGATTTTTAAAGAAAATCTTGTTTTTTCTGATTATGAAATAGGAGCACATTCATTTGAAACACAAAGATAAGTCACAGAGGTACAGAAAAAAAGGTAAAAGCAGCCAAAAATGGCCATGTCAAAGATCACGGTGTCATTCTAGGTACAGAAAAGTCTAAAAGGATACACCATAAAATGTTAACAGTGATCTCCACATGTAGGATCAGGACAATTCTTATATGGGCATGTAATGTTGATGTTGATAGACACAGATATGAATACAGGACTATTCAAGTTATATATGCATATGTAAATATATCCAGCTGTCTGTCTTTTTATAATTCAGTCATTGAAATAGGCTCAGTGAGCAATATCTAAATTAAGACTTATTTGCATCAATCCTTTATTATCTTCTTTATCTGTATATTAATCCAATCCAGTGTCTGTTCATTTGTGCACCCACTCATCCATTAATTTCCTATGTCAAAGCCCCATGCTGGCTGCTAGGGGCAAATAGATGAAGACATCTCAGTCCCAAATTCAACAATCCAGTGGAGCCAGTACAGCAGTGAGCCAATAAACAAGGAGTTTCTAAGCAATGACATGTATTAAGTACCAGCAGAAAGTGAAGGGTAATGCAGGAGCACAGAAGTAAGGGCACCTATATCTACTCTGGTAGGAAAGATAGGTGGGAAGTATTATACTGAAGACAAGTCAAGCAGAGAAAGACAATTATCATATGGTTTCACTCATCTATGGAACATAACAAAGAAAGATCGGTAGGAAAAGAAAGGGATAAAGAAAGGGGGGGGTAATCAGAAGTGGGAATGAAGCATGAGAGACTACAGACTCTGAGAAACAAACTGAGGGCTTCAGAGGGAAGGGGGGTGGGGGAATGGGATAGGCTGGTGATGGGTAGTAAGGAGGGCACGTATTGCATGGTGCACTGGGTGTTATACGCAACTAATGAATCATCGAACTTTACATCAAAAACCAGGGATGTACTGTATGGTGACTAACATAATATAATAAAAAATATTATTATTAAAAAATTTTATTAAAATAAAATAAAATTAAAATGAAGACAAGGGGCGCCTGGGTGGCTCAGTCGTTAAGCGTTTGCCTTCGGCTCAAGGCGTGATCCTGGCGTTATGGGATCGAGCCCCACATCAGGCTCCTCCACTGGGAGCCTGCTTCTTCCTCTCCCACTCTCCCTGCCTGTGTTCCCTCTCTCACTGGCTGTCTCTCTCTCTAATAAATAAATAAATAATCTTAAAAAAAAAATGAAGACAAGTAGGAGTTTTCCAGGCATATACATGGAAGGAAAATTCTTTCTTCACCTGAGGATACTTAGTGAGGTCTGAAAAACATGCTTCCTTCTATGGCAGGGAACAGCATTGGTCCTGTCCTCCCAGGAAAACCAAACCTCCCTTCTCTGCGGGATGAAAATAAGGGTATTAACTGGGCATTGAAAAGGTTATTAGTAAATAAAACCTAGGTTCTTTGTTTTCTTAAGCTTCGGGAAACTAAGGTGGAGGAGTATAGGATAATAGGGCAACCAATGACTGGGAACCAGAAAGCCCGTCTTTATCTTCTCTCTGCCATTCACAAGTTCTTTGAACCCATAAGGTCTTTATGAGTCTTAGAATCTCTTATCTGAAAAAGGAATATAATAGCACCAATTTTCTCCACCATCTTTCATATGTCAGATACTTGAAATGGCAGCATGTTTGATCATGAAGATAGATGATTATGGTCTCTGTGAAAGAAGATTATGTGAAAAGAGATTAAGCCTTAAAATCAACCAGACCACAGCTGCAATCTTTCCTCCGTCACCTTCTAGATAAGGGTTACATGATATAATGTACGTAAAGTACGTGGGAAATGCCTAGCATCATGTGCCTCTTAGTTGTTGGTTCTTTGAACTTGGAGTCATAGATGGCAAGAGCTCCAAAATTTAGTTGACATTTGAGACTCAGATAAATTGTCCAGTTACTTCATTTATAAAGCAGAGATGTCTCAAGATGGCTGTCTTCTGATGTCACTTGAGATAATACATGGGGAAAGTCTTATTTAGTTCAGTGGAACCAAAACAATGTGACATGTCATCACATGATAATTTGTATGATGAGATGCTTTGCTGAGAAGATCAGAAACAGGGTGAGGAGCCTGTCCTATAACACCAGGATACATGTGAAATACAAAACACAATGAGGTATGCTTCTAGTTTCTGACCTACACAGAAGAGGAACCTGCTGGAAGCTCGTGTCCAGAGAGAGGTCACAGCAGAACAAGTGAATTTGGCATGATTGGAGGTAGTGAAATGAGCACTGACGTAGTTCCCTTTCTCTGCAGAATCTTACCCATGCTCGCCTTTTGAGGATCAAAGCAAAAATGTCTACGGGCTTTAGGGCAGCTAATGTGTTGGCGTTCTTTACTTTTGTATCTCTGTCACCTAGAATAATGTCTCCTATAAGTCAGCTGAAGGCTGTAATGAAGCTTTTTTTTTTTTTTAGTTAGCTCCTTGCTCTGTGAAACGGTGATTAAAGTACTTATCTCTCAGAATTATGGGGACAGACAGAAAAGGCCTCACCCAGGACATGGTAGGTACTTGGTGTAGAGCCACTTCTCTCCCTGCCTTGCTGATGAGAGGCTCACCTCTGTGTTCCAGATGGATTTAAATATGGCCTTTTCCTATGAGTCCCACCAGAATGCTCAGTGCAATGTCCGTAAACTAAGGGCTCTTCCACCTTTCAAAAGTCCCTGTCTTAAATTGCCACCTTCTTCACTGGGGTGAATGATAAACAGTTTCTGCTAATAATATTCAAGATCCAAGGAGAGACATGTCTAGCTATTTTCCAGTCCTAAAGAAAATTCAAATTCATAATCCACCAGCTCAAAAACCTCACATAAAATACAGTTGACCCTTGACCAACATGGGTTTGAACTGTGTGGGTTCACTTATACGTGGATTTTTTTGATAGCCACAGTACATACTATAAATGTATTTTCTCTCCCGTATTTCTTAATAGTTTCTTTTCTCTAGCTTACTTTATTGTAAGAATACATACAGCACATAACACATATAACATATGAAATATGTTAATCAACTTTTTATGTGATCAATAAGGCTTCCGGTCAACAGTGGGCTATTAGTAGTTAAGTTTTGGGGGAGTCAAAAGTCAGGTGAGGATTTTGACTGAGGGGGGTTGGTGCCCCTCAATCCCACATTGTTCAAGGTTCAACTGTTATCAGATAGAGAAAGGAGTTGGAAGACCTTGACATTTCTCCAACAAGCCTGAGACTGTACACGCACTTGCCAAGCCCCCACTTCTCACCACTCACAAAAGGAAACAGTTGACAGAGGGATAATCTCTTGATAGACAGCAGGTTCTTTGTGGTAAATTCAAGGCCAGCCTAGGTAAATTCAAGCCATGTCTCTCGTGCATCACAGAACCTGGACCCACCATTAAGTGTGGACGAGTAAGACCTGGCCCCTGCCTGGGGAGTGGACAGTCTAGAGCAAGACTGAGAAGTTCCCCTGGGGAACACTGGGATTGAGGTGCACACAATGTTCAGTGTTGGCAACACAAGAGTTTGGAAAAATCTACCTGAGGGTAGGGAGGAAGGTCCAGGAAAGTTGCCTTGAAAATATTTTCTTCAAAAAAAGGAAGAAAGAAAGAAAGAAAGAAAGAAAGAAAGAAAGAAAGAAAGAAAGAAAAGGAAGGAAGGAAGGGAAAGAAAGAAAGAAAGAAAGAAAGAAAGAAAGAAAGAAAGAAAGAAAGAAAGAAAGAAATGAAATATTTTCTTCAGTCCACTTTTGATAACAAGAATCTTAGTTTGGCAATTTCTACTTGTTGCTCAATCCATGGCCTTGAAAATAATGCTGGGATACCCCGTTCCTATAGAAACATCTGCATCAAGTCCATTTTGGTGGGAAATGAATAGTTAGAAATAATCATTTGAATGCTGGCTGCTTAAGCCTCTGTGAGTCAAAGAGAGTTTCATCTGCCCATGAAAACACTCAAAGCTTTACCTATAAAGAAGGAAGAAGCATGTAGGAGGAGACAGCTTTACTCCATCACACCAGCATGGCCTGGAGGAGACAGGCTTCCCAAGCTCGACTAGAGTAGTGTGGCTAGGAAGTCATGCTCACTGCCAAGAGGAACAGAGCCTGGTGGCCAGCTTCTGTCTCCTACTTCTGTCTTCCTTGGCTCAGGTTCACCAACAATGAGGAATTTCTTCTTGACAAAACAGTTTTGCTGGGGCACATCTGCTCCAAAGCTGATCGCTTGTCCTGAAAACCCATTATTGGACCATTTCACTCAATACCTCAAGGCTTGGGTCCGTTTCCCCAGCTGACACATAAGGGCCATAGACAATCTCTTCTTCCAAATCTCTCTGGGTTTGAAAATAAACCTTCACCTTCCACAGTTCAGCCTCTAATTTGCTTTTGATTGTGTTGTATTTAAATGAAACATTAAAGTTAAAAATTGTTATCAGGGGGCGCCTGGGTTGCTCAGTTGTTGAGCGTCTGCCTTCAGCTCAGGGCGTGATCCCGGCGTTCTGGGATCGAGCTCCACATCAGGCTCCTCCGCTGGAAGCCTGCTTCTTCCTCTCCCACTCCCCCTGCTTGTGTTCCCTCTCTCGCCGGCTGTCTCTCTCTGTCAAATAAATAAATAAAATCTTTAAAAAAAAAAAGGCCACTTTTCAAAAAAAAAATTGTTATCAGAATTTGAAAATTTCCAAACATATCTTTGTACATAAAACTGTAATGTGTGTGTATGTGGGCACATGTGCGCCATTTTAAAAATACTAAGCCATGCAATACGTCATAAAATCATCCCAAGGATTAAATGTATTACTGTCTCCAAAGTTACACAGTTAAGTATGTAAACTCAAGAGTATCCAGCTTAAGGGGCGCCTGGGTGGCTCAGTCGTTAGGCATCTGCCTTCGGCTCAGGGTGTGATCCCGGCGTTATGGGATCGAGCCCCACATCAGGATTCTCCGGGATGAGCCTGCTTCTTCCTCTCCCACTCCCCCTGCTTGTGTTCCCTCTCTCGCTGGCTGTCTCTCTCTCTGTCAAGTAAATAAATAAAATATTAAAAAAAAAAAAAGAGTATCCAACTTAAGCACTTAAGTCCCTTCTACCAAACTCTGTTGATTTGTAAGGTTCTTACCCTGAGAAAGGGGAGGGATTGCTCTTTCAAGAGGCATGTAGAATCTTAGCCCAACAGGGTTAAGGGTCTCCCCAAGCACATTTACTCACTTTGCTGGCATGAAGTGAACTCTGTTTCAGGCTGGGCACTGACCAAACGCTGGGACAGTGATAGGAGTACATTGTCAATCCTCCTCTCAGCTGTGCCTTCCCGCCATATCACTGGCTGTGACAGGCAACAAGGGCTGGGTGCTTGGCATCATGGAGAGGGCTGCCTGCCACTTCCAGCTGAAGCCAGAGCCTGATCCCAGACAGGAGGGGATCAAGGAAGGTCTTCAAAGGAAATTTTCATCATTCATTGCACTTCCACACATGGCCCAAGTTCTCACAGCACTATTCGCACTGGCCAAGATGTGGGAACAACCTAGCTGTCCATCAATGGAAGGATGGATAAAGCAGGTGTGGTCTATACTGACCTCAGAATACTATTCGGCCCTAAAAAAGAACTTCTGCCAGATGCCACAACACGGATGAACCATGGGACGTTATGCTAAGTGAGATAAGCCAGTCACAGAAAGACACACGACGTGATTCCACATACATGAGGTATCTAAAACAGTCAAATTCATAAAATGAACCAGTAGAAAAGTGAAGGGCTGGGGACAGGGGAGTAAAGGGAAGTTATTGATCAATAGGCACAGTTTCAGTTGAGCAAGATGAGTAAGTTCTAGAGGTCTGCTGCACAGCATTGTACCTACAGAAAACAATACTGTCTTGTGCACTCAAAAGTTTGTTAAGAGTAGTGTAGATCTCATGTTCTTACCACAATCAAATGAATTTTTTTTAAAGAAGAGATTCAGGGGCGCCTGGGTGGCACCACGGTTAAGCGTCTGCCTTCAGCTCAGGGCATGATCCCTGCATTATGGGATCGAGCCCCACATCGGGCTCCTCTGCTATGAGTCTGCTTCTTCCTCTCCCTCTCCCCCTGCTTGTGTTCCCTCTCTCGCTGGCTGTCTCTATCTCTGTCGCGTAAATAAAATCTTTAAAACAAAAATAAAAATAAAGAAGAGATTCAATTCGAGCACCACAGGCAGAACAAAGAGTAGGTGTGAATGCACGAGACATGGGACAGCTATCCTGCCATCAGCTGGGACCTTCTAATCCTTGAGATCTAGCAAGGATTGGCATGACCACCCTTCTCATGCTTTAGCAGAAGTCTAAAGCCTTACTTAAGAATTTTACAAATCTCAGCATATGTAAGTTCTCAGAGCTACCTCTGGTTCAGAGTGGAGGACAAGAACTCAAAAGAAGCAGGAAAATCTGACTCCCCTTAGTATTGCCCTGAGCTATGTTTGTAGCCAGTGGGAAAAAGAAAACCAGTAATACTCACATGGTCTTTATTTTGAAATTTGATTTTTTTTTTAGCTATAATAGGTTTTATTTTTTTTCTATTTTTTTAATATTTTTATTATATTATGTTAGTCACCATACAGTACATCCCTAGTTTTTGATGTAAAGTTTCATGATTCATTACTTGCGTATAACACCCAGTGCACCATGCAATACGTGATCTCCTTACTACCCATCACCACCCTATCCCGATCCCCCACCCCCACAGATGACTGGATTAAGAAGATGTGGTCCATATATACAATGGAATATTACTCAGCCATCAAAAAGAACGATTTCTCAACATTTGCTGCAACATGGACGGGACTGGAGGAGATAATGCTAAGCGAAATAAGTCAAGCAGAGAAAGACAATTATCATACGGTTTCACTCATTTATGATTTTTTTTCACAATGGATTTTTTGCATTAATTTTGATTTTTTAAAAATATTGTTGTGTAGGGGCACCAGGGTGGCTCAGTCGATTGAGTGTCTGCCTTTGGCTCAGGTCATGAGCTCGATCCCAGGAAAAAAAAGATTGCTGTCTAGCCTTATTCAGCTTGGTTACTACTGAGTTTTTTGGTGTCCCCTTAAATTTTGTTCCCAAAGTGAATGCCTTGGGACACCTGCCTCCCCCTGGTTTCCCCGCTGAGTCTCCACCATGTTCTGGGCTGCAAGGAGTAGGCTGTCTGAGCATAACCCTGGACTCTGCCTTCTACTAGTGGGGAGACCTCATAACAATGATTAAGCCTCACTGTGCCTCAGTTTCCTCATCTGTGAAATGGAGATGATACCAGCACAACAGTTGTTAGGTGTAACTGTCAGTACATGGGGTGTGATAGAGGAGGTCCTGACACCTAGTAAACACAATATTAAGTTATTAGGAGGGCACATAAGTAAATGTGAGCAATCATCATCCCAAGACTGTCCCCACTTCTCACTGGAGCAATGTGAGCAATCATCATCCCAAGACTGTCCCCACTTCTCACTGTAGCAACAGCCAGGATAAGCCTGGGCCACGAAGCACAACCTGGAGATATAAGAGTGAAGGGACCTGGAGACATCATACTCTCCACCACCCACAGTCTAGTGCTCACCATTGGCAGACATCCATCCCTGGGGCCACATTTCCCTGCTGCTCTGCCGCCCCCCACCCCAGTGCTCAGCTTTCCAACAACCCCCCCCCAGGCACTCCTTCCTCTGCCCACCACTGTGTATGAACCCTTCCTACCTCCCTACTCCTGTGTCGCCCAAATTCCACTCTATGTTATGCAAAACACTTTGACCTTCTTCAGTCCCTTCTTCCAAACTGTGTTGCAAATCCTGGGACTGGTGCGCTAAATTAAAAATATGCAGATTATGACTTGCTGGCTGAGGAGGCGTGAGCCACCGCGGGGCTGGGCAGGTAGTTCCCTTGGTCTCTCAGCTCCCACTTGGGGAAGCGAAAAGCCCAGGGCCATTTTGATTGGAGGTGCAGTTTCAATACACTCATGCAAAGGAGATAAAGTCACAAGGTTTATTAGGTACAGATCCTAGGATAGGGACTTAATGAACCAGGGGTAGGAGCAGTCCCCTATCCCCGGTCATGAGCGCAGGAGAGAGGGCAGGGTCGTACCTACTACTTACAAGGTGGTTGGGGCAGAGGTCACTAACTTTTCATGGGCTCACTCTAAGTGGTTATTTGAAAAGGTGCCTGCAGGGAAAGCAAAGCAGGAATTGGTGGCAGGCATCCTAAATTCAAGTGCTTATCTCAATGCCCAGACTCCGGGTGTGAGCAGGTTGTCATACTGTAAAATCCCCAGGCAGAAACGCAGGATGGCTGTTTCTTCAACACACAAACCATCAACACACAACCCAAGCTTCAGGCCTGCTGCGCACAGCCAACCTCAGAAAAAGGGATTTCCATGTACCATGATCCAGGAACCTATGGTTATAAACAACATAGAAGATCAAAGGGCTGAGGAACCAAGAGATATTTGGTGCGGTTGATGCCCAGAGATGTCATGGTGGGATTTCTCTCTGAGACATCTAGACATTGCTTAGGGACACTGAAAGTTTACAATTGTGTTGCTACTGTGGATTGTCATGACCTAGTTTTGAATGCTTGTTAGGGGTATATTAGAAAGTGGAGGAAGTTTGAGGTTGTGGGGCTGCTGGGACACACCCTTCACCCTGTGACCATCCTGTGACTATACACTGCGTGTGGCACTGTATCTTTTCCTGGTGTGTTGTCTTTTGTCACTTGTGACACTGATCCCGGTGGCAGCAGGAAATTCTGAGCTGGTAGTGATAGGTAAGAGAAAGGAAATCAGTCCCTATAGACAACCATGATAGGCTCTTTTCTTGCTTCTGGACAGCAGGCACCATAGGGCAAAGACTACATCTCTCTGGTCACCTCCGTGTCGCCAGTACACAGCGCAGAGCCTAGCACAAAGTAGGTGTTCAATAGGCATTCGTTGGTGGGGTTATTGCTAGAGCAATTGACTGAAAGGTGAAGGGAACCTAGAGATGGAATCTCATTGACTGTCAAGTCACAGAAGTTCCTCCCCCTGCAGCCATCCCAGGGAGAAGAAACGAGAAGAGGTATCTGCTCCCATCAGGAGAATCCATGCTTCCCCATGTGACAGGAGTCAGAAAAGCAATCGGCAAAGAGAACCATGAGGCCAGGATCACATAGTAGCCAAGATCCAGGACATTAACAGCCAGTAGGTGGGCCAGGCACTTTTAAGCATTATGTCTGTGTCTCTGCCTACGTGAGGGCCCATATAGCTGGGTTTTGTGTTAGACAGATTAGATAGATCCGTCAGCTATCCTTCAATATGGACTCACAGATACCCACTAAAATAAGAAGTTTCAAATTGTGACTCACAGCTTGGCAGCACTCAACATTTTAAGTGACCTTCGGGGTCCACAGATTTGCTTAGCCTTCCCTGCAGCTCTGTAAGAATATCAGAGATAGATGGATTCCCACTTGGGAGTCAACTGAGAATTCAAGAAGGTGACTGTCCTAGGGCCACCCAGATATGAAATCACAGTGCAGCCCAGTGAGATGCGTTTGGGTCATTGTTTTTTGCATTTTTTTTTTAAATTTCCTTTTCCCCTTTCTGTTACATTGATGAGGAAACGGAAACTCAAACATTCCAAGGTTCCACAAGTTCGTACGGGCCCCATCAGTGGCAGTGCCAGGACTCACACTAGCCAAGGCAGATGGCCTGGGTTTTCTTTCCAAAGCCCAGCTCCCTTCTCACTGCTGCCTCCCTGCCCTGCCCAGTGGCCTACTCTGCCTGGAATGATCTTCCTCCCCAACAGGTCCACCTCTTGGATGTAAATCAAATGACCCTCCTGCAAAACCGTGTCCTTTATTCCCCAGGCCTCCCTGGACGTCCTCTCCATACCCCGTCACCCTCCCTTTACTTGTGCTCACTTTGCCTCTGGTTCTCAGTCTGCAGTTCCCGGAGGGCAAGTTCAAGGTCTTGCCAGTTGCATGGGGCAGGTACCTGCCAGGGGCACTGAGCGTGAAGTCAGAACGCATACGGCAGGGTAAGCTGAAAATGGTAAAGGGCTGTACAGTGTGTCAGCTTTGCTTATTTGTTTTTACCCTCTTACCTTCTTTTCCCAAATTGACTTAAAAATATTTATGTCTCATGTGTTAGTTACTGTAGGCGTATTCTTGAGAAGGCCCAAATTCATGGATGACGTGTTTGAAGGACGCACTTCTGTTACTCATTCCTTCATCCAGCTCCACCCCCAGGTGAAGAGCTCTGACAGTTGCGAAGAAGCCGCGTGCCCAGCGGCTGGGGGAATACATCCCTCGAGCCCCCAGGGGATGACATAGATCAGAGTAGCCACTACGGAGACTCTCGGCATGGTATGGACTCTATCCCGAGGACAGTCAGGAATCCATTGAAGTGAGAATGGTGTCTGTAGTTGACCCTCCACTCCATGTAAACTCCTGTTTTCTGCTGAGGTCATGCTGGGCTCTTAGGGCAGACCCAGATTTAAGACTGGGTCTGTTGGAACTACCCAATTGCCTCTGTCTCTCCTGAGTCTTCTGCTCCAAGCAGCATAACTTTTGCAATGCACGGAAACTGCCCATGTCTCCATGCCGATCCTCAATCCCTAGGAGCCTGCCAAACCCCACACAGCACCCTGTACATCCCCCCAGCAAAGCAGCCCCGTTCTCCCTCCAGCTGTCCCTCAAGGGGCCAATTCCTCTCTACTTGAGGATAGTCTTATTCCCCTATAGCTTTAAGACACCCACAGCATAACTCATTCTGATCTGATACTTGATTATCGTTTCACATGAAAGATGGTCCGGATGCGCTCAGAGGTTATCGGGGTGGGCAAGCTTCCAGAGGCAGCTGTCATGAGCCCCTCTTAACTGTGGCTTCACCTCCAGCTGGAGCAAAATTTTCCTTCTGAAGTTGGAAGCACAAGCTCCCAGGCGAGCACTTCCCACTGATTTCAAGCATCTGCTTTTCATCTGCCTGTAAGTGGGTTTCCCGTTGCTGTTTAGGGTGGTCGCTGGGAGGACAGTTGTTGGGCAGGGAAGCAGAAGCCGGCAGCGCTTGGGGAAGGCACACGCATGATGACGGAAGAGGGACACCCACAGTAGCAGCTCACGCGTGCAGCCTGCGTCTCACGTGTCCATATGGGCGCCGTAGCCTGGCAATAGGATCCCTATTTTATAAGCGAGCGGAAGCAACCAATTTTTATGCTGCTAGTTTAAGGTTGCTCAGGAGTTAGCAACAGAGGAAGAATTATGGTACAGGATAGGCGTGTCTGTGTGTGTGCATGACAGAGAGAGACAGACAAAAATTTCAGTCCAGCATCCTGCCCAGCAGCCACACCCCGGATGCCCACCCTGCCAGAGATTCCAGAGCCAGAAGCTTCCTCACTGCCTCGCAAGTTAGTTTCCAGGGTTGTTGGTGTTAAGGACTGAAGAACAACAGTCAGTCCGTTCAGCTTTAGGGAGGGGGTCATGTGGGGCAAGGAAACAGAACCCAGGCTTTCGAACCCGGACAGTTCTGGAGTTGGCTCTCAGCTGTTCGACTTTACATGTGACATGGAAGAAGAGCCTAAGAGGTGATAATGTCCTTCGGGGGGAAGATCCGTAAAGTACCCAGAGTGATGACTTTCTGTAGTGCTGGACATATCCCAAATCAGGACTAGCCAATATGGTGGCCATTCGCCACACGTGGACGTCGAGAACTTAAAATGAGTCAAGGGCAACTGAGGAATGAATTTTTGGTTTTTTTATTTGCGATTAAGTATACATTAAGTAGCCATATGAGCATGTGGTTGCTATATTGGGAAGCACAGAAATAAAAGCTACAAATTTATGGGCTCATGTGTTCTCCGTGACAACCTTGTGAGTTACGTGGTGCAGAAAGTCCACTCTCATTTTATTGACAAGGAAATTGAGTCTCAGAGGAGACCCACTAAGACCTCATGTGGGCATCTCATGCCATCAGCTGGCTCCCGAGTTCGGAGCCATGGGCAGCCGCCTCCCTCTCAGCCCAGCAGAGCGCACGCAAGCCCTAAGGCCAGTCAGGCTCTGCCTGAGCAGAGAAAGCGCTTTGCACCATGAGCCAAAGCCCCTGACAAAATATTATTCAATGTGTCAGCGCTAAGGCATTCTGTCTAAACCATTTCCCATCACCAACGGGAGAGGGTTGGCTGGGTGAGATGCTCGGAGTTGTTCAGTCAGTCTCACGGAGGCTCACTCAGCAGGGCCGGAAAGGGCTTTGCACTGGCCAGAGACATCTCCAACTCACCATATCCAGAGTATTTTTGAAATCCCTTCCACACAATGGGTTTTCGCCCTGAACTACACCAGCATTTCTGGGGATGGGAAGACATCTATTGTGGGCTGAATTGTGTCCCCCTCCACCACCCCATCAAAACCACATGCTGAAGTCCTAACCTCCAGCACCTTAGAACGTCACTGTATTTGGAGAAAAGGACTTTAAAGAATTAATGTAGGTAAAATGAGGTCGTTAGGGTGAGCCCTGATCCATTACGACTGGTGTCCCTATGAAAAGGGGAAATGCACAGGACAACCATGTGAAGACACAGGGAGAGGAGACGGCCATCTACCAGCTGGGGTGGGAGGCATCAGGAGGAAGAATCCTGCCCACACCCCGACCTCAGACTGCCAGCCTCTAAAGCTGCGAGAAGATAAATCTCAGCTGTTTAAGCCACGCGATCTGCAGTTGTCTGCCACGGCAGCCCCAGCAAACTAATTCATTTATTTATTTTTATTTGATGAATCTCCCCAGATGATTCCAGCAAGCAGCACAGGTAAAGAATCCCGGCTTTAATTCACTAAAGAATGACGGCCATTAACAACACCAACGTCAACAGCAAGGATGATGATAATGAATGAAAGCATTAGAGCTTTTCATCATGAGGACGCCACCTCCACACACATTTCCACCAAGTCGTTGTGAGGATTAGTCATTCTTCCCACTCTACAGATAAGCAACTGGAGCCTCGGAAAGCGGAGTTTGTTCAAATTCACAGAGTCCCTAATTAATAAAGCCAGGTCACACACCGTAGGCCCTGGACTCCTCAATCAGATTAGCTGCTTTTCACCAAAACCACTTTAAGCAGGGCCCTGGTGTGTGCCAATTTGCCCAACACTGTCTGCACTGTTTCGCCAGAGCCCTTAGGAACAGTGCTCCCTTTCTCGCTCCAAAGCGTCTGGGTTTTTGCAATTTACAACAGGGTCACCTTATACAGAATCCACATGGATAGTAAAAGTCCCCCCGGGAGGTTACACATTCTAGGGATAGTGCAGCAGCTGTCTGTATGACGAGGAATGTCCTCGTGCAATCCGTGGTCCCATGGGCACGGCTAGTGGTAGGACACAGGCTGGATGGCAGGTGCAGCGTGAAGAACAAGGTGGGCCTAAGCGCTCAATGCAGGACACCAGTGCTCTGCCTGGAGCTGGCATGGGCTTGCCGTGCAAGCTTAGGTCAGATGAGGGATCCATCCAGACAACCCTGGGCTCATTCCAGCTTTAGTTCTCTGGTTAATTTGGTTAAGTGCTCAGTATGTTTAAGGGGCCATGGGCAGGAGTCGACAGTAAAAGAGGAATGATCCACATGGTCCGGGGTCTTTTGGGGAGGTGGGGCATACGTGTAATTCTGATATTCTGCCTCCAAACATCTGGAGGATGTATTGCTGGTTTGTCACAGTAACAAACAAACCCCAGAAAGATCAGTTGCTTCGGGCATGAAGGTTTATTGTTTCATTCACACACAGTTTGCTGTGAGTCGGGCAGCTCCCCTGGACAGACCCCTCCATGCAGTTGAGCAGGGATGCGAGCTGCCGTCTGAGCTTCACCACCTGGAGCAGGTGTCTGAGGCTGGGGGAGAGGGAGCTAGGGGGCGATGACACACTTGCCTTCTGCTCACACCCCACCGTCCAGAACACTTGCATGCCCCCCCATCGGCTGCGAGGTTACCCTGATCACTCCTATGTCTTCCCCCATCCTCACGTGGCTTTCTGCCCTCTGTGTCTGTGTCTTCATGTGGTGTTCTCCTCTGTGTGTGTGTGTCTGTCTCTGTGTCTCTTCTCTCCTTATCAAGACACCAGCCTATTGGATTTAGGGCCCACCCTACCTCAGCTTAAGGCTTCATTATATCTGCAAAGACCCTATTTCCAAACAAGGGCATATTCACAGCTCCCAGGGGTTAGGACTTCAATGTCTGGGTTTTGTTTTGTTTTTTATAAGATTTTATTTATTTGTTTGTTAGAGAGAGAGAGTGAGTGCACACAAGCAGGGAAAGTGGCAGGCAGAGGGGGAAGCGGCTCCCCACTGAGCAAGGAGCCCGATGTGGGACTCGATCCCAGGACCCTGGGATCATGACCTGAGCTGAAGGTGGACACATGACCTGACTGAGCCGCCCAGGCATCCCTCAATGTATGCTTTTGGAGGACACAAGGCAACCCACACGGCTGTGAGAAGTCTCCCCAGGTGCCCATGAGCAGAATTACCGTCCCCACCTCTGCGTTCTCATGGGCCACATGCTACATACCTGAGTATGGCATTGGTGCCAGTGTGGAAAGCAGTGGTTTGCACACCACTCTGTCCCACTTTGTGAGCAGGGACAATGCCTTCTGTGCACTGTGCCTTCTGGCAGCGTCTTCTAACGCCTGACGCTGTCCAGAGCAGCCTGGTCTAAATGAACACCGACTTTCTAGAGAGGCATGAATTTCAACTCCAGTTCTGCCACCTCCTACCCATGTGATCTGGGGCAAGGTATTTCACCTGTAAGACGTTCAGTTTCTTCATCTTTAAGATGGAATAATAACCCAACCGAACCAGCTTAAGACACAAAAGGAATTTATTTTTCCGTGAAGTCTACCCAACCCAACAGCACATACTACCAGAATTCCTTCCGGCAGTTATGTTCTCCGGTCTTTCCTTGTCTCTAATGACTTCCACTAATCTGAATGAACCTGAAGGGAAAAGTCAAATTGTTCTCCTGAGCTCTGCACCGGAAGGAAGCGAAAAATCTTCAGAAGGCTGAACAGTGACAGGTGTTTCAAAAAACCAAAGTTTGATTGGGAAAGCTGGAAACGCAGAGGTGCCTCTGAGAAGCAGTAGGGCAACCGAAGTCCTTAAATTAATTAGCGCTAAAAATGCACAGTCTTTCGGAGAGCGGCATAAGCCCAGTAGGCACGATCCAGGCCGCAGAGATATTTTCTCTTCCGTTAGATCAAACATGGGGAGGTGGAAGGCATGAAGCCTGAGGAAATGACAGGCAAATGCAGTAAATAGAACTAATTAACTTCAGCTTCAGTCCCCAGGTTGCAAAGGGCGGAGCACGCACAGCAAGCTGGCAGGGAAGCTGTGGGGTCTCTGGGCCTGCCTGTGACAGGGGATAACTTGTAAGATGCCTCCCAAAGTGACAGCCCAGGTGTTCCTTTTGGTCCAAAGCTTCCTGGGGCTACTTTTTCAGGGCAAATATTCAGTCTTCCTCCCTCTGTCTCTCCTCAGTGTCCCCTCTTTCTCAGACGCCTTCCCTGCAGACCCCAATGACCTCTGTCCCTCTTCTCTGAGCTCTGGCACCTTCAAGAAGCAAGCGCTGGCCAGGGTCAGGGAGTACCACGCAAGGATTCAGGACAGGGCGCAGGGCACGGGGCACAACCGTCACTCTGAACCCAGCTGACCTGTATGATTTTGGAAGGGTACCTCCCCCTTCCCTGTGACTCATTTTCCTTGTCTGTAAGATAGGAGTCCTAATTCCAACCTCATTGGAGGTCCTAAAGACTAATGGGAATATGAAAACCCAACACAGAGCTATTATCTTCATGTGGTAGAGCGCCCAATGTCGTTTACTCGGTTTCGTTATGACCAACCTTGCGGGGCGGACACAGGGAGCAAGTGAAAGAATGTATGTGACATCGCACAGCAAGGCCTTGCACCTCTCATGCTGCGAGCGCCCATCCCATCGGCGCCGTGTGGGTGGGCTCTGTCTGCTGCTTGCTTATGCGTCTTTCAGCCCACTGACACCCCTGCCATTGGAAAGCGGTTATAAAAGCACAGGGTGGAAAGATGGCAACACTCCTGGTCTTTAGAGAATGTGCAGGCACCCAAGAGGGGGTCATACTGCAGAGGAAAGAGGTGCAGTTGGGGGTCAGATGCTTCTGGCTTGGGCGTACCACCCCCACCAAGCTGCTCATCTAAGTCCCTCCCCTGCAAGCCATGATCACACAGGGAGTAAGAATCAAATGAGAGAGTGTGGGTGACAGGTGCACATATCACCTGGCCCATAGTTCATCCTCAGGAAAAGCTGGCTTCCATCAGATTCCGAGAAAGCCCCACCCGGTAGCAAAGACGGTGTGGATGGTAACCATAGGGAACAGCCCGAAGGCCACGCTCTCAACCTGAGCACGTGCGGGCCTCAACAACATTTAACAAAGCCTCAGTTCTAGAAACGGAGTTCCAGATTTCTGTTGGGAGTGGCCTCGCCAAATTCACTTCTTTGAGCCTAAGTTTGAGGTATTTTAAAAATACTTTTCAGTTCATGATATGCGATGAGTGCAAAAGTGGCAAGAATGTCAAAAGTGGTAGAAATAATGGAGAATTTTTATGTGAAAAGTGAATAAAAACGATACGTGTCACATGGTTCATGTGGCATGACACGTTTAATACTGGGAATGTTCTGGAATACAAGTAGTGAGTCCTGTTTTGTTTGAGAAGTGTGGCCAATGTGCACCAGCAGCACTTACATAGAGACAAGGAAAGCAATCATGGGACCCTGAGTTAGACTTGGAGAGCCACTCCTCCTGGCGTGACAACATGGCAGAGGAAGCAGATATCCCACAAATAGTCACGCAAAGGTCAGACATTCTGGATGAAAGTTGTATGTTGCAGTACGTGTGAAGCACTGTGCAGACGGCCAGGACGAAGTCAGAAGTCCCCATCTTCCTCTTTAAAGGGGTTCCTTCATACGGAGGCCCCATAAGGGCTGGGCATGTCCTCTGCACCCTTCATGGACCCGGAGACAGGCAAAGGCGAAGGTGGGTGTGGCGGAGTCAGCTGGAGAGCAGCGAACACATTCAAGAGGTACTTTGGAGGGGAAATCTGCAAGATCGGGTAACGGGTCGTAGAGGATGACTCCTGGATGTCTCCGCTGCACGTTTGAACGATGTGACTTACATATTGGACATTTTAATCGCTAGATGCCTGGCCAGCACCCAATAGGAAACATCAGGTGAGCACCCTCTTCCAGGACCCTTCACGCCTTCCCCCACATTAATACTGCACCTCAGTCTACGAATCAGGCGCTCACACGCTGAGTGAGCCCTCGACTCAGGAGAAGAGGCTAGGCGTTCGAACAACAAGGCCTCGGAAGCAGACACGTTTGAATCCTTACTCATTGTCCATTAGCTATGCGACATCTGAAGGACAACTGGGAAAATCCTTTGGCTATTTGAGCTTCGCTAAAAAGTAGAAATAATTCCTCTGATACAGAGCAGCTTCAAGAATGAAAGGAGATCGAAAACTTTCTAATTGCCAGATGTTGTCATTGAACTAATTCCTCTCCGGCTTCATTTCCCTCTTTCTCCTCTATCGCCCCGTTACTTGGTGATGAGGCTGAAGGGAGTTAATATTAGATGTGTAATTAAAGATCATTGAAATAGTTATGTCATGTTGAAGGTTTTTTTTTTTTTTTGGCTTTACCCCGAGTTCCTGACTATTTTCTGTAGATAGATCCATCATTAAATAGATGGATATAGACACAGAGAGAGGCAGATGATAGGTAGATAGCAATCGATGGGATCTATCTAGACAGATCTATCTTTTTAGATACAGATGCATAAACAACCCAGACATAGACCGAGCGTTCTCATTTTATCGTCAGACAACACGGTGATCTGAAAAGTTTCTACCTCCGTGTAATTGTGATTGCTCATCTCGGGCCATTTCATTTCCTGTTCCTCCGTCTGAGCATCTGCAGCAGCGGGGATGCCTGCCTCCCCTCCACCTGCCTCTAGTTTCCAGCCTCTGCTTTACCCTCCGCTGCCTGTCCAACCACAGAACGCAATTAAATGACTTCCCACGGAAGGCAGCTGGAGCACTCGGCCTTCGTGAAAGAGGATGTCTACCTTAGACAGCTTAGAAATGCTTTTCCATCAACGTGCTCTGGGCAGGGATCACTCAGACAGTTCTCATGTCCCGTGGGGTTCGTCAGGAGCTGACCTCATCATGTTGACCCCAAGATGACCAGACACCAGGAGGAGCAGGAGGGAAATGAATGGAAGGCCAGGAGAGAAGGTTTTCATTACGCCGCGATGGGGAGTGACAGTGGATCAGGAAATGCCGATTCCCTCAAATGGCTCCGGCATTTGATGCAACACGGTAGAGGGTAGAGGGCATCTTCTCTTGTGCTCCTCCTCTGTACTTTCTGTAATACCTTCATTACAACCCTTATTCACACGTCCATCCATTTATTCATTCACTCCGCAAATGTGCCTGGAGTTAATTGTACATGGAGACAAAAAGCACCCTCCATTCTCTTGCCTGTTTAAGGGGCTGTCATAATAGCATACACGGGACAATAGTGCCTGCCTGGCTTGCAGTAGGTACCCCATAAACAGTGAGTTATTGGTGTAATTGCTAAAGAAATGTGTGAATTTGTGATTGAATGAAAGGATGTACAGATTAAACAATGCATGAGAAGGAAGGATGTTCAGCCCAGCCTATGAGATTGTGGATCGTGCGGGTAGGAAATGGGAATGAGGCACGCTGGTGAAAGGAAGATAAACCTTCCCACTCCCGCTGTGTTGCTATAATTCGTTTTATTGGCTCCTCCCTTCCTAGAGATCACAGTCTATTTGGAGAGAGAGAGTATCTCCATAATTTCTGAATCTACAACCCAGAGCACAGGGCTCAGCGTAGAGTGACAGGAAACTTAGAGCAGCCCTGGTGAGGTAGGCACAGGATGGAACCCAGTTCCATCAGCACTCCCTGCAAGAGCTCGAGCCTCCCGGAGCCCTGGGATCTCCATTGTGTCCCCCATAAATGAGGGTCATGAAGTCCTCTCGCTGCTTCTCTCTCAGAGTGGCCACAGAGTCCAAATGGACAAATATGGGTCATACTAAGTTGTCAACCATCAAGCAAACTTGTTGGAGGAAGTTGTTGCTTGTTCTGTCAGCAGACAGAAGGAAAATGAATTCGAAACAAGCCAAATCCGACGCGGATGCACAATGTGTAATCAGCATCCAGAGGCTGAGGAACTTTCAGAAAATAACCCAACTCCTAGAGTGGGAGCCTAGTGAGACTATTCCAGTGTGTCCCTTAATTATTGTCAATCTTTTCCATTCAGGACCACCAGCCCTCAGAGGTCTTCCGGTCCAGTGCTTCTCAAACACTTTGCATGGACTGGGGTTGGCTGGCAGCATCGAAAGCATGGGGCGGGGCTTTTCTATTTTCAAATGTTTTATGAAATATTTCTGAAGCGTTGAAAAAACTGAGTCCCTGGGTCTCCTTCATGGAGGCTTTAATTCTGAAGCCTTGAGATAGACCGTGACTATCGTTTATACAAGGCCTTCCCAGTGGGCAGCCAGGGCTGGGGACCACTGATCCACTCACCACCATGTTCTTTATCCTTTTCGGCTCTGCAGTTTGGAAGATGTTGCCTCAAAGCCTACCTGGGATTGTGAGACACTGGCTTGGGGTAGGGGTGAGGGGTCTCCTCATGGATAAAGGGGGAAACTCCAACGCCAAACCTTGAATTGAGGTTCTCCAGATCTGAGCATCTCCTCTCATGGCCTTGAGAGACGGCCTCCCTCTTGCTGAGTCTATGCCCACTTCCGGTTCCTAGAACATGTGAAGCAACAGGGGGCCTCCCACGTGAACACTCTGTTGCTCTGTGACTTGGACCTCGGGTTGCCATTATGTCCTGGGAAGGTGAGCCCCACTCACCCCTCTTGCTTAGAGCCCAAGCCAGGTGAGCTCTAGTAATCACCACTATTTCTTGAGCAAGGCCCTTCACACATGCCTGTGAGGGAGGCAGGCAGTGTTGTCTTCGGTGAGGAATGAGGAGACGGGGGCCAACACCACACAGTTTGTCCCACAGAGGTAGCCACTGGGTCCATCCTCACCTGCCTCCAAAACCCCTCTGCCCCTCAGGGGTTCACCCACTGCCCCACGCTGCCATGTCCTATCCTGTGAGCAATTGAGAAACAGACCCTGCCTTTTGGAAACTTCACATGAATTCAGAGAGAGGGGGAAAAGGTGAATCATCTCACAAATCAATATTTGCAAACCGTGATAAATCCAGGTTTGACTTGAGTAGATGAGAAAGCCTGAGAGCTAGCTCTCTGAAAGAAACATAGCACAGAGCTCTCTCTATGGTGCAGGTAGAAAAGCTGAGGCACAGAGGTCAAGCAGACTGCTCAAAAATTACATGAGCAGTGAGTGGCAGAACTAGGATTCAAGCCCAGACATGTCATTAAGGTGTAAATCTGTAACCATGAATTCAGGAAATTGTTAAAATACAGTATAAAAGCCATATTACGAAATGTTATGCAGCCATCAAATATGATTTCATGGGGCATATTATGCACATGTTTTTTACCCCCCAAAATAACATTTATTTGTGTGTGTGCTACAAGCCAGAATATGTCAAGATCTGTATTGCATAATTTCTATTTTCTTGTTTTTCCTTCTACTTATTTTTTCAATTTTCTACAAGTTCCATGCATTTTTTTTGAAGATTTTATTTATTTATTTGAGAGAGAGAGAGCACAAACAGGGGGAGCAGCAGGGGAGAGAGAGAAGCAGACTCCATGCTGAGCAGGGGGCTCGATGAGGGACTCGATCCTAGTACCCCAGGATCATGACCTGAGCTGAAGGCAGATGTTTAACCAGCTGAGTCACCCAGGCGTCCTTATGCATTATTTTTGTAGATAAAATGTTATATAAATAAAAACATAATAACCAAATTTTTAAAAAAGAAGGAAAGGAGAGGGGAAGAGTGAAGGGCTGATGCTCCAGTTTTTGGAGAAAAAGAACTTTGTTTGAATTAACTGAAGGCCCTTCAGGAGAATCAGGGGAACTAAAGATGGGCTGATGCTGGTCAGTGAAGCAGAAACAAGAGCAAAAAGGAGTGAATGAGAAACAGAAAGGTGGAGGCAGGAACTTGCTATCCAAAATCTATTCTTCTTAGAGATAAAAATCATCATCATCGTGAGACCATTACCCTCAGAGAAATCTTCATTTCATGGATGTAGAAATTGAGATCTGGGGCTCTGAGGCAACTTCCCCAAGGCTCGGAAGGGAACGGGGTGGAGCTGGCCCCGAGGACCACAGTGGAGAAGACATGCGCTCTGGCAGAAAGACCTACCTGGGAGGCTGCCGGCACCGTCTGCTCACTGGACCAGACAGACAAATCAAGGATGAGAGTAACCGATCCAGTGCCCAAAGATCCCCACAAAGCATCAATTCAATGAGCAGCTGAAATGAATGTGCCTGGTACAGAGCAGGTCACGAGCATGGCTTCCTTTCCTGGTCTAGATGACCCCTTCTCCCCTCCAGACGGGAAACCTCCCCCAAACCATGTTAGACCTCAGCTATGTCAGTGGGAGTTTCACCGGTCACACAACAAAAGAAGGCTTGGTTTGGGTGCCTCTGTCTCTTGTCTGTCCCTGTCTGTCTGTCTCTCTCATCTCTGCCTCTGTCCCTCTCTCACACAAGCACAGGCCCCCACACACGTACCCTTGTACAATAAATTCCTGGCATTCTGCACTTCCAAAGATCATAAACGATCTAGTTGGATCAAAAGGGAACAATCAGTTGGGAAGAGGGAATGAGCCCACAAAAGCCAAGTTCCGTGCAGAAGCAATGACAAAAGCAAGCACAAATTGTTCAAATAACCTTACAGTGGTGTCAGCCTGTCATGTTTGCCTCCTCTCTCCTCCTTTAAACACAGAACACCTCCCATCCAGGGTGAAGGACAGCTGTGCTTTCGATTACGTCGGTTAATGTTTTCCTGTAACAGCAAGTCTCAAATTCTGTCCGACCTCCCCAGGGCCAGGTTGATTGGTCCGTTCAAAGTCTTGGGTGGTTTTACGGCTCCATATGCAGGAGATCTTCATGTCAAAGGCATCTTGGAGCTGCGTTTTTGGTGTGCCTGGGGCTCCGGGGATGAAAGCTTGTTCACATGCACAATATGACGATGGTTATTATTCTCCTGCCCAGTAAAACTACTGCAAGTCATTGTTCTTGGAACCCAGCAAGAAAGCTACTGCAGACTCCTGGCCTTATAATCCACGAGGTTGAACCAAGGACTATCTGAGACCCACCTGGCTCACCACCAGCTGGGTTGGACATGTGGGGCTGTCACTATCCCTCCACAGGGCAGTTCCCTCACCCCACACAAGGAGTTTGGATGGAGCCACCATTTCCCAAAGTGTGTTCCTCCAAGCACCAATCACCAAGATTCTTCAGAAGAATAGAATGGGTTGTTTTTTAACCAAGTAACATGGGCAGCTGGAGAAACGCTCTCTCTTGCTTATCAGCACGTTAAAATTACTCCTGCTGGAATTATGCTGTTTACTATCCAGTGGGATAAACCATAGGTTGCTTCTCCTCATGCAAAGTCCATTATTCAACAAGTCTTGATATTAGGGTCCAGCATTACACATCAGTGCTTCCCTGTCCCAGCATTGGCCGATGTCCCTCCCACTCTAAAGCTCTGAACTGTTGGAATGCTATATACCTCAATTATGCACGCTATTTACTTCTCTGCCTATGGATAGGGAGGAAGGAAAGTGATCCAAAATGCTGGGCTGCGGCGTTCGCAAGGACATGCATGTCTCCACGTTTCAGGTTAAATGCGTCTTGCTCAACGAACCTGTTTCTTGCCCTCTTCACTCTCCACCTTGTTACACTGTGAGTCTGGAGCAAAACTTTCTTCAAGGAACTTTCTGTAAGGGGGTGCTTTTCTGATTCTTCACCTCCTGGATCTTGGGGCTAATGATCTGTTAACACTCTCCAACCTTAATCTCTAAAGCCCATAGAGGGACTTGTTAAGTCAGAGGCTTATTAAACTAACCAATGAGTTAACTGAGTTCAGGAGGATCCATTCTGGATTCTCTAGAATGAGAATTATATATAGTATATACCTTTTAAATAATCCATCATCTTCGTTTAGTACGTATCTTTTAAATAAGATTTTAACAACTCTGTTAGGGTATAATGTACATAATAAAAATCATTGAATTGGGGCGCCTGGGTAGCACAGTCGTTAAGCGTCTGCCTTCGGCTCAGGGCATGATCCTGGCGTTCCGGGATCGAGTCCCACATCGGGCTCCTCCACTGGAAACCTGCTTCTTCCTCTCCCACTCCCCTGCTGTGTTCCCTCTCTAGCTGGCTGTCTGTCTGTCACATAAATAAATAAAATCTTTTAAAAAAATCATTGAATTGTACATTTAAAATAGATGAATGTCATCGTAGAGACTTTTTATGCATTTGTACTGAGGTTCCTTCCACCAAACCATAACAAGGGGCTTTGAAACCAAAGTCATGCTCTAACTCAGTAAAAAACCAGCAGTGCGGTGCAGACATCTTTGCCGTGGTGTGAAGGGCCCGTTCTGCCCCACACCCTTTGGGCAGAGGATTATATGGAGACCCTCTTCGCGGGGTCATGGCCCTCACGCCTATTACGTTCAGCCACGAGCTGCTATATCCAGTTGCATCTAGTGAATTGTGAGCTCTCAGAGGAGGACAAGAGGAACCCAAGAATGCACAAAATAACATAAATGTCTGGAAAAGGGCTTGAAATCAGATAACCCAAGTTTGCTTTCCAGCATCACCCCTTTTGCACTGGGTGACTACAAGCCTCAACGTCGTACGAGCTGGGTTCCAGGCTGGCTCTGTGCCTAACAATCTACATGGCATTTTCCAAATAGAGGCGTAGCACCCACAGACATTTAAGTATTTTCTACTCCTGGAAGTCTTTCAATGCCTAAAATGTCAGGACTCAAATTTCCAAGCAAAACCTCTCTCTCTCTCTCTCTCTTTTTCTTTTGGTCTAGCCTCTAAGCAACTATTGTTCCCAAACCACTTGCTTTTATGATCTAGACTGCAAATACCAAGTCCTGTCTGGCCCAGACAAAACAGTGATTGGAGAACCATTTAACGGTGTACATTTTCTCAGCATCTCAATCACAGAAATACCTGGGATCAACGGCTCAGTGCTGCTCCTCTGTGAAAGTCTGTGAAGTGTTCAATTACCCTTACAATTGTTCATCTCTTACCTGTGGAGCCCCAGTGTTAAGTCATGGGACAATGGACTGCCACTGGGAATTTTTTTTTTCCTGCACACAAAAGAAGTTCACGGAGAAGCCACGGGCCCCAAACCCCACCTGGAAAGTGAGCCGTCCTTTGCTTTTCAAAACATGCATCATCCTTTTCTTGACATTTTGTCCCTAACATCTTCCTGGAGAGGACAGGATAATAACAGTGAATCTGACGTTGGCTTATGGAATCTGAGGATAGGATGAATTTAAGAGCTAGAGATTCCAGTGGCTAACATTTGTGGGTCTTCAGACACGTGGCACATTTCCGACAGCAACTCACCCTGGCAAGGATTATGCCTTCGACTCAACAGACCCTAACATGGAAAGGCCCCAGTGACACTTAGCTTTCTCTCGTTTACTTATAGACTTATCCGTCCATTCCTTATTCCACAAATGTTTCGTAAATATCAGTTACTGGCCAGTCATGGTGTTTGGTGCTAGGAATTAGAAGCCATACAAGATAGGTCCCCAGCCTCAGAATATCCCTGTCTCGAGATGTGTTGCTACTGTTCTGACCTATCCAGGATGTTTCTGTCCATCTCAAGGGACAGACAGGCAAGCAAGCCCGTAGTTACAGGGCACTATGGTCAACAAGATGAGAGCAGTACGATCGGAGAGCCATGGGAACCAGGCGACCGGCCACCTAGCAAGTTAGCCAGGAAGACATGCTCAAGTAGGCAGAAGGGGATCTCGGTTTTGAAAGGCGAGTGAGAGTTCTGTCTGAGGAAGTGTGGGGGGCAGGAGAAACTCCTTGGCTATGACATGCTACACACCAGGATCTGGGCCTTTACTGGAAAACGAAAGGCGACAAACATCAAGGTTCAAGAGAGGGCCCAGCCAAGGAGCTCGATACAATCGACGTCAGTTTTTCGACAGTTAAGTCAGTGCCTGAGTGAGGAGACTTCATGAGAGGTGTTAACCTAGACACTCCAGGTACCAAAAACTCGCTGAAAAGCCTAAAGCGGTTGGTCCCCCTGGGAAGGCACAGACTCCTGGTAAAATGGTGCATTTCAGGAACAGAGGTATGTCTGGCTATCGCCTAGCTGTGGGGATGGGTACATGGCTCTGTTTCTGGACTTCAGGTCTCTCTTATTCACACAAGGATCTGTGAGCTCTAAGGTTCTGAGATCGGGGGGGTGTAAGAAGATGGGGTTCATGCTCAGTACCCATTCTGTATCCCGATACACAGCGTCTCCCACTCGGGTGTGATGACTGAGGGAGAAGGGGGATCCAGGCTACAGATTTCTCACATTCTCATGTAAGAAGAAAACCAGGGCTAGTTCATTATCACCCCCCTTCTTGTACCATTGAGTATCCATGAGTGACTATTAGGATGGGGTGCTGTGGAAAGAATCCTGGGCTTTCGCCCAAACAGGAATAAGTTTGGCTGGCGGTTCCCACTTAGGGGGCTCAACCCCCAGGTAGTTCTCACTTACGGCATTGAACCCCCTTAGATTTGGTTTCTTTATCTGAAAAATGGGGGTAAGAGCACCAGTCTGAGAGGATTCCCTGAGACTCTATATAAAGCCTACAGCACACTGCTGCATTTAAACCCCTTTCTACTTGGGTTTTGATGTTTGTGTTTTGAGGATCATAGAAATCTATTCCAACCCATTCATAATTCTGAACCTCCTCTGTCCTTTTTCTGTTTCCTTTCTTTTCTATCCTGGTCACAGTCTACTCCCAAACCCCCTACACACACACACACACACACCTGTGTTTCCCACAGAAATAAACCTAATTCTAACAACCAATTAGTGAGGAGAGCAGTCAAGGTGCTCTGAGAAGGATGGTAGCTCATAACATTTAATTTTATTTCCAACAAGGTATTGATCACGTTGTTATTACCCAAACACAGTCTCAAAGACTCCACCTGTCTCCTACTGATGTCTATTCCAGGTCTGCCGGCAACAGCTCAGGAGTCTGGCCGGTTTAAAAACACAAAGATCCTAAAACCAGAGCCAGTTTATTTTTCTAACAGGTGATTAGTGCACTTGATTCTAATTGGGCATGAAAAGGCTCCAGCAGTCGCCTTGGGGAGAGCTGGGTGGCAGTGGAGTGAATTACAGCACTTGGTCCACAGGTGCGGGCCCACCTGCAGGCACGACTCCAGGAGGGCTAATCCCCTCTGGAAGCTCAGCCCTGGTGAGCGGTGCCCTAGAGCACAGAGCTCCTCGTGCCTGATTCTGTGGACAAGAGACCCCGCAGCCTGGGACATTCACTGATGATCGATCAAAACTAAAGGATGCTGCCAATATGTAATTTCCCCCCGAACCTTCTCCTAAGTAAACTTATCCAGCCACACATACATGTCACCCATTTCAAGTACACAATTCAACTTTCTTTTTCAGTAAATTTAGCAAGTTGTATAACCTCACCGTGAATCAGTGTTGGAACACTTCCTTCATCTCAGTGAGATCTCTCCTGCCCTTTCACTGCCGCTCCCACCCTCTGCGCCAGGCAACCCCTAATCTACTCTCGGGGGGCTAGATAGGCCTCTTCTGGGTGTGTGCACTGTGACGAGGTTGGCTCCCGTGTCCGGCTGCCTCTACTGCACGTGTTTTTGAACTTTGTCCCAGTCGTGGCATCTGTGATAGTTCACTCTTTTTTCTTGCTAAATAGTATCCCATTGGCGTGGGTAATACCGCGTGTCATCTGCCCACTGACCCCCCAGTGGACACTGAGCTTGTTTTCTGTTCCGGGCCCTCATGAGTAATACTGCTAAAATCATCCCTGTGCCAGTCTTTGGCAGGCTCTGTGTCTTCACTTCTCCGGGTAGATACCTAACTGTGGACTTGCAGGGTCATTTGGTACCTTGGGGTTTACATTTTGAAGAAAATGCCTCCAGAATCTTAGTTCTTCCGTGTGAGCTCCTTTGGTCTTCCCTTCACAAGTAAAAGGCCGGTGATTCTAACACGAGGACCATACCCTGCTCACCCCTTCTCCCTACCTCCTTACAGCCCAGGATGAAAAACAAAAAACAGAAACAAAAACTGAAACTGCTCTTTCTCTCCTGGTTACACACATAGTGGAGGAGATGCGAAGGGTTCAAACCCAAAGGGAACCTGTCAGAGTAAGAAAGGTTACAGGGAAATCAAGCCCTACGCTTCAGAGAGTAATCTTGGCTCATTAATCACTAAAGTCTTTATCTTTAATGCTCTGGGCAAATATTAACTATTGTCTAATTAGAATTTAATTTACTGGAGAGTTTGGGTACCTACTAAGTGCCTAGCACGGAACAAGAAGCGAGTAGGGAAGTAATTTCGATGAGGGATACCCTCGTCCCTCGTCAGCTCACAGTGCCGTGATGAGAGAAGCCCATCATTATACTCACTCATCACGTTGTAGTTCGGGAGGGGCTGTGGGTCTGCTCTCCTCTTCCCCTCACATCAATCCTGTTGACAAAGAATTCCTTTCCAGCAGCTAAAAGAGAAGGGGCTATTTGAACTGGGAATTGCCCCGGGGCTTAGAGCTCCTCCAGCTACAAAGGAGAGATGCTGGAGTTGATCCTGGGTGCAGGCAGACAAGCAGTGAAGTCATCAGCATGTTTTTGAGGGGATAAGGAGGCCCACTGATCTACATACACTTTGGGACTTGGGACAGGGAAGGGAGGAAGGCAGTACAGGTCTGTGGGATTTTGTTCCTTTTGTGTTCCTATACTTGAAAGGAGAATAGAATTAGCTTCTACTGGGCACCCAGACTCACATCACACCTACTAAGACATTACCATTGTTGCCACTTTAGAGATAAGAAATATGTGGTTCAGAGCAGTCTAATCATTGCCCTGGGCCAGAAACCCAGAGTCTAATGACAGGTGTGCTAGCTGCCAGCTATTTCTAGACCCAAAGCTGAGCTCATTCTTCCATAGGACACTGTAAACGGTTATCCTTCTGGTAGACTTCAGTAAATGTTTAACAAACAGCTCCTGAGCTGGGGTTGGGGGGGGGATGCATATAAATGCATGCAATTTGCTATAAATGTTGCTGATACACAGAATGTATAGTATGCAATTTACAAATAATAATGAAAGACACAGCACTCTTTATTGTAAATTTCTGTAGCACCAATTGATTCTCACAGAATGATTTCACTGATTTTTGTTGAACTCTCATATCCCTAACCAACCTATGGTTGCAACTCACAAGTGAGTACAGCTCTCACATAAATATTGACTGAAGTCTTCCTTGACATGAATGAGTAAAACAGAGGGGAAACAGCAAAGAAATCTTCCAGAACTTCGCTTGTCAGTGATGTGAGCAACTTCTTTGCTGTATCGGAAAACAGTTTTGAACACTGGAAAAATATCTCCTCAATTTCGGTGTACTCACAGTATTCTAGCTACAGACATGACACAATTTTTTTTGAAGATTTTATTTATTTATTTGAGAAAGAGAGACAGCATGAGTGGGGAGAGGCAGGCAGAGGGAGAAGGACAAGCAGGCTTCCTGCTGAGCCTAGAGCCTGCCTGCAGGGCTCGATCCCAGAACCCTGAGATCACGACCTGAACTGACATCAGAAGCTTAACCCACTGAGCCACCCAGGCACCACGGACATGACACACTTTTAAATTAAAGCTGTTTTATTTACATTTCCCCATCATTTTGAGTTAGTCTATCAACAAAGCAGTAAGCAAACCCTGACTTAACAGCAGGTGCCAAGTTCCGTAGTGGAGATGCTCCCACAGTGGCCAAAGTCAAAACCAACCTGAGGTCACTAAACGCTGAATTGGGAAGAATGCACATGTTTCCACCAGATGGATACATTGGTGTGAATAGCATCAAACCACAGGTGATAGCAAATGTAGCAAAATAATTAGGAAGGGATGTGTTTTGGTATTTATTACCTTTGTTTTTATTGTAATTTATTCAATTATAATTGTTTATAATTTAATTTTTAACAAGTCATTTACCAACTGGCTCTCAAATTCCTGCCATGGTTAACAATCAGCCCCGCTGTGCAGTGTGAAGGCACTCCAGCACACCACCAATAGCCCCTGGTAGCCCCCCCTCACCTTCTCCCACCCCCTGCCAGTCTGATGTGGAAGGCCTCCTCCATTACTGTCGTCTTAAGGCTGGAGAAATGAAGGGCTGGAGATAGCAAGCACACCGCGAAGCAAAAGCTGAGTGAGAACCACTAGCATTTCCTCTCTTCTCTGGCCAGTGTGGTGGTCACCACTGAGAGTTCCCCAGGCCCCCACCAGCTCTTTGCTTCCACTGGAATCCTAAGCACAACTTGCCCTGTGCTCCAGGACGGAATATCTCCAGGAGGCCGTCAAAGACGAAGCCAAGTGGTTAGAACAACAATGCAAAATGGAATAGGGAAAAACATGAAATGCTGGGATGCTTGCTTTTTGAATGGTTTCCAAGGGAACAATCAAGGTTAAGGAGAGATTAACTCCATAGATGGGGTTGGGAGAGGTGATGTGGGAGAATGCCACAGAGTCTCAGCCGTCGCTACGAAAGTGATGACATCTCCCTGGTCCCCCACTGCCCTGCCATCTCCATGGTCCCAGATCTCAGCTAGCAACAGTTTCTGTCTGGGTCGCTGCAATCATTTCCCCAGAGATCTCCCCACTTTCACCTAATCTGCCAACAGTCCCTCTACTCTCCACCCGGCCATCAGTAGATACTACAGAAACATACCTGACATCACTGTGTTCTTCTGTCCGAGACCCTGCCATGGCTTCGCTTTTCTTGGAGCTTAAGCGTGAGATCTCTCAATGACCAGGACTTTACCCCATTTGCCCTCACTCCCCCAAGGGCAGGCACTCTTGGGTGGTCTTCCCAATCCACCCCCTGCCCTCACTCCTGTTCAGCCATGCTGGCCTCCTCATCTTGACCCAACTGCTTAGCTATGTTGCTGCCTTCAGGCTGTCACCCCCACCGCCCCTGGGGGCCTAGATGTTCTTCCTGTGGATACCCCGCAGCTGACTCCCCATAGTGTCTTCTCCTGGCTCTCACCTTCTCAGCAAGGCCAACACTGGCCATCCTGTGACCTGCCCATGCATCTTCCTACCTGTTGTGGTTGCTTACCTTCTCTTTCCCCAGGACAGAGAACCTTTCATGCCTTGTTCTCTGGGAGGTGGGAATCTTAGCTTTGTTCACTGACATATCCCAAGCATGAGAGCAATTCTTGGCCCATAATGCGCACTAAAAGAGTATTGTTGGATGAACTCTGATAAAGATTTCCAGCTCAGATATCTATTGAGGACATATTGTATTCCAAGTCCTGTTGCAAGCATTTTGCATGCATTTTCTCATTTAATTCTCATAGCATACTCCAACCAGCCCCATGCAAGGACAGGCTAATGGCTCATGATGGCCACCATTAGGGCGCAAAGTGGGAGAAGCAGAGAGCTAGCTGTGGGAAGTGTCAGAGAGACCATGGAAGGCCTGTGTTCCACATTTGGGACATGGACCATAAGCACAGTAAGAGGCCTGGCCACAACATGGCAGATGGATGGGAAAAGTGAGATAGGGTGGGACTGGAGGGGAAATATTGCTGTCAACCATGCTGCAGAGTCCCACAGGAGGGAGGGTGGAGTCCAGCCCAGGAGCTGGCATCTTATAGAATCTTCCCTTTCCCCTCTTATTTCCCTTTCCCATCTCGGTTTCCCTTCTTTTCTTCGGACCTTCTGGAGTCAGAATGTGCTGGGCTGGGAAATGGAGGAAAGCATATTCTCTTGAGGGACCACATCCTCTAGAAGCCCCTCGTGCCCTGTAAGCAGGAGGCCCCTCCCTCGTATCTCTGCGGACACAGAATGTCAGCTATGTCCCCTTTTCTCCTGAATTTTCATCAGGTGTAGAGTAACCAGGCACAAATCAAGCATTTGTTTTGAGGGATTTTTAAAAAATACACATATTGCTTTCTCAAACCATTTTCTATCCACATCCAGAATCTTTCAGGCATCTCCATCTATAAATTAAATTCCACTATGAATACATCTTTGGATGTATAAAAAGGGTAATTCACTGTTGTTATTGTATTTGCTCATTACATACCCTGATGGTCTATTAGAAGCTACGTCCCCTGACAGTTAAGACTGAAGAAAAAAAGAGAGAGAAAGAGAGAAAGCATTTGAAAAGCTGATCTGTAAGACTTCTATTTTTCTTGGTTCATTTGTTTCCTTTTGCTGAATCGAAATTTAAACAAAAATAGCAAATGGGAATAAGGTTCTGTGGGTTTTCTTGAAAACTGGACATAAAGGATTCAGGATTACTGTCTTATGTTCTAAATTAGATTATCTTTCTTTTGTCTTTCTTTATTTCCTCAAGAAGATTAAAAAGAAAATGAGGACCAATTATTTACGAGACACACAATGAGGTTTAATTAGAAGGACAAGCACTGGGGCAGCAAAGGCCAAATGAAAGGGACCTCGAGCACCACTGGTGGAGCCAGGAGCTGAGCTGGAACCTTCTCGGTCAGCATCTGGGTAACCTGGGCAGATCATTCCACTTTTCTGAGTCCAACTTCCCCCATTTGTAAGATTAACAGGTTCAAGGGGATGATATCTATCTTTCCATTCAGTCTCACGCTCTGAAAACCTTCAAGGCTAAAACTCTGGAAAAGGAAGGATCTAAATTCAGACACCACCCTCCCCTCGGCCTCTGCAACCCATAGACAGAGCTGGTCCCTTCTGGAATATTCTGAGTCCATTTTCTGCCTTAATAAACAAGAATGGGTAATTCCCTCAAGAGAGTCCTGTCTCTGTCTATAGATCTTCTCATGCACAAATATTTCCTCTGCTGCTATTCTTTGTGTGTATGTCTGGGGTGGGGGTGTGACAAAAACTCAGAGTTTTGGTAGGAGATGTGCACACCAGTGATGACCACGCAGGTGGCAATCTCTGAAAATCCAAGCCTGGTCCATTTCACCAGAGAACCCCGAGCCTCTCTCTTGAGTCAGGGAAGCTAGAGGAGGGAATATAGCCCAAGTGGATCCCAGGAGCAGGAAGGTTCAAAACGGGCTACCTCTTGACCAGGTATAAATTCAGCAGTTAGTCAAATCTGTGAACAAAAGAAAAATCAGGTCAGAACCAGGTGCACTGTGCTGAAATCGTGCAGTCATTCAAATCAGGACTAAACAAAGATAGGAAGCCATGGATAAAAGAAAGGCAGAGGGATGGGCTTCTTGCTCACCAGCTTGGTTTCACCCATGTGGCTGCCAGCTTCACAAGGGTAGGACCTTCTGTGTCTTGTCCACCTATGTCCCCAGGCCTAATATAATCCCCAGCACATAGTAGCATTATGGAATTCACCAGGGTCTGCTTCCCAATTTCAATTCAGTCAGTAGAGACTTGAGTCTGAGAGGACTTTGTTCCTGTGACCGTGAGACAGAGCCTCTCAGGAGCTCTCAATGAGGATGCAGGAGGAGACGGCTTTGGTCCAGAACAGGTGTGGGGGCTTAGAAAACATGGCTATCATCCACTAAGGAAGAGAGCAAGCCCATTAAAACTCACAGAGGGACATGGGACATCTTCCTAGACACATTTTTTAAAGATGTATTTATTTATTTGAGAGAAAGAGAGAGAGTGCTTTTGTGCAAGAGTGGGGGGAGGGGCAGAGGGAGAGAATCTTCAAGCAGACTCCCCACTGAGCATGGAGCCCTACACAGGGCTCAGCCTCACTACCCATGAGATCATGCATGACCTGAGCTGAAACCAAGAGCTGGATGCTTAACCGACTGAGCCATCCAGGTGTCTCTTCCTAGACACATTTTCAAATCATGATTGGAAAAGATGGCGCCTGTGCTGGGCCCGGAAGAATAAGAGATGCTGAAGTTGTGCACGTGCAAAAGGAGAAGAGGAAGAGAGGGAAATGAATCACAGGCAAAGAAGACCACATGAACAAAGAGAATCTCGACAGAGCTATTTCGGCCCATTGGGAGGTTCAGTTTGTCTGAAATGTAGGTTTGTAAAACAAAACTGCAGAGCTGAAATGATAGCTGAGACAAAATTGTAGGGGCTCCTTGTGGAGAAAGGGGTTGATGTTGAGGAGATCAATTAAGGAGCTCTTGCAGGGGGGTTTCAGTGAGCATGGGACCCATGAGTTAAGTCATCCTTCTTCTAAACCATGTAAGGCCTGGTGCATATGCACAGCCCACTTATGACATGGTTTTTAAGACTCTGCCACTAGACTTCCAGCTGTTTGTGAATCAGGACTCTGATTCACCACTGTTTAATGCAGATACAAGAAAATGCTCAGGATACATTTAGTGATGGTGCATCGTAGACACACCAGCCCATCCTACCCTGATTTTATTCCTGCACCATGCAACCATCATGGGCCCAGGGTGGTTAAGTGGTGTCGGTGAGACAATACGATGAGGCAGTAAAGTAGTTGGGACTCAAACCCTCACTCTAACCCTGAAGTTACGCAGCCAAGCTCCCCTTCCCCTCCAGCTTGGCTGTCCCCAGAATCACTGTCCAGGATTGTAGCTATAAACACAACAGATAGGAGACATTGGACAAGACAAACAGAACCCTCCAGGCAATTCCCTAAAACCTGAAACTGCTTCAGAATGTAACTCTGTCCTGTATCTGGGCCATTTCCCTCACTTTCTGCTATGCATGTAGTGTCAGGAAAGGCAGGAACAGCCTCCAGAGTCCTTGCATTGTGATCTCCTGGGGCCTGGAGACTCAGGGCGTGCCTTGTTGCATTCTTGTCTTTGAGCAGGGGTTAAAATCATGCCTCATCAGCAGTGTTTGCCTCCCAGCAAATGTAGCTTCCGATGGGCTATCTAGGCATGGTTTTACTGCGACAATCCAGATGGGTGATGAGGCCATGTCCCATAGACAAGGGCTCCCATTGTGTCCTCACTGGCAGCTCAAACTCCAGTGTGACTTGGGCATGGAGGGAAAGAGAACATCCCATGGTGGGGCCATGGCAACCAGACAGGAACTTCTCCCACAGCCCTGCCCCTAGCTCTCTTCAGCAGAAACCAGCTCAAAACCTTGCTGAGCCCTAGAAGGATCCTTCAGGACAAAAAGTCTCCTGTGTGCATATCTTTCCCCTGTTCACCAGACTCTTGCTGTGGCATACAGTGGAGTCTATTACACGTGGAGTCCATTCAGTGAAGGAACAGGTTTTACATCAAGATTTGTCTAACTATGGAACCTCATTGACTGGAGCCCTGAGTCTTTGTCTCATCATCTGTAAAATGAGGACAACATGAATTGCCCTCGTCTAATATGAAGGTCTGTTGTGAGGATTAAATTAGATCACCTACAGCAGTATCTGGCACATGGTACACACCTACTACCTGTTAATTACATAGTCTGTCTTCCCTGTGTGTTGAGAGACAGTTCCCAATGACTAAATGTTTGAGAAGTATATTAGTCAGGGTTCTCCAGGGAACAGAACCAAAAGAATACATACATATATACAGAGAGAGATTTATTTTAAGAACTTGGCCCATACAATTGTGGGAGCTGGCAAGTCTGAAATCTATACGGCAGGCCAGCAGGCTGCAAACTCATGTAAGAGTTGTATTGCAATCGTGGATCCAAATTCTGCAGGGCAGAGGCTGGAAACTCAGGCAGGGTTTCCATGTTGCTATCTTGAGTTAGAATTCCTTCTTCTTCAGAAAACCTCAGTCTTGGCTCTTAAGGCCTTCAACTGATTTGTGAGGCCCACCCACACTATGGAAGCTCATCTGCTTTTCTCAAAGTCCACTGACTTAAATGTTAATCACATCTGGGATACCTGGGTGGCTCAGTTGGTTAAGCATCCCAGCTCTTAGGTTCAGCTCAGGTCATGATCTCAGGGTTGTGAGATCCAGCCTGTGTCAGGCTCCACACTGAGCATGGAGCCTGCTTAAGATTCTCTCTTTCCCTCTCCCTGAGCCCCTCCCTCCCCCAGTAGTGCACATACTCTCTCTCTCTCTTTGCCTATCTCTCTAAGAAAGAAAGAAAGAAAGAAAGAAAGAAAGAAAGAAAGAAAGAAAGAAAGAGAAAGAATTGTCAATCATATCTAAGAAATACCTTCTCAACAACATCTAGACTATTGTTTAACCAGACAACTGGGCATCATAGCCTAGCCAAGTTGACACATAAAATTAACCATTATAAAAGTGTATGTGAGGGATAGCAATTAAAACATCTCTTTATAGTCAACTCATTACTGAGTGGACTTCCCTCTCAAATTCCTCTGGAAAGGGTCACCAGCTCAAATCCTCAGGGGCCAGTCAGCATGTAGGAAAGTGTAAGGTAGTCGGGATGAACGGTGGGCTTTATGAGCTTGAGGGTATAGGCCCTATGTAAATATATTCAAGCTCAAAATTAAAAAAAAAAGTGTGGTAAAAAAGTTGTGCATGGGTTCAGCAGTGAAGCACATAATGATATCCACCATCTAGGTTATGGCACAAGTTCCCAAGAACTGAGCTTTTCCAGATGCTCAGGGAGAGCATTTCCTAGGTTTAGAAAAAAACTGTGTACAGGAATATACCACTTGAAGGAAGTTTGCACATACCACCCACACAGCTTAGGGACCAAGTGGAGGAAACAAAGTGGGCATTGCTCACTTGGAAAAGTTGTGACAACTGATGTGGTGACTATTTTAAGGGAGTTAGAAGCACCGCATCCCGCTACAAAAGACTATTGCAATGGCCTCTCCCGCGCGAAAGAGTTGGAGAACCAGTTTATTCTGGTCTTGGCTGAAGCTTTCTGTAATTAGCTGAAAAACCTTCAAAAATTGGCCTGACATTTTCAGAGGTCATAGAAAGTTATAAAATAGGCTGCAGAAAGATTTGAGCTGATTTGGTTTTTAGGTTTGCAAAAAACCCTTCTCGACGTTACAAAAGTGTCATCTGTAGTCATGGTTCCACATTGAGTAGACAATACGTGTGGCAGACAGATACTAAAATGCACCCTCCCCCAATTGTCTAGCTCCTGGTACTCATGTTCCTCCCTGCGTAATCCCCTCCTCTGAAGTGTGAACAAGGCCTGTGGTTCAAAAAAATTGGTTGTCGTTTCTGTGATTACGTTACCTAAGATTGCAACTTCCTCCTGTCTTCTGGATCGGCATGCTTTGACGAGGCAAGTGGCACGTTAGGGAGGTCCACATGGCAACGAACTGAGGGCAGCCTCTAGATAACAAACACCAAGGACCTGAGGCCCCCAGCCCAGCAGGCATCAAGAACTGACTCCCGCCAACAATCACATGTACTTAGGAGCAATGGAGCTTTCCAACCCTAGCTGATACTTTGAAGCCACAAAAAGACCCTAAAACAAAGGACCAGCAAAGCCATGCCTACATTCCTGATCCACAAAAACTGTGAAATAATAAACATGTGTTGATTAAGCTGCTAAGTTTGTGATAGTATTGATACATAACAATAGATAACTAATGCAGGATGGCACATTTTTAAGGATGGAAACCAAAGGTGATGTCACATCTCTAAAGACGCTAAAATAGCAGGTGCATTCTCATCCTTCTGAGGGCATGACAACAGAAACTAAGGGAACAGAACTGATAATCATAGAAGAATTGATAAATTGTATAGGAGAGAAAACAATCCTGTGGACTTATAAGGAAGAAAAAAAATCCCATGGATTTTATAAGGAAGTAGAAAGTCTCACGGATTGTATAAAAGAGAAGGAAATCTCATGGATGCCTGAATTAAAGTTCATGGTGATGCTGGTACAAAGTAGGAGTAACACATAGCATGGTGGAGTTCATGGCTCTTGAAAGACTGTGCAAATGAATATGAGGTCATGTTGGTTGGGCTGGACTCAAACTGGGATCCCAGGAGGCCCTATAAAACAGCTGGTGCCACCACCCTTTCTAGATCGACTCCTCCAGTTATTGAAGACCCGTGCCATTGTATGGTGTTCATCTCTTAGAGGCTGTGAAAAAAAACAACACAATGTTATTTCTACAGAAGTGTTCCAGGGCTCTACAGCCAACCTGATGACAACATAGGGAAAGCAGTAGGTTATGGTGTCAATATTTTCAAAGTCCTCATGAGGAACAAATGTCTTATACTTGGAGGTGGGGTGGCAGAAACTGACTTAGCCAAAGAGATCGTATCACATGGACAGATATGACCTGCTCTTACTATATGCTCTGCAGAACTTCACTGAAGCATTCAAAGCCATTCATCACACAGCAAGAAAATTCTAGAGTTAAGGCTAATGACATAACCTCTAACGCCTATGAAGTATTGGATTAGATAATGAAGTTGAATTTCCTGCTTAAAAAAAAAAAAAGGGCACGTTGGAATCCAATATTCTATTTACCTGGGAAAATACTGGGCAATTAACTCACTGCCAAGGAAGCAGTTGCTGCATTTAGATTAGATCGGATCCTCAGGGATGACCAGCCAGTACACCCAAGCAGCCACAGCAAATGGATGGAAAAGGACCAAAGTGATTGAACAGCTTAATTTTACTTCATGTAAAGTCCCTATCAGCAGTAGGTCTCCACTTTTTCTAGCTGATGCTTCTCACTCTTCCGAAGTGAAGGAGAGTTCTATGTTGGTATCTCAGCCATATGAAATAATGATCACATGCCAGTTGTTCTCAAAAGAAAAATCAGAAAACAAAAAAGAAACAACCTACAGTCAAACAAGCAAATCAGGTAATATTTAATGCCAGGACTTTGTATCTCTCTAATCAAGTAACCCACCCTTTTGACCTGGGTAAAATATTTTAATTATCAACTGCCCTTCTCAATGTTACTGGTTGTTCACCTCTGGTAATCTTTGGTCATTCTGAGTGAGAATCAAGTCCTAGATAAGAAAAATGACCGCTAATGTGCAGTTAATAGGTGAGGGAGGTACAATGTTCATAGCAGCATTGTCCACAGTAGCTAAATTGTGGAAGGAGCCGAGATGCCCTTCAACAGATGACTGGATTGAAAACGTGATCCATATATACGATGGAATATTACTCAGCCATCAGAAAGAACGATTACCCAACTTTTGCAGCAACATGGACGGGACTGGAGGAGATTATGCTAAGTGAAATAAGTCAAGCAGAGAAAGACAATTATCATATGGTTTCACTCATTTATGGAACATAAGAAATAGCAGGAAGATCAGTAGGAGAATGAAGGGAAGAATGAAGGGGGGGTAAACAGAAGGGGGAATGAACCATGAGAGACTGTGGACTCTGGGAAACAAACTGAGGGCTTCAGAGGGGAGGGAGGTGGTGATGGGGATAGGCCGGTGAAGGGTATTAAGGAGGGCACGTATTGCATGGTGCACTGGGTATTATACACAAATAATGAATCATGGAACATTACATCAAAAACTAAGGATATACTGTATGGTGACTAACATAACATAATAAAAAATTATTATAAAAAAAATAGGTGAGGGAGGCACTATAACTCTGCCCTTCCTTGTGTGTAAAACGGGGATGATGAGATAAATCAGTGACTCAGTCAGCTAGCAGAACTGGATTCAAATCCAGATCAAGTACAAATGTGTGTTCTTTTTTTTTTTTAAGAGTTATTTATTTATTTTATGGGGAGGGTAGAGGGAGAGAGAGAATCCTCAAGCAGACTCCCAGCCAAGCATGGAGCCCAACACAGGGCTTGATCCCACAACCCTAAGATCATGACCCTGAAATCAAGAGTTGGACACTTAACCGACTGAGCCACCCAGGTGCCCCCCCCAGGTGTGTACTCTTAACTCTGTGTCCACACCACATTACCTTTGTGGATACTGGCACCTCTCTGACCTGATAGTCTCCTTCCCAGGGGACAACTGCCCTTGGAATAATTTTGCTTTGTCCCTAGACTTCCTTCCAGTTTCCTTTCTCTCCTACTGAAAAATAAAGCCAAGGCCCATTTTGACTTTGAGAACTCAGACTCACTAAAGAGTCAGATTCCAGTGTGATTTTGTACTAGGGTTTGTGAGTTTCCACCTAGGTCCCCCTCAACTTCTTTGGGAACTGCCTTGGTTGGATTTGCCTTACCTGGGACAGCCCACATCCACTGACTGGTCCACCAGGGGCACAAAAGCCCAGCCCTCCTACCACAGCTCGGGACAATGGTGAAGGGCCATCATGACAGCTTCAGAGCACAGCCCACATTCTCCCCCTGTCAATCTGCTCCTTTTCTTTCCTTCCTTGGGGGCTGATCCCAGGAGCTCACCCTAATGCACTTCTTGCATGATTCCATTTCAGGGCCTATGTCCTCAGGATCCCAACATGCATTAATTCCTGAGGCGATAGAGTATGAGTTAAACACAAGATGAAGAAATCCAATAGAGCTGGGGATAGAGTGGGACTGGTCTCACAGGGTGCTGCGAGGATTCCATGGATTAATATGTGTGAAATGCCAAACAACAGCCAGTAAGCTGTAAATCCCATGTGAGTTTTGAGTTGTCATTATCATCATTATATAATGTCATACATTATTACCACTCATGATCTTGGAGTCAACAATCCAGCTGCACAAGTCAGTGAAGGAGAATTATGACTTAAGAACAATTTGTGGGGCGCCTGGGTGGCACAGCGGTTGGGCGTCTGCCTTCGGCTCAGGGCGTGATCCCGGCGTTATGGGATCGAGCCCCACATCAGGCTCTTCCGCTATGAGCCTGCTTCTTCCTCTCCCACTCCCCCTGCTTGTGTTCCCTCTCTCGCTGGCTGTCTCTATCTCTGTCAAATAAATAAATAAAATCTTTAAAAAAAAAAAAAAGAACAATTTGTGTGATTTCTCAGGAGTCTGCGAGATCCTTGTGAATGTATAGAATGGGAAGCTCCTGAAAAAGCTGCACTTGATCTGAAAGTTCATGAAGAGAAGTGTAGTTTCACAGCAGAAAAAATGGAAGTGCTTTTTCTGGGTCAAACTGCACCCACCATATTGGTGTAGCTGGGAGTACAGAAGAAGGTGAGAAATTTGAGGGGAATGACCAGGACAGATTGAGGCAGGTGTCTTTAACTCTCAAATTAGGTTGTCCCACCTTCCTCTCCACCTCCCAGCTCACCCGGTCATCTGTCTGGCAAATACCTATAGGTCCTCGTTCATCACTTTGGGGAAGCTGCCCCTGACTACCTCCTCACTTAAAGATTTAACCAGTTTCTTCCTTCTTTTTCCTTCTAGATCATATATGTTTTTTTCATTGTTGTTATTTGTTTGTTCGTTTGATCATTGCACCTATTGTTTTGCCTTGATCTGGATTTGGGTCTAATTTATGTTCTGTCCTTCGGACAAGTTAATGTTCCTGTTTAGTTTCCTAGGGCTGCCATCACAAATTACCATAAACAGGTGGGTTAAAACAACATAAACTTATTCTCCCACAGTTCTGGAGCTCAAAAGTCTAAAATCAAGGTGTCAGCTGGGCTGTGCTCCCTCTGAAAACTCTGGAAGAGACTACTTCCTCACCTCCTCCAGCCTTGGGCGTCTCCACGGCCATATGGCTCCAGTCTCTGCCTCCATCTTCATGTGGGTCTTTACACAGCCTTCCTCCATGTTCTCTTCTCTCTTCTCAAAAGGACTTGTCATTGGTTTTAGGGCCCGCCTTTACCCAGGACGATCCCATCTCAAGACCCTTAGCAGGATTACATTCTCAAAGAATCTTTTTCCAAATGTAGTCACATTCATAGTCAATTCCCACACATATCTCCTGGCAGACACCCCTCAGCCCACTACGGCAGGTATGTATTTATCCCACCATGGAACTAGTCCACCAATTCTAAACTATCGGGTAGGTTAGGTTTACCCAAAAAGCAATGGGAATAACAGAAGGTAGATATACATAAAAAAAGGAGGGAGCAAGAAAACAAAAGGAGGTGTGCAAAAGGATACCAGATGGGTTTTGTTAACTGACCATGCAGGAGGGAGCTATAGAAGAGAAGAAAATCAAAGATGGCCAGAAAGTATTGAACCTCAAGTGCCGGGAGGATAATCAAGAAGAGAGGCTGATTGGGATAGGCCGGTGATGGGCATTAAGGAGGGCACTATTGCATGGTGCACTGGGTGTTATACGCAAATAATGAATCATGGAACTTTACATCAAAAACTAAGGATATACTGTATGGTGACTGACATAACATAACACAAAATTATTATAAAATAAAATAAAAAGAAGAAGAGAGGCTGGATGGTGTGGAGTGATGTGTTCTTGCTCTTTTTCAGCAGGATGTGAGATGTTTGGAAGAACAATTCACTGGCTCACCTGCTGGCTCTCTGTGCCTCAGTTTCCCCCACGAGCCAGTGGCACTTCTTACTTTTCCAGGATGTGCTGAGTTGTCTGAGCAATAAATTAATTCGTGTTGCTTCCCTGGTGGGCACTTGAGTAGGATCAATGACGAGGAATAGAGCAGCAGTTTAAAAATGCTGATGTGATTCATTTTATGACACGGGTGGGACAGGCTGAGTGGCCCACCGGAAGGGCAGCTGGTCCCAAACGTTTGAGGCCCTGTAAAATGATGCATCTCTACTTCCACAGCTGTAGTAAACAGAACTGCGGTCCCCAGGCTCGCAGAGGCAATGGCCAACTTGGGAACGCTGGCCCTTCCAAGGTCAGATCTCAATGTAATGCAAAGCAAATAATCTGGACCCATGATGATTAACATTCTTAATCACATTTTCTGTGACAGACTGAAACTTTATGATTCTTTCAACATTGTACATTAAAAAAAATGTGTCTCTAAAAACTGGAACCCTAAAGAATGATTTAAAATAGAGAAACCTGGTAGGGGGTAAAACTGTGGAGCTGGACATTTCGGTTTTTCCTTGAGATTAGCAAACAAATCCAAAGCCAAATAGCTGGGAGGGCGTAGGAAATGGGGAGGGAGCCACTTTGATTTCTAATCTCTGCTCTATCCATGTATTTCCAAAGCAAATAGACTCTAACTACTTACTATCCAGGTAAATGGCTATTTATTTGCCAACTTCATTAATACATTCCTTACATAATCTGTTGCGGGAGGAGGAGCTCCTCCCCTGGCCCATTTTCTCTCTGCTCCTCAGTGGTTTTCAGAGGGGTCTGGCCCTGAGCTTCTGGCAGTCACTGGCTCCCGGTTCCCTAAGGCACATCTGACAGGCACCTGGCCAGGTGTCAGAGCCCTGGCCTGCAGCCAGCCTGGTCACGCTAGCCAAACCCCTTCTGCTCACAGGCCCCCTGTGTCCTCCTCTGTGTCTTGGAGCTGAGAAGGAGATCTGCCCATCTACTGCTGAGAGTTGCTGTCAACATCAAATAGAAAAAGACTTTGAATTCAACTGTCTTCTTAAAGTTAAAAATTCAAAAGCAAATTATCTAGAAAAGTAAAGGTAGCTTCTGGGATATTGGGTTCTTAAGGTATCTAGAAAGAAGTTGAGGAAATTCTCAGAATCTTTCCCATTCTCCTACAATGGTACTAGTTAAAGCCATTTAGGCGAACGTTACATGGGCTGTCAGAGCACACAAATGCTCTGACATGAGAGAATGAAACCTAGGGCCTCCTTCTTTGTGTGAGGACAGGTCAGGATTTCCCTGGTAGCCCAGAGACACACAGTATTTGGTACTTGAAGGGCACAGCTCACTTCTGCGGGTGAGCCCAAATGGGCAGGCCATTTGTCAATTCTTCATTAATGCATCTATTCTGTATCTTACAAACATTCCTGGGGTCGGGTAGCCAGGGTGCTGGGAGAAAAACAATTCCCAGGATATGGCTGTACTGTCAGCTGCTAGTCCAGGGGGACGCAAGAACAGGCACATACAAGGCACTATGATTTAAGAAAAAAAAAAAAAAGATTGTTTGTTTACTTGTTTATGGCCCATCTCCCCCAAAACAGTAAGATTCGCGAGGTGGACTCCAACCGTCTTCTTTAACAACTGCATCCCACTGCGTGGCATTCAGCCTGGTACAGAGTAGGTCTGATATCTGTTCCTTGAGTGAATGAATGAACGGATCCATGAACAAATGAACAAACAGTAAAACAGAGATATATCAAAAGTCCTAAAGAGTAAGCAGCACAGAACTCATGGGAAACTACAATTGGAACTAGACTCTGAAGAATGGAAAGGTTTTTGGCAGATGGAGAGGAGGCCAAAGAAAAATCTAATCAGTGATATGGGAGCATGCAAAAGTAGGGCCCAGAGAGGACAGTGTGGGGCCCTGGCAGGGGGTCGGGATGGGAAGGAACCGAGACACAGACCACAGAAATGGTGTTCAAGCCCACTGAGGCAAGCATCCCGGCTATCATGGGATTGAGTCTGGATTTTGTCCACCAGAAAGGGAAAGTGGTGTGGATTTTCAAGCACGGAGGTGACTTGATAATATCCTGCTAATTAGAAAGGCCATTCCTGCTGCATTTCAATGGGTGGATTGGAGCCCGAACACCAGGAAAGCAGGAAAGGGGTTGACGCTGGGGGTTAGACCCGAGATAAGGAGAGCAGAACAAAGATGGAATAGAGCAAGGGAGAAGGGGCAGGAGAGGAGACATCTGGGGATCTGCTAACGAGCATGGAGATGTTGGTGATGGGGGCGGGAAAGAGAAGACTCGAGGTTAGTGCCCAGACTGCTGGTTTGGAAACTGTATGAGCAACAGAGCCACTCACTGGGAAAGGGCCTGTGTCTGCTGGAGGATAACGGGGCAGAAAGGTGCAGGAAAGAGATGCCTACGTCGAGCGCTTAAAGTTGGGGTGCTGGTGCAGGCATGAATCAAGCTTTACCCAGATAAATAGAAAACAATGAAATATATGATATAATGCAATAATTTTTGAAATCATGAAATGATGAAAAAAATAAAATGAAAAATAACAAAATAACACCTCATCTTTCTTTGTGCTGACTTATACAATGACGAACTATATCCGAAAGACTCACTAAATTTTTTTTAATTTATTTTAATTTAAGATTTATTTATTTATTTGACAGAGAGAGCGTGAGCAGGGGAAGGGACAGAGGGAGAGAATCCTTAAAATAGACTCCCTGCTGAGCAGGAAACCCAGCGTGGGGCTGGATCCCAGGACCCTGAGATCATGACCTGAGCCAAAACCAAGAGCTGGATGCTTAACCAACTGAGCCACCCAGCCACCCCACACTCAATTTTTTTAAAACATAATATAATAAAAAAAAATTATTAAAAAATTTTTTAACATTTATTTATTTGAGAGAGAGAGAGCACACATGTGGGGGGAGGGGCAAAGTAAGAGGGAGAGACAGAGAGAATCTTAAGCAGGCTCTGCACCCAGTGTGGAGCCCAACGCGGGACTCAGTCTCACGACTCTGAGATCATGACCTGAGCCTGGAGGCTTAAAGGACTGAGCCACCCAGGGTCCCCTCACTAAACTTTATTTATCCCCCTCAGATTGTAGGCTGTGCACAGAATCCCAGACGACAGTCTCCAGTCACCCATAGGCATGTTCCGGAGTCCTTGACCCCTGCGTGCACGGGCAGGTCCTCTGAGGGCCTGCTTCGGGCCAGGGGCTGACCGCCACCCCGCACATCTCCGCCCTGGGGGAGTGGTCGTTGAGCTAACCTTGAGCTAGCCTTGAGCTAGCCTTGAGCCAGCTTAGCAGACATGATCACAAGCTGCAAGTTAAGACCAAAGGAAAATTACAGCTCGGATAGGTGCTGTGAAGGAGCCAGTCTCAGAGGGCGGGGAAGGTTCCTCTGAGGACCAGTACCTGTGCTGAGGTCAGAAGCAGGAACGAGATGGGAGACGATAAACAGAATCTGAAAGAGGCCTGAGGTGGGGTGGAGAAAGTCCAAGGACCAAGAAGCAGCAAGTTTGCTCCACGTGGAGGGAACCGGGAGGACGGAGGTCAGCCCAGCTAAGGAGGTAGCTGTCCACGAGCATTTGCGGAGGAAAAGTGTTATCGATAAATGTCTGCTGAAGCTCACGAAATACCTACAACAGAAATGGAAGCATATTAAATGTGGCTAATGAGTAAACAAGGGATGCATAATAGTGATGGTTTAAGATAGTGAGTGTGAACAAATTAATTCAATTTAAAATAATTTAATCTTTTCACAGTAAATCCTATAGCAAAGTATCTAAATTACAGAATTCCAATAAATATTATTTGAATCTGAATTGCTATTGCTAAGTAATCTTCCCTCCTACACTGGATCCTGTGTGCTAGCGTGAGGTCAAATTCGACTAACGCAGGAAGCATCTAGAACATTCTCTGGCCCACAGGCACTGTCTTTCTTTGAGAGCCTCCCATCAACCACAGGTGAAGGTATGATGCTCTTCATTTTACAGAGCAATGTCACAGAGACGCAGCTCAGGGAGGGTGCCACGGTGAGCCTCTGACATGGGGCAGCAGCCCACGTTTTCATACTGACTGGGGTGCTTCTTCACCCCACACTACCGCCCCTTGATAAAGCTCTTACATTAAAAAAATATATTTTTTAAAGTAATTAAATTACTTTAAACACAGACTTTTTTTTAACCCCAATGGAAATGCAAAGAGAGATTCGGAATTACGTGTGAGATGTTCATTACTTAAATCTGAGTGGGTGATTGTTTCTTTTCTTTTATTTTTTTTTTAAAGATTTTATTTATTTATTCAACAGAGATAGAGACAGCCAGCGAGAGAGGGAACACAAGTAGGGGGAGTGGGAGAGGAAGAAGCAGGCTCATAGCGGAGGAGCCTGATGTGGGGCTCGAACCCATAACGCCGGGATCACGCCCTGAGCCGAAGGCAGACGCTTAACCGCTGTGCCACCCAGGCGCCCCTGAGTGATTGTTTCTATGAATGAATGCACTTAATTAATTTTTTTCCCCCAGCTTCTTGCTATTTCCTGACTGTAATCTATTTTCTTTCATCCCAGGGGCAACAGAAGGACAACAAAAGAAGGATCCAGCGATTTGAAATTCCAGAACCTCTGTCCGCCGAAAAATAGGTCAGAATATTTATTTGTTTATTAATAGAGGAGTGAAAATTTAGAGTCCGTGGCAAATAAGCTGACCACCACACACACGCGAGGTTAATGTGATAGAATTTTATTGCTGCCAGTGGTCTTAGAGGTCACATGGAGACCAAGGTTCAGAAGAAAAGAAACTCATGTAGGTTGGAGTGCCAGCGCGGCGTGATGCAGGGAAAGGTTGAGAAGCCCGGAGGCATCCACAGCATTTCCAAGGAGGGCTACTTCCACCACCCACCAGGGGGCCAAACAGCCAGAGACAGCCACTAAGACGGAAACTTCCATTCTCAGCTGGTGAACGACTGAAATGATGGATCATAGATGCATCAGGCCACGAGCCCACCACCAGGTCTCACAAACAAGGAGAATAGAGGGAGCCGTGTGTCTATGTGGTTTCCTCTCTTTGTCCTTCAGCTGAGCAAACATTTACTAAGCAGTCATGGCATTCGGACTCGCACAGGCCAGGGAATATGCAGAGATGAAAAACAAAGTCCTACCACCAAGGGGCTAAGAGCCAAATCTAAAAGCTCAGAATGGGGGCTAACTTGGTGAAAGGCCAAGATTCCAAACCTGAAGCCCAATCCAGCTCTGTCACCGCCCAGCAGCCAGACCCTGGGCAACACCCTGACGCCCAGAGCGGGCTGTAGGTCTCCTGGCGCCCAGCCAGAGCTCCCTCACCGAGCCCTGCCAGAGCAGTCTCTCTGCCCAGAGGCTGGCAAGGGGATCTCAGCTTGTTATATCACACTTTGCATCCCAGCACACTTCAACTCAGGTCAGCCGCCGAACGCCCATTCAGTTCCTACTATGTGCCAGGCACTGGAGCGTTCTTCACACCCTAAGATTTACTTGAAGAACTATTTTCCCTAAGAAGAGTAAATGAATGCCTGTAAAACAGAAAATTTGAAATATTGTCAAAACCACATTAAGCAAAGGAATATTTGTGGCTGTTCTCAGACTTGTTCAATGTTTACATTAAATACATTTGAATAATGCATTTTAAGTCAGTTTTTCTTATTTCTTGACAATAGCAAGAGATGGGAGCTGGAAGGGTTAGAAACCTTCCTCCAAATAAAGATGGTTGCAGCAATCACATACATCAAAGTAATATTTACAGCTACATTTGAGAGAGATAGAGAGAGAGAAAGAGCAGTGCTTTTTTCCGCAGCAAATTATTTCAGGATGTGTCATAGCATGCTCAAGATATATTAAAAAGAGCAACAGACGATGTTTCTGCAACCTGTTCCAAACCATTTATAAACCCAAATTTTAAAAAAAAATCCCATATGCATACAAATCTCTATACCACTGCGTATTTTATAATGAAAGTATTATATGAGTATAAATTAGTATTTGAGATATATAAATCAAATCAAAATGCCTGCAAACTACATATTTGGGTCTACCGTCTAACTTCAAGAATTATTAAACCAATGAATTCATTCTCCATACAAATTACAATTATCAGCATTTGGAGGCCAGGAGGGAAAGAGGGTGCTGAGAGCAGGCGGGGCTGCGCACAGAACCAGACTGGGGGCGCCGGGTCTCCGCGTCACCCGACCCAGGCACTCATGGAGTGACCTCACTCTGACAAGCCCATTTCCCATCTCAGCGCCTCATATACTTTAGAAATGGTATTTGAAAGCGAATGATAGGCTGCCTGTCCCCCACGGGGCCCCGTAGGTAATGCAGTGTCTGCGCGTAGGAAATAAATGGGTGACCCCCGTAGCACGCCTGGAACACACTAGGTTCTCAATAAAGAGCAGTGGCCGATGGTCACTGAATGGTCATGTGACCATCATGTGACCATGTGCTGGGCGCTGTTTGCAGTGTCTCCCTAGATCCCCACAATCCCTGTCTTATCAATCTCCCTTTTATAGGAGACAAGGAGGCACTCAGAGATCAGTAACTTCCCCAAGGCGGAGGAGCTGGGTGTGCTATGATAAACCATGGACGTTTCCATATCGTTACTGGTATCTAAAACAGCCCTGGCACTCCACGCAGCTGCGCTCGATACTGCCAGCCCTTAGTTAGTTGAGGGGACAGAGGGCCGTCCCCCAGGCTCCCCACCCCCCACACACACACAAACACGCATGCGCCTCCAGGCCACAGACCACGCGCACACAGATGCGGCGCGCTGGGGCCTCACCCAGCTGATGCGGTCCAGATGATCCAGGAAAAACACGGGGCCACATCCATATCCACTGCCCACGACCCGTCCACGGTACTGCTATGAACGCATCCTAGAGCTCCCCATGGACTTCCTCGGCCCGAATCCCCAATATCCACTCCTATCCTGTGCCGCGTCCCTAACGTGTGCAGAAAACGGAAACATAGTGATAGATGTTTTCCAATCCAGTCCAAACTCAAATCCGTAGTTAAGTGCCTGACACCCACCAGCCACCACGAAAGGAATTTTGGCATTGAATCCTCACACCACTGCTCTGAAGTAGCTATTCTAATTCCCATTTTGTAGAGGAGAAAAGGGAGTCTGAGAAAGGTTCCATTTGTGGTCAGTCACGGAGTTAGTCACTGGTGACAGCTGGACTTGGAGTCAGAGCCTAACCTCAAGTCGAGTACCATTTCTGGGTTCTAAGTGACCACAGCTTTCTGCTGTGTCGCGTGGTCATGTGGATTTCGCTTTCTGTTTCTGTGAGTCTCCAGTCTGCTCCTGGCAAGACGCTGCGATGAAGGAGCGTGCGCATTGCGCTCCTGAGAAGAACGCCCACAGCCGTAACACGGCCTCACGTCCGCAGGTCCTGGAGCGTGGCCCCGGGACCAGCATCCATCAGCGCCACGGGGGAACTTCGTAAAAATGCAGATTCTCAGGCCCTGACCTCCGGAATCAGAAACCCAGGTGTGGGAGGCCAGGCATCTGTATTTAAACAAGCCACCTCTCCCCCGTGATTCCGGTGCCCATTCAAGCTCGAGAACCTCCACGTTGGCATCGTTACTCAGAGCACAAGGTTCGGAGCTGGAGTAGGAGGCCTCTGGGCCCGGCACTTACTCTGCCCCTACACACTACCTCCAGGAAATGGGGAGGAAGGAAGAAGATGCAAGACAGGGGCCCAGAGGGTAGGAGGAAGGTGGCAGAGGTCAGTGCGTTGGGGACAGGGAAATTCAGATGAAGACACAGCCCTTGCCGTCAACATGCTCAGCCCACGGTCGGAGGAAAGTAAATAGTGGTTTTAGAGATCACAGGACACTGTGCCAGGTACAGTGATAGAAACAGACGCGGGCCCCGGGGAACCCCCGGGAGACCCCTGGGGGACACCAGCGGCACAAAGGGTCAGGGAGGCCCAGGGCTTGCCCACGAGGTTCTCAGCCATGCCTTCACACTCTGCCAGTGGAATCTCTCTTCCCTTTCCTGACAACAGCAAAGCAGCTAACACCGTCACTCACCGGTCCCACACTCCCACGCTCCCAGTCCTCACCTCGTTGACTATCCATTTGTTCCTTTTTGCCACGAATACCTGAAGCAGTAGTTAATTCCAGGGGGCGGGGGGGGG
>NC_048228.1:103772239-103833073 GCF_002007445.2 Ailuropoda melanoleuca
GGGGGGGGGGAGTCACAAGGTAACCTGGGAGCTGTAGTTCCTCAGGGCCCAGCCGAGCCAGTCCTCACCCTTCAGGTGCAGCAGCCCTGTTCCTGTGCTAGGAGGCCCCCTGCTGGACCCTCCCACCAGGCCGCCCTCCGCCCAGGAGACAGACCCGGTGTCGGAGCCCCTGCTGCTTGTTGCTCTCATCTCTCTGGTTTCACCCTACTCGCCCCCAGCGGCCCTGAGCATTCATGGCACTGACGGGTCCATAAGAATACTGCTCCCTCTGGCCCTCCTCGCTGGGCAGAAAGGGGAGTATCTTTCAGAAAGGTGTGGCTGGCTGAGAGATTTACAGAGAACCCAAAGTGCTTAGAGGGTGTGTGGACTATAGTGTGGTACCCCATCCCTTTCCCAGGCTCCCCAGCTCAGGAAGCACTGCCGAAGGGACGGGAGGAAGAAGGGCTGGAAGGATCCACCAGGAGGCCGTTGGCTTGTACGAGACCCAGTGCCTGGCACATACTAGATACTTAACTAGGTTGTGGAAGGAAATTTACCAGAAGGAAAGGATGGAGGGAGACAGAGAGAAGACAGGACAAGTCAGGGAGGGCAAGGGAAGGGTGGAGGCCATGGACTTGGGAGCCGTCCACCGCTGGAGGGGCGCCAGAGCTAAACTGGGCACGCAGGTCAACCCTTGCAGCTGCCCTGGCCCTCTGCAGTGTAACCCATCCAGATGCCAGATATGGTTGTTTTCATCCTTCGGTTATTTGTCAGGGACATGGAGAGCCCATACGAAAGGGATCAGAGCTCACAAGACATGCGTTCTGTCCTCTGAGAACTTAAAATCTAGTTGAGGAAAGAAAAAAACACAAGGTTTAACAATGAGATTTCAATAAGAAATTTGTAACTCCACTCTGCCTTTTGACTCTGCTAGTGTGTTAGGAGGGCAAGCGGTACCACAGTGCTCAGAGGTGGGGAGGCTCACAGCCAGGCGGGGCTCCCCCAGCCCGGAGGGTCCTGGGAGGTGTGAGCATTCACACTTCCAGAGTTTTCCCTAGGATCTCTTCAGGGAGCTGCATACCCCGCAAATGTGTTTTGTTTTGTAAAAAAATAAGGTAGAGAAGAGGAGGATTCTTGAAACTAATCGAGGGTTCCTTTAACAAAGAATGAGTCCGTTCTTCCACTAATTAAATATGAGCATTGACTTGATTCCACTTTGGTGTGAGTTTCATCTACTTCAAAGTAATGTGGGTGGTGGGAGATGTTCTCCAGTCTCGCATCTGTAAGGAAAATGAGCCTGTTGCAGAGGGCTTCATGTGGGACGCGTGCACACGCGTGAAGCGGATTCCTCCCATGTAGCACTCTGCCAGGCCTTGCTGGGACAGGTGGGTCCACATAGAGACCCAGAGTTGGTTGGCCATGCGTCTCTAAGCTGCTCTACTCTTGGGATGCCCCTCTTATCTCTGCTTCCCTGTGCACCTGTGCCCTGCAGGCATTCCCTCATCCATGCACTCACTCATGCTTACTTGGCCACACATTTGTGAGTACAAGCCATGTTCCAGGCATGTTCTGTATTTGGTGCCTGGTCTCCCTTTTAGGAGCTGGGGGCCCGGTGGAGGGAGTTTGAGAAATCGAGTTGTACTCTGTTCTGCTTACAGGCGTGTGAGTTCCGTTGGAGAAGCGCCGCATGACCAGAGCGCTCTGAGGGCCACGCAGGAAGTTAGGAAAACGCCCACTGTCAAGGCTGGCGCGCCCTCTGGCTGAGACTGTTATACCCGAGTCCTTCCCTCTCCAGTAGATCTGTGCACACCTGCATGGCCTTTTGGAGATGCAGCTCTGAGCATGCTTTTCCCAGTGCCTTACCCAGTTCCACCTGCCTCCAGGGCTAAGGCAGGCCTTCTAGCTCACCCCTGCTGGTTCCTCGCTCTCTGACCATGAGCACACGGTGCCTCTCGAGACCTCAGCTCCCACAGCTCCCTGAGGCCAACCTGCAGAGCGTGTGCCCCACCTACAGACCGGCTGCATGTGAACCATGGCACCCCCAATTCCCCTTGGGGGTTAACAAGGGCCACAGTCAACCCAGCCACACAATGAAAGGGCCAGTTCATGGTAATTAGTCCTAACGTTGAGATAAAGATTCTTGTCCACCAAGAGTTGCCAGGAGATTTGCGGAGATGATTTCTATAAGGCTCACGCTTCACCAGCATGGCGCAGGCATCCAAACAGAGGGAAGAAGCCAATGAATTCAGAATTTCAGAGTCACCTTCATTTCTCTCTAGATTATATTAAAAATGAGTTTAGCAACTCTTATCAACTGTCTGAAAAAAATTACAGTTTAAGTCTACAGCACTCCCTTAACGTCGGAGGCAGTGCTTAAGGGGAGACGTGGCATCGAGCCAGTTCATCTTGGAGGTTTGGGACACGGAGTGGGCTGGCAGGTGAAATCACCCTGACGGTCTCCCAAGGGGCTTGCTCTGCATTCTGCTCCAGCCGTGGGTGCCTGGGGAGACCCAGAGGGGACCACACACGTCACACTCCAGGGGGCGATGAGGAATTAGTCTCCATGCCAGGAGCTTGACCCTGGAGACAGGACCCAATGTCGTCTCTATGGGACAGGAAAAACACACCATCCAAACTTTGTTCCCATGGATAAGTAAGACGCAAGTGCGCCCTGCCTACCCAATCAGATCCAGTTCTCCCAGGCAGCAAGGGGGGAAAGGAGGGATGGGTTTAATTTAGTGCCCGTTCAAGATTAAAAATTATTAAGCCTATTCAATTATTAAGAAGTATTGAAAATTAAAAGTAATTCAGAAATTAAAAATCTTTATATGTAATAAGGCTTAAATATTGAAAACCACAAACCCCTGGAGGTCAGCCTTATTCATTTCATATTCCGTGAACTCCCCCGCCATAGCGTGGACACCTGTCTGCACAAGCCAGAGACGCAGAGGAAGGCCTGTAGCCCGCAGGCCCAGAGGTGGAAAGAGCAGGGGGGTGGGAAGAGCAGAGGGGTGGCTGGAGAGCCATCGCGCCAGCCAGCCATGGCCCATTCGCATGACGGATGCCATGGATGCAAAGGAGCCAAGGAGCATCCTTGTAATTCCCTGGCAAGAGGCAGCTTGCTCACTAACACATGGGGCTTGCTCGAGCATAAAGAACACATCGGATCTTCATGAAGTTTGCTAGCAGCCTCTTTTGCTCATCATCCTGGGCTGTCAGACTGCAAAGAGCGTTGACACAGGAACCTTTTCAGGCAGCTTGTCAGCTGCTGGTCCGCACTCCAACCAGACCTAACTGTGGAGTCCAGGTCTCCTCCAGGGCCCCTCCTGCCCAGGCCCTCAGAGGCAGGTTCCAGCCTTCCTCCTCTCCCTCTCCGCTTTCCGGGCTCAGCTGGAATAACAACGCTGCTCCCGGCTCTGCTGATGCTTCCTCTGCCAATTCATTTGGCTTGCACTGACGCACAGAGAGCCCTGGGGTGCAGAATCCCGGAGGATATGACATATGAATGAGCTCCATCGCTTTGGGACCCCACCGAGAGGCAGAGTGGATCAGATAAGCCACTTGGAGACACCCTCGACCATCGGGAGGAAGCTCCCAGGCACAGAGAGTGGGCGGTCTACGTTGTTGCTGTAGCTTGGAAATAAAAAGGTAGTGGGACAATTCCCAGCTCCGCCGATTGCTTGCTGGGCCACATCAGGCAAGTCACTTCCCTTTTCCAAACTTGAGCTGCACCTGCAAAGCCGGGAAAGCCTGCCCGCCGGAGTGGAGCCTCGCTCAGTGCCAGGACAGGCTCCACTCTTCATAGGTGTCAGAAGACCCCAGGTCTGCCTTCAAGGGTCCGAAACTTGGAACAACAAATTGGACGACATTGCCTCCAATGTGCTTTTTAGCGTTAATGGTATTTGATTCTAAAAACCAGGTGAAGCCAAGGTCAGAAGAAGGACAGACTCCTAACTTAAAAGCCAAAGTTCTTGCTAGGCTCCCCGAGGAGAGGGGGCACCCTCTTCTCACCCCTGGGCTCGGGCTTACATGCTGCCTTCCCTGACTATGCTGCCTCCAGGCAAGGGCCTGGCTTACCACACTCCCATCATGCTGGCCGTTCACAGTCGTGAAAACCTATCATTTACATTTCACATGTCACAAGTGGCAGGTCTGGGGAGCCCTTGGAGGCCTTAATCAAAGACGAGGATGTCAGGGAAGAGGCCTTGTGTTCAGTGTCCAGAGAGAGCTCTCAGGCCCCAGCTAAATGATCTGCTCCTTCCTGGCTGATTTACTGTTAATTTCTGCAGAATCTCGGGCAGCTTGAAAGGATGCCAAGAGCTAACCATGAGGGCCCTGTGACCACAGTGGCACACTGCCTCCGGACTCGCCACTGCCCAAGGCCGAGGGCCGGGGAGGCGGCGAGGATCTGGGGATGCAACGGGCTGGTGTGGGGTCCCTCGCTCTCTGTGGGACTGGGCAAGTTGAAGAGCTCTCTGAACCTTGCATGTCCTCATCTGTAAACTTGGGACAGTGGCAGCCACGCCACAGGGCCACTCTGAGTATTAAAATGGCAGAGGGCAGGGGGTAAGCAGGAAGCCAGACTCGAGGGCCATGGTCTCCTGGTTACTCACGTCTCCCAGCTTAACCATTCGGTGCCCGATGTCCCAGCCACCAGCCAGGCCTCATAAATATTTACACCCGGCATGTGTTGCGATGCTCAATTAATTGCTCCTGTGACGTACTTTGAGAGCCTCGGAGGACAGGTGCTGCGTGAGGCCCAGGATTATTAAAGGCACAAACAAGTTGGCTCACAGAAGCAGGATCCTCCAGAGCCTTCCATCGCCCCAGAGCTTTTCAGATCTTTGCCCGAAATCTAATCAAAGGTGTTTCCAAAAGCACCCTGTCCAATATGAATGTGGTGGCCAGGCAACGACCCTACTAGAAAATGCACACATACACGTACAGACACCTCACCACAGAGAAAATCCAAGCGGCCTAGAACCACTTAGAAAATAATAATAATAATAATTCCATCTCACTAGGCATTGGAGAAGTAAGACAGGTAAAATAAGGGATCAGAGCCAAGTAGGCAGAATCATTTTAAAGGATGGATTTAAGGGTTGGGAGATCCAGTGAGACGGTTGCTTCCAGCTCCTCTGTGGATCACACCTAAACTGACCCAACCGAGGGATCTACAGCGAGGGGCTTGGAAGACCCCATTGCCTGACCCCTTTCCTGTGCTTGGTGGAGTCTCTCCACGGAAATATTTGGGGATTAGGTGAAAAATGCAAGCATGGATCTGCCTGCAACATTATTCATAATAATAAAAACTAGCAAGAACCTAAATGTCCCCCTAAAAATCACAGCCAAGAAATACCGTGTCTTTGGATAAGAGCTCAAGATACCTAGAGCACTTTCAAGGTCAGCGGCCCATGCACTCCTGTGCTGTTTTATACAGCTGCATGTTTAAATGTATGCACACACCCCGTGATAAACACAAGCACGTATGTAAGGCAGGTTTGCCAAAATACTACCCGGGGCGGCGTTATTGTCTTCTCTGTGCATTTTCCTATTTTCCGGATTCTCTATGATGAGATGTTCCTTTAGATCTCGAAAAGTCCGAACACGAGGAAATCATTCCACAGGTCCATCTCGGAAATGCTTATGACGCCTGCCCACGCCTTCGGGGAAGGCGTGTGACCCGCATGCCGCTGACACTGACCTTGGTTCTCTTTTCTGCCCTAGGTCATGGCCTCGAATCAGCAATACCACAGGTGAGCCAGGGGCCTTCAGTCACCTAAGTGGCGGGAATGTCAGCACGGGTCTGTTCCTCTTCCTTCCCTTCTCTTCTGCTTTTCCTTTGATAAAACTACCGGCCTGTGCAAACTGGCATTAGCCAGTGACTGTCTCTCCCTCTGGTTGCTCCTGGGGTGCAGTCTGGCCTGTGACTTCCACAAACTTTGGAATCTGACAGGCTGACGGAGAGCTCTGGCTCCCCACTTTTTATCTGTGAAGCCTGGGATGAAGCACAGATCCCTCCAGGCCCCAGTTCCTTCAACCGTAAAATGGGGGAAAGTCTGCCTAAACGTCAGTGTTGTGGCTGCTCGGTAAGGCTCGTTCAACTAAACTCTACGTAATGGGGCCCCCCAAAATATGTGTCGAGCAGATGAATCAATCAAAAACCACATTTTATGCTGCTCTTGCATCTTTTCTCAGAGCCTAGTTCTGAGTCCGTTAAAGTTTGAGTAAAAGTATGTACTACATCTGGCAGCATTATCGTTTCAGGGAAGGTCCAATAGAATGTCCCTAGAAAGCTGGTGGCCACAGATGAGGGCTGCAAAGAGACAGAATAAAGCGAGAAACAGACAAGAAGTGTGCAAAGAAGGGACAGATCATAGGAAGCGATACAATCTGCAAACGAACTCCAAGGTTCGTAACGGTGACTGTTGGGGCTGGTAGCCAGCATTTAGCGTATCCCAAGGAGCCGTGAGCATGGAGACAAGCAAAATCAAAACGGCAAGTGTGAGTATAAATAAGAAACAAGCACCCAGCTCTGATCCTTCTTACAGAAAATGCTTTTATGAAGCTTCCCAGGCATTTGCTAACAAAGGTAGATGCTTCCAAACTGTCCTGGAGTCTTTGATCCCAAGAACATCTCCCTCCACCGGCTGGCTACCTCTCATCCCTTCCCACCACACCCTTAGAGTCCTGGGGGTGCTCTAGACACTTCCAAACGGGATGGTGCCTGGAAAGGAAATTGCCGATCTGATGCAGTGGCTGGCCAGTCATGAGCCCGTGACCCACACCCGCTCCCTTCACCCACTCTCCACATTCACGAAGAGAGAGCAAAACTCACAGATCAAAACCCCAAGAGAGCTGATTGAGGTAAAGGTGCCCAGGCCTGCCCATACACCCTGGAATCTAGATTCTGCCAAAAATATTAACAGCGAATCACACCACCCCAGCCTATGCATGTTTATGAACCACGGCAAGTATCTATTAAAATATAACAGAACGGGTATAATTAAGGGGGCACATGAATCATATAACAGGCTGTTTGCCACGATATTTATAACATTGCTAGATAGTTTTAAGTTGTTTACAATTTTTTGCCATGGGATTAATTGAAAGTATGGTGAGGCATCCGTAGGAGAGAGTATTATATAGCCATTAAAAAGATGACATTGAAGCATTTTTATTGACATGGATGGATTATAGTCTGCTATTCTATGACAGAGCATGCAAGCACACTGTGCGCTCAGACCTACATCGGCTATACCACGTATGTGTGTGTGTGTGCGAGTGATCAGGCCACAAGCAAATATTTTTAGTGGTTGTCTTGGTATGGGCGACTTTATAGTAATTTTTATTCCCTTCTTTTTTGCTTAGCTGTATCTTATCATTTTTCTACAGTAACATATTTTTGTATGCTAAAAACAATCTATCAAAATATATATACATATATATATAAAATAATCTATAGATAGATAACAGTCTAACCAAAAAAAAAAAAAATACCAATATCTTCTGTGAGGCTGATTTATAGAGAACAGTACCATGTTTTTCCATAAAATAAACTCAGGAGTTTCCCTCCTTCTGCTGATTAAAGAAGGAAATTAAAGAAGATACCCCTATTTAGAAAGTGGTCCTTCTCTTTTAAGGCACGTACTCAATAAAAACCCTGATAAAAATATACATTGGCTGTTTCAATTAAATGGACAAGAAATTTCATTTTGTCCAAGATCCCTTGTTTTGTTTTTGGTTTTTGGCTTTCTGTTTCCTAAGGAAAGCAGTCTTGAAAGTTGGTTTTTCACTTTTAAAAGAAAAATTAATAAGATCTTAGGAGCAGGTGGAGGAAAGGCAGGAATGGGATATGTGAGCATCCCATGCCCCCTGCTGGCCCTTCCTAGACATTGCAATACTCGTATTAATTTAGCAGAGGCTGGTTCTCCCCCAAGATGTTGGCAAAATGGGCAGACAGAAACAATGTGAAAGGCTGATGGTTGAATTGCCACACAGGCCAGGATTTCAAATCGTGCATGATTGGTAAACCCAGGGATTCCGAGTAGTTGTTAAAATGTGCTGTGTACCAGAATCACAGTAGTCACAAATGCGTATTCTCAAGCCTGCTCCAGGGTCTGCGCTTTCACAGGTCTGTGGTGAGACCAGCGAGTCCTTGCCCTTCCCAAGATAATTCCAAAGCGTGTAGTGTTAGGCTGTCTTTGGAAAATCACTGGTTGAAGGAGCAATAAACAAAAAGGAAACTATCAAGACTGTCTCCACCAAGAACCTGCCGTCAATTCTCTGGACAATGACTGTCTCCGAATATTTTGTTTGAATTTCAGGAGAAACCTCGTGGTTCCTAAAAGACAAACACTGGTGAAGGCAGCAAAGGTAGAAAAAAGAACCTGGGGCCCCAGGTCTGGAGCCCAGAATTTGAAAACTGGTTCTCCCACGACATCAGCGAGACCTAGGACCTGTGAATGAGGGAAAATGGAAAGAAACTGACCTACATAATGAGTCCCTAGTTTGTGCCAAGTATTATATAGACGTCTCTAATTTAGCTGTCGGGTGCTGATAATACTCACGGTATAGATGAGGTAAACTGAGCACAAGAGAAGTTAGATCCCCCGGGAATAAGCCAGCAGAGAGGAACTCAGATCTGTCACAGCACTCTCATTCGTGCTGGGGACGAGCAGTGTTTTCATCTATAAAATGAGGCCGCCAAGCAAGCCTGTCGAATCCCTGAGCCTCACAGATGGATGGGGCGCCACCTTGACAGACCACTGGGGAGAATCGACAAAGCCATGTCAACAGAGTGAAGTGTTGAAAAAGCCCCCCCCCACTTTTATTTAAGATTTTATCTATTTATTGACACAGAGAGGCAGAGCAGCAGGCAGAGGGAGAGGGAGAAGCAGGCTCCCCACTGAGCAAGGAGCCCGATGAAGAACCCGATTCCAGGACCCCGGGATCATGACCGGAGCCGAACGCAGACACTTAACCGACTGAGCCACCCAGGCGCCCCAAGGCCCCGTTTTTGTTTTAAAATGATAACTCAGTAATAGGCAAGCTCCCAATCCAGATCTGAAAGCAGAAGACTCACTATCTGGATTGAGTGGAAAGACTTGGTCGTGAAGGTGAACTTGAAACGTGAGACACAGCCGTTCACTGGAGGGAGACACAGCCAGGGAGGTATTTTTTTAAACCGCTCAACGGCTACTTGGGGCAGACACTACCCTTGTCGTTCTACGAGCTAATAGTTAACTGAGGCTTACAGGCTTGCCTGAGGTCACATGGCCAGAAACAGGCCCGGCCGGGTTTTGAACCCAGAACCTCTAACTTCTCATTCAGCTTCCATGAACTATGCATGCATGACTTTCTTCATAAGCTCGCGACGTTTTTGGTGAATTCCAAAGCTGACCTCTGCCAAGGAGATAAAACAATAAAGGCTGAAAGACATGTTCAGAAAGAAATCACGGTGGCTTCAACGTGACATGTTTATTTTCTTGTGTGTAAGTCAAATCCAGAGGCAAGCTGTCCAAGGCTGTCTGGCTGCTCTGCTCCCCCAGGTCCTCAGAGATGCTGCTCCCTCCCTTGTATTGGCCTCAATCCCATTGCCTAAAATAGCTACAGCTGTGCTCCAGGCCCCAGGACGGAGGAAGGGAAGAAAAAGAAGAAATCAACAGTGCACCACAATTTCTCGTCTGAAAGTTTCCTGAAAATTGTGAGTTGATTTTCCGCCTCTTCCATTTACCAAAACTTAGACTCATGGGAACACGTGACCACGAGGAAGACCAGGGTGTAGCAAGTACTTGGTCTAGGTTCCCATGTACGCAGCTGACAGGGCTTCCAGGACGGGCGGGGAAAGAGGACGTGGGGAGACACAGCCGTCTCTGCAAGAGCTCCCAGTGATGGGTCCTTGGGACCCGCTGGCCTCTCCCTTGTCACCTCATATGGACGAGCAAGACCAACAGGCACCATCTTGAGCCGGAGCCGATGCTCAGCTTCGCCCCACCCCGCCACCCTCCGAAACTTCGTGACTGCAGTGAACACAGAAGCTGGGTCTGCTTGGGGAACCTGGCTGCTTTGGGAATGCCATCATCCGAAAAGCCCGCTGACTCCACTGCCCAGAGAAACGGGAAGTTGTAAAGGGCCGTAGGCTCCCCACTTTCACTTCCCTTCTCCCACCAGAGAAGCAGATTCTCTTGATGGGACCTGCTGGGAACTGTTGCAGCCGGTGATTGCCTTTGAATGTGACCATCCCATGGAACAGCCCTGGGGGGCGCAGCCAGCACCCCTGTCTCAGTAAAGGCACTAAAACACACCGGCCTTGCGCTTTCAGGGTCTTCCGTTCAAGGAAGTGTTTATAAGGGCAGCTAGTCCGAGCTTCTAACTGTATCTGACTGACGTGGCACGTCTCCCATGGGGACGGAGCTGGAGCTTCTAAATCAGCAGTCAGCCGACATCAGTGTGAGTCGATGTCACCGCAGAAGCGTGTGAAGAAAGTAACTGGTTTGCACTGGGGGCCAAGTTTTGCTTTCTTTCCTTACTTCTTCCTTTTTTTTTTTTTTTTGAAGAACCCAAGATGCAAGTGGTCTGGAGATCTTAACTTGATAGCCACCGGCCAGAGGCCTTTATCACACCTCTGTGGTCCTGAGAGCCAAGGGCTGGGATCATCAGGAAGCCTCCGGAGATGAAACGTATTCATCTTCTCTTCCATTCTAAAAATAACTTTCAAGGGAATGTTGTCTTTTGTAAAAAGGTGTTTCCTTGAGATGAACGCAAGAGCTGGTGGTTCTCTGGAGCGGTCTGGTGTCAGTGGCTGACGAACGACCCTCCGCAGACACACGAGCGTGACTCTTCCAGGAGGATGATGTGAAAAGCTGCTGGGTAAACGTCCTTCATCTTTTTGGAAAATGGCTCTCTCGGAGAAGCCGGCCTATCCTTCAGCCCCAGGAAGACTCAAAGACCTGGAAGGGTTTGGGGTGCCTCTGCGGTGGGGGTCTGGGGCCCTCAGGAGGGAGTGTCAAGCTCAGCCAGCCAGGGAGGAGATGGGGTTCTGCTTGCAGTTCTACCGCCAGTTCTGGATGCTGGCGTGTTTCCACACTGTATTCCACAGCCGGCCGCACACTTGCTGTGCACCCGCTATAAACTGGGTTACAGGAGGGATCGAGGGCCTGAAATCTCAGCACTGCCTTGGGGGAGGCCGGCACCAGAGTCTGTAGCTATAGAACATATTTATTGGCTTGCTTTGTCCCTACATGCTAGGCGGAAACCAAGAAGAGTGTATTAATCAGAAAGGGCTAACATCTATAATGCATAAACTACAAATGTTAGTAGTTTAATAAAATAAAGATTTATTTCTTGTTCACATCACCATCCAATGTGGATCGAAGGAAGTCTTTTCCCCAAACACTCCTTCAGAATTCTCTCCCCTTTTACCCAGTGGCTTCCATTATCCCTGAAGACCTCAGGGTCTTCTGTCTCTAGACAGCCACCAAGGCAAGATGAGAGTAGAGAGGGTAAGTGGGTCATCCAGGAGTGACACACGTAAACCCACCTTGTCCCAGGGGCTAGAGCACTATGCCATGGCCTCCTGGAGCAAGGTACACTGGGAAATGTGTGCCAGCCGAGGAAATGGGGCCTGGTGCTCCTTCTTACAGCATCCTCAAAGCCATGTGGGATGCTTGAGAGAGTGAGGACCGGGACTGGAGAGGTGGTCCTTCATTTTTACCTAAGACTGGTGGGCAGGGAGGCTCCCCCCAGGAAGATGATGTTTAAGACATGATCTGATGGTTGAAGAGGACCCAAACGTGGGCAGAGCCGAGGAAAGAGTGTTCTGGACAGCAGCCCCGTGCGTGCAGATCTCTGAGGTGGGAGGCATCTGGCATACTGGAGAGGCTTGAAAAGAAGCTGATGTAGCTAATTTCAGAGGTGTGGAAGAAACTGGAAAGAGATGCAATCACAGAGGGGGCAGGAACCAGGCTATGCTGGGGGCGGGGGCCACAGCAGGAATCTGGATTCGTGGGGCATTCCACGACCCATGAGTGACATGAACTGATTCACAGTTTTAAAACTACGCTTTTAAAATTACATTTCAAAGCTACCTTGTTAGTAACATGGGTACTACAGCAGATAAGGACAACTCCTTCCCTAAAGAAGGGCCAAGGACAGGGGCGCCTGGGTGGCACAGTTGATCAAGTGTCCGACTCTTGATTTGGGCTCAGGTCGTGATCTCGGGGTGGTGAGATGGAGTTCCGTGTCAGACTCCACGCTCAGTGCAGTCTGCTTGAGATCGTCTCCCTCTCCCTCTGCCCCTCCCCCAGCTCACATGCTAAATAAATAAATAAATAAAATCCTTAAAAAAAGAAAAAAGGCCAAGTACATACCCATCAAAGAAGTAATCAAATGCTGCCTATTTTTATTTAGATGTCACAGTGAGTGACACAGGAAGTAATCGACCTGACAATTCCATGACATTAAAGTCACCTAGAGTGGTCAGAGAGGGAAGCCCCAGGAGGATCTCAAAGGGCACCGAGCGTATGGAAAGCAACACAGAGGAGGTGGGGACTCTAGGTGGAATCAACCTGCGCAAAGACTCAGAAGTGGCATGAAACATATTTGGGGGATCCAGGAGAGACTCAGCCTGCAAGCTTGGGAAGGAAGAGACCCCAAAGCTCTCTGCGGGGATGTCAGTATAATGACCATGTTTGATGAGGCCAATTGCCTAAAATGAAGTTGTATCAAACTCTGAATCAGCAGAGCTGCTTTCCTAGAACCTGTGGGCCAGAGCAGATCCCCAAAATTGTGGTGCTCATTTGCTCCTGCCAGGCCAACTGGTCCTTAAGGGTGACCTTATTAATTTAACTCAGTTCAAGAGAGAGTACAGATTGCTACTGTGAAGGGCTGGAAAATCTGCGGGTTTCTCCACCAGGGCTCTAGGTAGGGGTATAATTGTGCTGGGACAGGAAGGTGTCATCAGTGCCCCAGGACAGTGGTAGCTGGAAGTCCTACCACCGGGATGGGCTGGAACTGGGCGGCAGGTGCAGACAGACTCCTGGTCCTGCCTGCTCATTATCTCAAGGAAATTAGCTTTGGCTAGTTAACACTTCCCCGATGCACTGGTCCTAAGCAAATTCCAGAGAGCTGTGTTTCCACTGAGCCAAACTTTCATTAATTTACACATTATGCTCTACATAAGGCTTGGGCATGCTGACACAAATCCCCAGCTATTAATTGCATATTTTGGTATGGTAAAAGAATCAGGATGGAAGGGCAAAAGTCTAGGAACAGGATGAAGCCAGAGCAAGATGTAGAAATACACATCACCCTGTGGTCCTCCACGTGACTTGGACACAGGCCAGACATTTGTCCTGAGATTCAGAACAGCCAAAGGAGGAAGGAAAATATGATCTCTTGTAAAATTGGTGTTTTCCATTAAATCAAAGCAAACCAATCGCTGAGAAGCACGCAGCTTCTGAGACCTGCTAGAAGCGTCTCACATATGTGCTAATAAAGAGGATGTGATAAGAACATTTTCCGCTTATAGTGTTCCTCAACGCAGACTAACAGCATGACACAATAATGCAATTTAGGAAAATTAAGTCCAGAGGAAGCAAAAACCCCTGCAGATCATGTGAGCAGTTCTTTGGTGTTTCCGCATCATCAGAGGGTAAAGTGAAGTGTCTGACTCTTGATTTCGGCTGAGTCCTGATCCCGGGGTCATGGGATCAGCCAGAAGTCGGGCTCTGCACTCGGGATGGAGTCTGCCTGTCTCTCTCTCTCTCTCTCCCTCTGCTCCCCTCCTGATCTCTTTCTCTCTCTCTTTCTCTCTCTCAAATAAATAAATAAAGTCTTCTTTTAAAAAAGAACTCATTTGTTCAGTGTTGAGCCCTGTGCCTGGAGCTAGGGACAGATGAGTGAGCAGACCTGTCCCCCCCCTGCCCGTGAAATACTTCCAGTCTGTTCCAGCAGACGGACGTGTGGCAGATTATAGCAAACAGCAATGTGTGTGCCAGAGGGTGGCGGGGGGGACTAGCAAACCTCTTCACGGGCCCAGATGCCTGCGGAGTCATGACTGGACACACCTGATCGGGGGAAGGCAGGGGTCCTTCCAACCTGATGCTGACCTTCCATAGAAGGAGCGAGCCCTCCTAGTCTGGATTTGATTGTCTGGCCTCCTTTTTCATCACCCCTGCTTTGCAAGAACAGTAGACAGAAGTATGGACATACATACTGCATTTTAGGCAATGCTGTCACGAGGAATTAATGGCCATGAGCACAAAATTTCCAGGAAACACAAGGCCCACCCTTTTCAAAGTGTTTTTTTTTTCTTTGAGATTTATTTTTTTGAGAGAGAGAGAGAGAGAGCACGAGCCAGAGGGGCAGAGGGACAGGGAAAGAGAATACCAAGCAGACTCTGCACAGAAGGTGGGGCTGGAGGCAGGACTCGATCCCACGACCTCTGAGATCATAAACCGAGTAGAAACCAAGACTCAGTCAACCAACCGGCTGTGCCACCTAGGCACCCCCAGTCTTCTCGATGCTTTGCAGTAATGCTTTGTCTACTTCTGTTGGCAGGCCAGTACCAGGCTATCGACGAGCCTCTTCTGGAACGTGTAAGTCAGCCACTTCCCCCCCCCACTTGTCTGTCTTTGACATCGACAACGTGAGTGGCTCTTTTCAAGATACTTGGTGAATCTAAAGCAAAAACAACCACCACCATGAACTCTTCCAAATGGCATGACTTCCTAGCAGAGAAACCTGCATTTAAGTTCTTGGGTATAAACTGTCTTCCCACAATATACATTGTAAATCAAAGCATCACACTGCACACCTTAAACTTACACAGTGATGTATCTCAGTTATTTTTCGATTGAACTGGAAAAAACAGATAAGTGGATAATAAGGCACTGATAGAGAGGCAAAAAAAAAGAAAAAGAAAAGAAAAAAAAGAACCTGTCTTCCAATTCCTCAGCTATGAAATACAGATAAAAATTAACTCACATGGCCACTGCAAAGATGAAATAAGATGAAAATACCACCACATGGTGCTGGCAAGGGTTGACGAGAAAAGCACTTCCTAAGGCTCATGGTGAAATCTTAAATAGGAACTTTCTGGAAAGCCATTTCATAATAACCAATCAACATAAAAATGTCCACTTCCTTTGGCCCAATAATCCTATGGTTGGGAATTTAAACTAAGAAAGTAATGTGAAATTTGGATTAATATGTAAACATACTCATTTGTATTTTATAATAATATAAACAGAAACCCTGGAATCATTCTAGATATTCAATAATAGAAAAAAACACTAACTAGATTATGATGTATTCATATGATGAAGCCATTAAAAGTATTGATAAGAATTTTAATGATGAAAGAAAATTTGAAATTTATAACATGAACTCAGCTACCTAATGTTATAAGTAAATGTATCGTTAAATTGTACATCATTTAAACAGTTTCAACTTGCATATCTATAGATGATATATGGAATAGGTAGCTAAATGAGAGGGAGAGAGAGAATCTACCTGTAAAATCATTGGTTCTTTACTGTTCGAAAGACTTCTATAAGAATCTAATTAAAGCTATGGATCCTCACCCCAGGACACACACACACGCACACACACACACATAATTAATCAATCAACCAATCAATCAATCACAAAATATTTTATAAAGTAGGAGGCTTATGGACAGAAAATCCTGAATTTTAGTTAAGAACCCCTGCTATTGATAGTAGGTTGATAATAGATTATTAGATAAATAGATGCAACGCATTATATTTAAAATAAAATTCTGTCTCTTTCTCATTCCGGAAGGAGATAAACCAAAATATTTATATTTGGTCCTGGGGGCAAGATTCTCGGGTCTGGTGTAGATTCTCTACAGACCTGGAGTGGTGGCTGCTGTCCCTGCTTGTGTCCCTCTGTGCCCTGACCCCACAAAGTCTAGCAAGGAGATTAGACTAAAGATCTCTGTCTCAGATTCTTGTAACAGGTCCAAGATTTCCCGAAGGGACTGTGCTCTGTGGAGTCTTGGTAGTAGCCATGATAGTATGCAAATGATGCCCTTGCAACAAATGTCCGTCAAATCCCAGAAGGAGTTGCTCCAGGTCAGAACCCACTTGTGTGTGCAGTTCTGAGGGAGAACAGCCCAGCCACCTTCCTCCCTTTGCCAGGGCAATTGTGACAACCCCCGGAGTTCCCCTCCTCGCAGGCTCGCTTTGCCCTGGGCACTCAGCTCTACCAAAACTCAGTACATTAACTAGAGAGACAGGACCTACCATAGGCAGGTGCCACGGGCAGGTGTCAAAGTAGAAGCTTTATGGACATTCTACTCGATTAATCTCCAACTATAACCAAACAAAGCAGATTCAGCCATCTCCAATGTACAGATGGAGCATGTGAGTCAGAGGCTTTAAGTAACCTCCCCAAGGTCATAAAGTGGATACACAGTTTAGATCTAGGAGTGGGCGACTCCATCCTGGAATCATGCTGTCCCCAAGCAGACTGATCCTATCGTTTTCCCAACCAAGAACTCCCAGTCCGTGCCCTGCTTGCCTCCTAAGACCAGACCAAGAAGGCAGGGTTTCATAGCTGTAATGCCGGGTTGCTGGGGGAACAGCATCCAAGCAACCATGCCAACAGTCCAACTCCAACTTTGTGTTCAGTGACCTAACCCCTTTCCTTTGGGTCATCAAGCTCCCCCTTTCTATCCTGTTCCTACTCCTGGGTCACTGTGCTGGTCCCTGTCCTCTTAGACCTGAGCCCCTTGAATTTTATAACTTCATAAACTGCCCGAGCGCTCAGTTCTTGTAGGACTTGAGCCTGGTTCTCCTTTAGGACCGCTCAGATAGGAATCAAGGGCAGCACACTGAGAGCCAAACCCATAGTCTTCAGGGAGCCTACCTCCTTTGTGCTGTCCCATGGAGAACACTGACTTACTCTTGCATCAAATAAGCAGAGTTACTTAAAGTCCAAGGAAAGCCTGAAAGGCCTTCCAGACAGGGGCTGGTGAGTCCCCGTGGCACTCCTCCTTGCCTGGAAATCAGGCCCATCTAGGGTGCTGTCTTTACCTGTACCAAACTGCTTTGACAGAGCAATGATGGAAAAAGTCATGCACCTGGAGGCTTGGGGCTGGTAAACAACTTGTCTACATACACTAGAGAATTGGAATCGTGCAGAGCTGGAATTTAAACATAAGCCTCTAATTCCAAGTCCTTCCACTATAATAAAACCACCTCCTAGATTGTTGTTTGTACAACGAAATAAAGTACATAAAGCATCCAGCACATATAAGGTCCTTAATAAATATTAGAGGGGCTTTAAGAGGAGGATGGTGACCTTGCTTTATCTCTGAATGTCTTCAATTGTCCTGAGTACAGCAGCAGCCACAGTAATATTTATAGCTACTATTTTTTGAGTGCTGACCATCAGGCATTTTGCTCAAAATTTTACAGGCATTGTCTCATTTAACTTCTGGCTGCCAATGTCACTCTATAACTCTGGGTGATTGTATTAGTGTGTGTGTATATGTGTGTGTGTGTGTGTATCACCTAATTCAAAAATAAATTTGAAGTGGCCTCTGATATAGATATCTCCAACTAGAGAAATTACAGTATTAATGAAAAATTTTAAAACAGACTCATCATTACACTCTAAATCTAGTTAAAATCTATTATTCCACGTACTTGCTTATTTAACAAGCACACACTGAGAATCTACTATTGGCAAACAAACAAACAAAAAAACCCTCAGATATAGTTAAGGCTATAATGTAGTAACTTTAAGTCTTCAGTCTTTGACTATAAAATAATTGGGAGTCCAAAGAAAGAGTGAGTGGGCTGCCCAATTCACGTAGCGTGACTACGATTGGCTGGGAAGGAGTGAAATGCTCTCTGCCAAGCTACAAAGGAACCTAAAAACTCAGGATATGAGCCCCGGCTCCCACTATCTGCCATTGCGCTCTCTGGTTAAAAGTCAACATTATGGATGTTGCAACACAAGGAATGTCCTAGATTCTTCACCCTTCATCTTAGGCTCAGAACAATTTTAATACCTGGAGCTGGATTCTAATGTGGATGCGGCAGACGACCTGGTTCTGCCCATCAAAGGCACCTATGGCCCGTGTGGCTTTCAGAAGTCACCATTCCCAGTGTCTCTATTTGTAAAAGAAAGATCTAAGTTCTTAAACCTGTGGGCCAAACTGGGGGATGTGCATGCAAATCTCTTGTAACTGACCTGTTATTCACAGCCATGGCCATTTGGAGTCTTAGCGGAAACTCTGAGATGAGGGATCTTTCTGTATGAAAGACCACTGAGATTAGTATCGGGGCTGAAACACAGCACAATGCTGAATCCAAATCCCAACACACAGATGCAGATTCCAGAACTTCTGTGATGATGATTACATCTCCTGCTGAGTGGTACCCAAGCCATCCCCAGTGTTCAGACCTGGAGCTCATTATTGGTATATAGAAATAAAACTGAAATTTGTGTATTGACCATGTATCCTCACACCTTGCTGAATTATTAGTTTTAAAAAGTATTAGTTCTAATAATTATTAATTCTTATTTTAGTTCCTTCAAATGTTCTACATACAAGATCCCATCATCTGCAAATAGATCTCCTTTCTGGTTTGAAAGGCTCATGTGATTACATTGGACCACTCAGGTGATCCAGGATAACATGCCTAGTTTAAGGACAGCTGATGAGTAATCTTAAGTACATCCTCAGTGTCCCTTCATAGCAGCACCCAGATTATTATTTGATCTAATAACCAAAAATGGGAATAGTTGAGGACATCTACAGAATTCTGCCTACCACAAGAATTTAACTGCCCAGACCCCAGATTCTTAAATGTTTCCAGCTAAGAGAATCTGTACCACTCCTCCAGCTAGCACTGTAGCCTCTCACGTTTGTTATGACTGTACCTTCCCTTGACTCACTCAGCTGTTCCCTCCTGCTCAGGAAAGGAACTTTGCTGCGACAGTTCTGGATGGAGCGAAAGACCACAGGGATGGCGACTATGAAGACCCTGAGCTTCACATGGCAGAGGCGTGGCAATCGATACAAATTCTACCAGCCAGGCCTATAAAGGAATCGGAATATGCAGGTAACATCTGGGGTCTAAAATCTGGAAATGCACATCCACAATGCAATATAGCACAATAATTAAAGCCCCAGATTCCAAATGAAACAACTCTAGGCTAAAATCCTGCCTCTGTGGCTTCCTAGCTGTGCGGCTTGAGCAAGCCTAAAAAATTCATTTTCTCTCCCTGAAAATGGTGTTCATAATAACAGAACTTACCCTCTGAGAGTTCTTTCAAGTTCTCACCAGGGGACTTGGCACAGAGTCAGAGCCCTGTAACTACTGGTTGTTACTATCACGATGCTCTTCCCGAGTCCTACGACAACTGGTGAGCACGGCAGAGAGTGGACAGGAAGGGCTGTGGGCAGCATGGGAAATTTAAGAAAGAGTTTGCATAATGGAGTGTGGCATGCAAGGGAAGAATTTGCAACGTGGCTGACTTGTTTTATAGGTAGCCAGCGTATATACGGTCCCAGGACATGGCAGCAAAGCCAAGCTTTTTAAGAGTAAGGAAGACATGATTTCACATCCATCCTGCCTCTTTCCAACTGGGGCGCACAGGGCAGCCTCAGCGAGTTCTCCGAATTGTAGATACAGCACAGGGCTGTCAGGGAATAGAGGAAGAAGCACTTGAGATTTCGGAGGGCCTGACCCACTGGGATGTGTCTACAGAAGTTCCTTTGAAAGAAACGCCTTGTAAATAATGATGAAACTCCTTTGTTCATTCACTCAACAAGCAATTACTGAGTATCTGCCATGTGCAGTTACTGTGTTAGGATTGATCAAGTGACACAAAGATAAACAAAGCATGATCCGCATTTTCAGGAAGGTCACGGTCCAGTGGCAGATGCAGAGAGACCAACAGAGAACTAGGATAGACTACGTTAGGTGTGTCCTGTAGAAAGAAGAACCAGGGGTGGGTGTTGGTAGGCGGGATCTAGAAAGATGTGCAAAGGGTATAACATAGCAAAGGGCTTGAAGGATGAGAAGGAGTTCCGAGGGGCTGAGAGTGAAGGACACTCAAGTCCAGACTCTGGCATTCACACGTATGGACCAGGAGGAATACACGTCCTCCTCCTTGGGCTTCGATCTCCTAATCTGTCTGCTTGAAGTACAACTGCCTGCCTCATACATATGTTGTGACGATTCAATGAGTTTGTAGATGTGCACATATCTTGTAAATTGTAATGTGCTGAGTCCACATAAGGTAAGACTTTGATTTTTTTTTTCTCTTTTCACAGATACACGCTGTTTCAAGGGTGTGATGGACACTCCCCATCCCCTAGACATCAAGACCTCTGTCCCCACAGAGCGCCATCACTGGCACACACAGATGGGGCTAGAAAAAGTGAGTAAAGATTTGACCATGTGAACCAAACATGGGCAGGGCAATTCCTAGCAGCTGGGAGCTTCCCCATCTCTTGTTCCCAAGGCATCTTGCTGGTGATGAGCACGCGGAGGTCAGCAAGGTGCAGGGGAACTGGCTTGTATGACTGCTGACATCGTGGTCCTGGGGAAGGAGCGCCAAGAAGAGAGGAGAACTAGCATTGAGAAGGTGTTCTGTGTGGCATCAGGGTGGGGACTCTTCACAGGCATCGCACCTGAGGCTTGTCTCCTTTTCCAGAAGCAGAATTTGACTCAGATCTTGTTGATAATAACATGTCGTTTTGCCCAGATTGTAGGCCCAATGCCGGCAGCTGGTCACTAGGTGGCAAGAAGTAAGTCAAACCACCTCTCTTGAGCCTCTTTGTAACCTCGTCTGTAAAAGGGAACTAAAAATCCCTACCGTGCTTTACTTCAAAAGGCCATTTGGACACCACATACAAGAAACGTGTGAAAATATCCTGTAAATACAAGTGCTCTAAACATATATATGGAATTTCATTTTTAATAACCCTCTTGCTAATGTTTCATTTCCTTAATGCAGAAATACAAATGAATCACTCCTGGAGTTTCAGGGGTTTACCAGGCACGATACTATGTGACATTTTGTGTCTGTATTCTCTGTACAGACATATTTCATGTGAGAGAGTCCCTGAGTCATATATGCCTTTTTTTTTCTTTTCCTATTAAGTTCTGCTTATAAAATGATTTCCCATGTTATAAACAAGCATTAATGGCATAATCTTTTAGATATACCATACCCCATTATGGGATTTTTAATTATTTTACTTAACCATTGAGTGAAAACATTTTAAAAGCTTTGATACATATTGTGAGATTCTTTCCTGAAAAATTGCTTCAATTTACCCTCCTGGAAACCTTGTATGAGAATGTACACTTCCCAGGACTCTCACCAAAACTGGCTATTACTGTATTAATCACATTTTTAAAGGGATTTCACTGGTTTTTTTTTTTTGAATTTGTACCACACTTATTAGTGAGCATGAACTTGCTTTGAAATATTTATAGCGCATTCCTCCTTGTGCATGCTTTGTCCACATTGTCTATCTAGTTAACTTGAGGGCTTCTGTTAATATTGATAAGCAAAGGAAACTACAAATATTACCAAGCAATGTCATTTACCCAGAACACATCCAGGAGAGTTTGGGAGAACAGGATGAGAGATGAAATATTGAACACTTCTGCTTTGCACAGGCACCAAGCTAAACTTTAATCATTCGTTCAACAAATTCATTTGAGAAATATGTGTTGAGTGCTTGCCATGGACCAGACACAGTGATAAGCTCCCACATGCGTTGGTAAATAACCAAGGCCCTGTGCTCATGAAACTTATATACTGGTGGGAGGAGACTAGAAATAAATAAATAAGCAAATAAAAAAATAAATAATAGACAATATGTTAAGTGATCAATACTTTGAAAAAAATCATTAAAGCAGGGTAAGGGTAGTCAAGGAAGGTCTTCCTGAGTAGAGATGGGAATGAATGAATAAAAGGATGAATGAATGAATGAATGGCATTTAATCCTTAAAACACCCTTGCAAGATGAGCATTATAATCCCCATTTTAACAGCTCCAACTTTTATGAGCTCTTTGAGCCAGTTACTTACCTTCTCTGAGCCTTTATTATCTTAGCTATGAAATCTCATCGCTGTTAGGATAACACATACAGAGCACAGTGCCCAGCATGAAGCAGTCAGTCAACGGTTGACCTCTCCTTGAGGACGGGGACCATTTTAGCCCCAGAACCTAGCACAGTACCTAGTAAGAGGATTTCAGGAGATAGTGGTTAAATGGAGGAAAATGCACAAACTCTCAATCATTTGAACTGAATCTTGAAATATGAGTGGCTGTTTAATAGGCAAAGAGACCCAAGCTCAACTGACTTATGTCCACATGGAACCCTTTTTCAGCCTGGTCTTCAAAGTTCTCAGGTGAATATTTGCTACTGTCAGCAAGATCTGCCATTGGGGCAGCCCCCCGGGGGTTGCTGGGCAGGGAGGACACGCTTCAGGGCTCTCATCACCAGAGCATAAAGCACATTCAGGGAACAGTAAGAACTGTAGAGCAGCTGGACCAGGTGCCAAAGATACAAGTTCTGGTCTGGTTATGAAAGAATAGAGAATGTTCACCCAAAAACTTGAGCTTCCCTTTCCCCCAGAACTCACTGATTCATTCTCCTTTGCATGTAAGTATGCCTTTGTGAGAAGAATTTTTTTTTTTAAGATAATTCTCGGAGTTTTTAAAACAACTCTGCAGGAATTTAAGCCTCCATTCTTATTACTCTATATTTCCTTCATAATATCTTTGTAGTTTTCTGTTACAATACAGATTTCTTCCTTTAGCCAGATCACTTTGCAAGTGCAACTGTAACCTCAGCATGTCAAGTCAAGTGAAATCATGTGAGAAAAAGGATACGGGAGACTCGGCACAATTTTGGCCAGGGGCAAGGGCGGGGGAGTTGAATTATTAATTACGTAAGGATTTGGCCTCCATTCAGATAAGAAGTTTTAGTCTTATGATAAATGCTTGAATAATCACATTTTTATGAGACACAGATTCTGTCTTTCATTATAGCCTCATGCTCAGGAGTTAATTCTTACAAGTCTGCATTCTGCACGTTGATGTTGAGATTAAACTATCTATGAAAGGGACGTTCAATAATCCTGAGGAGAGGCCAGTTCTTACCTAGACCCCTCGGGTTGGTTACAACTGTCTTCAACCACTAAGCTTCTCCCATCTTTCCATTTAGTGAGCCTTGCTATGTACCAAACACTGTGCTCAACAATGCAGATGAAAAATGAGCCAGTGCCCCCAGTCTAATGGAGGAGGCAGCGGCCCAAACTGGCAGTTCCAATGTAATGTGAGGTGCTAAGGCAGAGGTGAGCCTGGTTCACAGAAGCTGCACCACTTAGCCCAGCGAAAGGCTTTTGAGAAGCCTTCTGGAGGAAGCAAGGCAAAGTGGTCTTTGCCACATCGTTGCACGGTCGGTCATCAGTGGTTCTCATCAGGGACCATTCTGCCCCCTAGGACCAAGGGGGAGTGCTACTGACTTCTAAGGATGGGGGAGAGGGATGCTGCTAAAATGACTACTATGCTCAGGGCAGCCCCCACAGCAAGGAATTATCCAGCCCCAGCTCTCAATGGTGCTGAGGTTGAGAAATCTGTGTTATAATGTGTTATAATATGTTAGGAGCTCTGACCTGTGTGCATGTCTGAGTCCTTTAAAATTCAAGCTCTTATTCCTCTTTTTCCCTCAGAATATTTATTTGTGCCCACTATAAATATTTATCTGACAGAAAATGGGAGCAGCCCCCTTGGGAGGGGTAGAAAATATTCGCAGCCCTGGGATCCTCTGCTAACACCATCAGGGGGCACTTAGTGCTGGGGAAGGTGCAGGGCAAAGAAGCTCCTGCACACAAAAGGGCCAAATGGATCCGAACGTCCAAAGACACCAATTTGGCCACCAAAGGGGAAAAGTGCAGGAATGCTGAGGAAGCCCCATCCCTAGCTCCCAAGCACACAGGGCCCATCTAAGACAGAGACAAGAGAGAACCTCTCTCCTGCTCCTATAACCAGGCTAGCAGTGGGAGGCGGGCATGAGCATTGAGAGACCTCATCTGTCAGGCAGATACACAGAGAAGGCTGAAAGCTGAGGGTGCAATAGAACATTGCACCCCAGCCTCCACAGAGTAACCCTGAAGGAACCGGAAGCTGTAAAGGAGGCTAGAGCAATGACAATGTCAAAATGACACTCAACTATTGCTAGACTGATGGACCATCAGAAGAGCCACATATATTCCAGGCATATACTGTGGTTCAGTGTTCCACAGAGGAAAAGAAACAGACATTGAGCATCACAGGGTAAGAAGTAACAGGGATCCAGTGACCCTCCCCCCCCCCACCCATCCACCCTGGCTACCTCAACTTGATGCCAATAAAGGGTAATGCTATGACCTATATTAGTCAGGGTTCTCTGGAAACATAAGAATAGATGATATAGATAGATAGATGATAGATGATATAGATAGATAGATAGATAGATAGATAGATAGATAGATAGATAATAGATACAGAGAGACATAGAGACACAGAGACAGAGACATAAAAGAGTGATTATGTTGGCTCCATCCTATGATCTGCCATCTGAAGGCTGGAGCTCCAGGAAAGCCAGTGGTGTAAGTTCTAGTCTGAGTCCAAAACCCCTGAGAACCAAAAGAACCAATGATGTAAATTTCAGTCTAGGGCAGGAGAAGACCAATATCTCAGCTCAACACTCAGGTACAGAGACAAATTCTCCTTTCCTTTGCCTTTTTTATTCTATTCAGGCCCCAATGGATTAACTGATGCCCACCCACATTGGGGGGGGGGGACCATATGCCTTACTCAGTCTACTGACTCAAATGCCAGTCACATCTGGAAACACCTTCACAGGCACACCCAGAAATAATGTTTCACCAATTACCTGGGCACTCTGTGGCCCTGCCAAGTTGAGACATAAAGTTAACCATCATAGACCCCACTGCTGTCCTAGGCTTAAAGGCTTTCAAAAATCCTTTCAAAAAGGATATCTTCATTTCCTTCTTCACCCTCCTGCCTAGCAAGTGTAGAACCCTTAATGGTTGACCAATGCCTTTAATAATATGAATAACGACAGCTAACAACTCTTAAGCTTTATTGGTGCCGTTCCCTGTTTTAGGCACCTTGCATGGTGTGTCTCTTGTAATTGTCCCATCCTCAGGATGTACCAGTACTTTTGTTACCTTAATTTCACAAATGAGGAAACCGAGGCTCAGGTTACGTGACTTGCCACGTTCTCATAGCCAGCATGTGATGAAGGTGAAATCCCAATCGGGCACCCACACGAGGCCACACTCTCATCTGCCTGCTTGATCACTGTCATACACTTGACCACGTATATTGGTTTTCATAATAACTCAAGGATCTGAATTGACTAGTTTCCCTATTAAAAGATTAAAAATTTAAGGCTTATAATACGGCAAATGCCTTTGCAAAGTTTCACTGCAATAAGAGGCAGGACTGGATCTCAAACGCAAGTATTTTTATGCCAAATACAGTCCGAGGCCGCGACACTGGTCACTGGCGCGGTGGTTCACATATTTACGTTTATTTACGTCCATTGAGTGACTGCTGGTTATACACATATGGTGATTCTCTAAGAATGATGAGTCCAGGGACTTATGTCTTGACCCTGGGGAGTAACCATACAGAGTGGCAATACATTCGATGGTATCACAGTCATAGCTGAAGAGATAATGGTGCCATGTTGTCTTCCACAGGTGGACAAACCCATTTCCAAGGATTCCAGAAACCAACATGTTAAAGGTAAAGTCAAGTCACAAAGTTTGACATGCAAGGATATTTCTTTGCTTCCAAGAACTTTGCTGGTGGTCACAGGTTATCTTTGTTGGTGGTTACAGGTTATCTTAAACAGGGCGATCTATTGGCCTGTCCTTCACGAAATACCTACTTTTGGAAAGGCTCTCACACATCCTATGCCTTTTTATCACCTTACCTTATTGATGAAGAAATTGATTGTGATAATTCATATTCCATGGCTGTGCGATTTCAGAAAGGAATTGCTTTGAAACATATGGGTTGCATTAAATATATAACTAAGTTATTTCTCCAAGCATATCCCCAGTAAAATCACAAGATAGAAATCTAATTTTAAAACGTTGATTAATTCATATGAAAACAGATTTTGAAAGCTTTAGGCAAAGCAACTCAATTTGGAGATGAAGATACAGGTAGGAAGCTGAAAGGAAATAATCAATTTCAGTAGTGCTGGAAGCACAAATGGAGGAGAGCCAAAGAAATTTAATTGGATCATACACATTATAGCTCCTCTCATCATCTCCCCCATGCTCCATCTTCTTTCACAATGTCCTATTGGAAAAGATGGCAATGATTTACACCTCCCAGTACTTGAAATATATCAAATTCATCCTTTATGGGTCTAATGCTATATTCTATAACATAGTATTAACATCACATTTTCTTTAATGGGAAGGTGTAACAGTTAGGGTCCTAACAGGAAACAGAATGGGGCACCCAAATTAGTATGACTTAAGGAAGTTTATTTACAAAGGAACCATTTACTGAGGAGGGGGGAGGGATGATGTGGGAACTGGGGCTAAGAGCAGTGGCGCTGTCACCACCCCTAGGCCCAAAGGGATAAGGGGACAATTACAGAAAACCAGAAGAAGCACACCACCTTGAGAGGAGGGACACCACAAGCCCAAGTGAGCCTCATGGAGGGGAAGCCAAAGGAACACATGCCCACCAACTTCCCTCTCCAACCTGCCTCTGAATTCCTGCAGGCGCGACCCAATGACCAAACCCAACCAGAAACCAAAGGGCAGGGTGGTCAATATGTGGTCCATGCTGGTTGGTCCCCAGGGATGGAGAGTGGGTTGGAGCAGGATGGAGATGGAGGACGATGGAGGGGCCTCCAGGGGCACAGAGAAAATCCCCACAACAGGAAGCATGGTGGAAGGAGAAATCAGAGTAGCCAAAACACAGGCTCGGCCCCTCCCTGACTGTGTGACCTTAAGTCACCTAACCTTTCTGGATCTCACTTTCCTTCTCTTCAAAGTGTGAAGTGGGTAGGGTTTTTATGACTATTCATTCAGTTCAGGAGCATTCAGAGAGGCAGGAAAATCTAGCTGTTCTCAAGTCCTTCCTCCTCTCAGTCCTGTGCAGACTCGTCTGTCTTCCTTCCATACCACCCCCAAACCCCCCAAAATAGCAGCTTCCAAATCAGTGCTTCTTTAGTCTTTAAAATGCCGGTACGTTCAACGTACAAAGCACTAGATTCAGAGGTCTTCTCCACGAACTCATGTGTTTAGTCTCTGGAAACCTGGTGAATTATGTAGACAAAGTATTTTCACACCTCTTGACAGAGAAAGAGACCAGAAGCACAGAGGGATCCCAGATCAGACCTTCATCATTTGATACACAAATGTTCCACATCATTCCAGAACCTTCACAGGCACTTGTTGAGAAATGAGTCCTGGAGAGAGAGCAAACAAGAAGTGGACAATTTCTTCCTTTTTTATGGTTCACCATAGACATCCAACTTCACTTCCTTGATTGCAGAAGCTTCTTTGACCGTTATTCTACATGTCAACCTGTCTGCTGGTCTATTAAGATGCTTCTAATCCCCATTCCAACATGTATGTTGGGGGAGCACTTCCCCCCCACACCTCCAAACAGTCCTCGGGCTCCAGCTGTGTCTACGACTCAACCCAATTCTGATACTATCCACCCAGCATCAGATTCCACAAGTTGAGGGCTCAGTCCTACAAGACTGACCCCCCTTCAGATGCCAGTCACAAGCCCAGATTGTCACCCGTGCTTCCGACAGACCGGCGCTAGATTGGAGGTTCCAATGACCATCCCCCCTTCTTAGGTTCCAATAATTTGCTAGAGAAGCTCACAGAACTCAGAGCCACATTTTACTCACTAGATTACAGTTTATAACAAAGGGATATAAGTCAGGAAGAGCCAGATGGAAGACACGCACAGGATAAGGTATGCAGGAAAGGGTGTGGCGCTCCGGTGCTTCCTGTATCTCCAACCCAAAAGCTCTTGGAACACCTACCTTTTCCGTTTTTACGGAAGCTTCATTACGTTGGCATAATTGATGAAATCCCTGGGACCTGACAAGTGAACTCAATCTCAAACTTCTCTCCCCTCCTGGGGGTGAGTGTGGGAAGTACAGAAAGTTCCAGCTCTCTAGTCACATGGTAGACTCCCCCACCCCACCATCCTCAGGTGCAGTCCAAAAGTCACCTCCTTAACATAAGAAAAGACACCTTTATAGCTCTCACCACTTAGGAAATTCCAAGGGATTTCAGGGCTCTGTGCCAGAATCCTGGAGATGAGGACCAAATATATATGTCTTATTATAAATCACAGTATCAAAACTATCCACACATATATTTATCTATACTTTGCCTGAGCTCACAAAGATATTGAGGTAGTTAACAAAAACTTACATAGTAAAATAGAAGAAAATAAAAATAAAATCCTAGGATAAATCTAGGTAGACTATAACATTAAGGCAAAGATAAAATTCAGGACCCTCAGGTACACATCACGACATTCTATTAAAATTAAATTACTGGCTCACCTCTCAGCTTTCTGGTAGTCTAAGCGAACAGGGGATCATGCTTCTTTATGTGGTACTAATTGCCCATAATAGAAAAGCAAACTCATTCCTAAGAAAGCACAACAAGGACGTATCTTTCAGAGTTATGCCAATGCTGTCAATTTTGCCGCGAATGTAGGCTGGTATACGGGGACCATGGCTGCAAAAATATGACTGTTTTTGAAAAGGAGCCCCCCACGGAGACTGCATACAGGACATCAGTGAATGCAGAGAGCTCCCAGAATTGAGGCTTGTAGGGAGTAGGGGGTGGTTGCATGGAAAACTTCTTCAGCAAGAGTTATTCTCTTTACATCCTCTCTTCCTACACTTCCCTAATTGATGGTTCTCCATCACCCCCTAGAGCTCTAAGGAACCACACAGAGAAGGAAGCTCAAAGGGGCGAAATTAATATGAATACCCCCATTTTTAGGATCAGGCATCTTGCTGGAGAATGCTTGAATGATTTATGTGTTTATTACAAAATTCTGTATTTTTGATGCAAACACATTCTCAGATAATTTATTCATTCTCACAAAATGTCATGGAAAAAAACATATCGGTGGTTCAGCAATGACAGAATTTTATGGCGATATTTTTCATCAAGTTGAGCAGTTATAGATTTATGTTAATGTACACTTCATGTCATTTTTCTTGTAATCGTATTCTGACATTATCTGGAAACTGTCAGATTTCAAGACCTTATCTTCCCTGAAGCTTGGGGTTTTTTTTTTAATTCTAAAAATGGGTGAAAGTTTATTTGGGGGCAATTTCTATATAATACAGTAATATAACTTGTTTATGACAAGCCATTAGCACTCACCCAAATCCAGAAAAAAACTGTCTTCTTTTCAGAGAAGGAGAGCTATAATGTTCAAATATAGTGTGGCTTAGCTTCTTAATGCTGAGAATAAAGGATGTTAAAGTGAATTTCTCTTTGCCTCAGATGTGAACCAAGCACAGACTGTGAACCAATTTTCTTTGATGTGACAAGCATACCATATGCAAGAATGAATTTATAACGAAATACAATAAACTACCCAAGAAAAGAAAGAGAATTATGCACAGGTGACTGAACGTGTACATCCAAGAACACGAGCTTGGTTGAAAAGAAGCAAAACAGAATTCCACGTAATGCTGTCAAAAGGCCTTTCTTCTCCTTTGCTTTTAGAGGACTTGGGATGCCAACAAAATTAGAATCAGAAATGAGTTTGAGTTAATCTTTAACTCCCTCATTTTATGCAAGGAAATCTAGCAAGAGAAGTGGCTCACTCAAGGTCACAGAGACCAGAGCCTAGACTGGAACCCAAGGTTTTTGTCAACGATGGCAAGGTTTCCAGGGTTTTGCTGTATTTGCTAGTATCTAAAATCCATTCTGCAAACTCCCCCTCCTGTTCCCTGTTATCCCACGCATCCAAACTCTGCAAGGTTTAGTGCTGGTTATGAATTGATGGGCGATACTGTCCCCTAGTGGCAGAATATGGCAACACAGAACATCGCAAAAATGATGGAATTTGGCAACCTGTAGACTGTATTTTAAACAAAAATAACAAGCCTTGGACCACAGAGAGGATCAGAAATAAATTTAAGATTATTCTCCTATCATTTTAGATTTAAATTTATTTCAGACACAACCCATGGCTCAAAAGCAACAGAAGTTGATGTTATAAATGTGTTATAAATGTTATAAATTTTATAAAAAGTCCTCATTAATAGGACTACAGGAAAGCATTTTGTCTCCCCATCACACACAGAAAATAATAAGGCTCAAAGAAAAGGAAGGGCATCTGATAAGTGCTCGTTTTAACAAATATGGTTTTATGAAAGAGAAATATAAAGTAGCCACAGACAAAGGAACCGAAAACAAGGGAGTTGGCACACTGTGTGATAGCTGCCAGGGTAATGGGGCACTTTGTTTAAAATTACTTGTTCCAGGCACTGAATAGCATAAGACCTTAGACCATGGGGAGCCCACAGTCTGGTCCAGTCAACACTAAGTGTTCTGGGAACTCAACAAAGTACATACTTAACTCTGCCTACAGGGAGAATTGTGTGCCCCAGGAAGGCTTCACAGAGCAAGGGACATTGGACTGAGATGGGAGACAATGACCTCATGGGAAGTGAAACATGACTTCTGATGGTCAGAAACAGCCAAAATGTGGTTGCATGCATGTGAGACCTGGGGACTTGGAGCCCTGGGTTCACATCCCAGCACCACTGCTTTCCAAATAAGAAAACTCCAAGGATCGTAACTCCTCCACGTTAGTCTCCATTTCTCTAGAATGGAGAAGATACCCGCTATACCATACGATATCTGTCTGTTTGAAAGGTAAGAACCAGTGAAAACCTATAGCATCGTCATTGACACATGGCGGACCCTCCAGGGAGGGCTACTGAACTGACCAGGGTCACAGGGTTCTGGGCTCCCTCTGACTCTTGCCTTTCTCGCAGCCCTCGGGCGTCTCCCTGACTCTCTATGCTAAACCCATTTCATGCTCTATCCAGTCTGGTGTTCAGCACACAAAATAAATCTTGTAGATGAATGTAAAAAGCAAGCTAGCCTCCTCCATCACAGGGATCAACGTCTATTGAACGTTGTTTTCCCTACAGCAAACACATAGCCCTGTGTTGCACGCATAGTGGATGCATAATAAATATTTATTCAACCAAGTCTAAAATTTAGCCCCTTTTAATAGAGTATTCAGTCAGCATCGCCCGGTGTCACTGGACCACCTAGAGACAACCCTTTGACCCTCAGTCATGCACCCCCACAAGGTGGGGGCCTGAAGAGGCGCAAGTCAAGAGGCCTGGGTTGCTCGCTTCTGGTCCCATCTCTTTCTCTGCTTCTAAATCTAGGCAAATGATATTCCCTCCCCGGGCCTTAGTATCCCATCTGTAGAAAGACAACAGAACACAATGGTGTCTAGCACTTCGTGAATCCATGGCTATTGTTCAGGCATACAAACCCACCCACCCCACTGCCCATGTCCCCCCCTGAAGTCTTAGTCCTTCACGTGCCCTGCCTGCCCTTCCTCCCTCCATTCCCTGAGACAACCAGGTCAGCGGAGAAGACCTCTCCCCAGGTTTGTTTGGGGAAGATGCTCCTATCCCACATCGATCCCTAACCCCAACACGCAGCTGTCGAAGTGCATGGTCAAGTGCGGGCTGACATACATGCCGCTGAGACTGCACTTTCTGACCTGATCAGAGCAGTCGCTAGAGAAGGTATGTCCCTCTCAAATCCATGGTTTTGCCTAACTTACTCTCTCCCTGCTCAACCCAAAGAACGGTGTCAGCAATTTCTTATTCGAATTAATTTCTGAACGCTTCAACGGACTTGGAGAGGTTTCTTAAAAGGGGCCTTGTCTAATGTACATTAGCCACTTGGATTACAAGTTGCTTCTTTACGTTCTTCCGTCATTAATCATCAGGACACGCAGTCCTAATGGTCCTCGGCCATATATCATAAAACTCTTAGACACGATAAATGCTGTGACTGAGCCCAGTTTTATCCATTTTTGTCCGGAGTCTGTTTCTCTAATTACAGAACATGACGCCGACGGTCTATGTCCGAAGTGCTGGTCTTCACGATTTTATTTCATAGATAAAGGGTATGGCCTATATTTAACACAAATCGAATGGCAGCTAAGAGAAAAACAGGTATTATATTATTTAATTCTAACGCCACCCAGGGAGCTAGGCTTCATGATCTGCATTCTATAGACACAGAACTGAAAGCAGAGAACGTCTGCGTGATTTGCCCACAGTCGCTCAGTAAGTGACAGAGGAGGGAATAGAACCCCACGTGAGTGATTTCAAAGATCCCATTTGTTGCCACTCTATTGTGCCTTTGCTCCTCCTATCAAGAAACACATTCTTGGACCCTGCATATCTTTGTCCCTCCGTTTAAGTCACAGATGAGGATTCCGAAGCCCAGAGAGGCCAATCATTCAGCCCGTTAGGAGTAGCGCCAACACCAGCTCACAAGCAGTGGTAAATGTCTGGAAACAGATCTCTGAGGGGAAAAAAAGTATGAGAAGAAATTTGGAGCGCTGACACTATCCTCCTTCCAGATGTACTATAAAGTTCCAGTAATCAGGACAGTGCGGCACTGGCGAAAGAACAGACCAATGAATCAATGGAGCAGAATAGAGAGCCCAGAAATAGACCCATATATCGTCAGCTGACCTCTGACAAGGCAGCAGAGGCAATCCAATGGAGTGAAGAGTGTCTTTCCAACAAATGGTGCTGGAACAACTGGGCATCCTCTTGTGAAAAAAAAAAAAACTATAATAATAATCTAAACACAGGCCTTACATCCTTTACAACAATTAACTCAAAATGGATCAGAGACCTAAATTAAAAAGTCAAAACTATAAAACTCCTAGAAGATAACACAGGAGAAAACCTATATGGCCTTGGGTGATGCCTTTCCAGATACAACACCAAAGGCACAATACATGAAAGAAATCGTTGATGAGCTGGACTTCCTGAGAATTACAAACTTCTGCTCTGGGAAAGACAATGTGAACAGAATAAGAAGACAAGTCACAGACCTGACAGACCTGTAGAGAATATCCTCAAAAGACACATCTGAGAAAGCACTGTGGTCCAAAATATGCAAAGAGCTCATAAAACTCAACAATAAAAAAAACGCACAGTCCAGTTAGAAAGTGGGCCAAAGATCTCAACAGACACATCTCCAAAGAAGATATACAGATGGCAAATAAGCATATGGAAAGATGTTCACCATCATACATCAACAGGGGAGTACAAATTAAAACAATAATAAGAGACCACAACACAGCTCGGAGAATGGCCCAAAATCCAGAACGCTGACAATGCCACATGCTGGCAAAGATGTGGAGCCACGGGAACTCTCATACATTTGCCGGTGGGAATGCAAAACAGCACAGCCACTTGGAAGACCCTTTGGCAGTCTGATAGAACTGAAGTGTACGTGAAATAATTTATTTTTATTTATTTATTTGTTAATAATGGCTCTGCTTAACAACTGCATTGCAAAATTCCTAAAATCTAGCAGCAGGCTTTGTAAGCTGCACAAGGTGCTCCAACACAAGCACAAACGGGGCTTGAGAGACTTTCTTCTACAGGACGCAGTGCTTCAAAGTCCCAGAACCCTGAGGTTGACCATTTCTTCGTGGTTTCTCCCCTGACACGTCGTGCAGGTCACAGTCAAGCCCCATCTAGCAGATTCTAAAGCCACGCTGTGCTCAACTCACCCCATTACCTCCGAATCAGCAATAAATTTTGCAGCGGACGTGAAATCAATCTCCTTGCAGAACCAGGAGCAAATGAGGACACTCTGTGGGCGGACGGGGCTAATGACACAGATGGCCACCAGATGGCGAGCACGCCAGCCTCCTCCCCGTGAAACCCACTTGATTGAATTTCAAGAAGGGAAGGAGCTTGGAGAACAAACGTTTGGGTCTTCTGATGGGACGGAAAGGGAACTTTTCCGAGCATTTGAGAATATCTGTGTACTTCATAAGGAGAGTAAATTGTCATTCCGCCCCCCTCTAATTTTCCATCACACAGTAAGCTAGTTAACGGGGTGCATTACAAGCCACGTACTTGAAGCACATTAGCCCATGAATTCCACACACGAAATCCACTGAAGGGTGAGTAACCATTTCTCACTTTTCCAGATGAGAAAATTCAGCCATGCCTCAATCCATTTGCTTATTTCATAAACATTTATTGAGCACCTGCTATGATCCTGCCCATGGTAAGTAGCAGAATCAAGACTCAAACTCCAGAAACTCTGCTCCATATCTCATCTTCCCCCATTATCCCAAATACATGAGCTGCTGTTACTTTATTGAACAACCTGCCCCCAACACAAAGCTGGTTGGATTTTATGAATTATCACAGCACGACATGGTACTTTGCCTATATGATTCAGTTTTCTGGCTTGTAGGATTCTTGAAATTCACTCTCACCCACTAGTCTGTAGGATTTCAATTATCTAAGCAACAAACAAGTGAAGCTCGACCGCATAAGTGATTGCTAATAGACATATTTGACATAACCGAAATCCGCTGCTGTTACTGATGACATCACATACAAAATTTTCTAAGGGGGGGATTAAGTGATGCCAGAGAAAATGTCCTGTGAAGACACAGGACACATGAACAGTGTATCCAAAAGATGCGCCATGTTTAAGACAAGCTCTTACCACAGCCTACAAGACGGCAGGTGATCTGGGCCCTCCCCTACTCCGCGACCACCACTCAAGCTGTACCTCCCTCTTGTTCCTCTCACCTCAGGGCCTTTGCACTTTCTCTTCTGTCAGGAACCTCCTGCCCACACAGACACATGATGGGCTCCCTCACTTTCCTTGGGTCTCTGTTCTCATCACCTAACCAGAGAGGCTTTCAGGGATCTGCTTAAAAAATGGTCACCCTGTTCCCCATCTCTCTTGCATGACAGATGGAGAACTCTTGACATGCTCCTGCTCTCTCTATGGCCCTGCTTTCTCCCTCGCTCTGTCACATTTTCCTTTGGAGCACTTGTCATCACCTGTCGTTGTCATCGTATACTTTTGTTTTCTATGACCTGCCACCAAAATGTAAGTTACATGGGAATAGCAACTTTTGTTTGGGTATTATATTCCCCAACACCTGCATCAATAAATATATTACAAATGAATCCACGCCTGACATATACTACATGCTCAGTAATAAACCAATGAATAAAAGGAAGATAGATGTCCTTTTCTGAGCTCAGCCACTGAAGCAAACAGGATAGATATCTCTGAAACGATAAATGGAATGTTCCTACGGAATCCCAGATACTCAGTCTCTTTATTGAATTTTTTTTTCCAGTAAATTGAATTGATCCCCTGTAGATATAGCTGTAGCTATGAAGAAAGGCCTCGTAGAAAGCCGATGTCTAGCTTCACGGGGAAAGGCATCAATATGAGCAGAGACAGTCCACCGGGGAGCTCTGGGGGTGAAGCTAACGTACGACAAAGTGAGACAAAGTCGATCTTACGTTTTCTGACCTGGTGCCTTAAGAGGGCATCATGTGGTCTAAGCTCTTTGGAAATACCACTGAAATAGCCAAAGACCTCACATTAACTACATTGCGGCTGTCATTGAAATCCGTCCCGGATATATATATATATATGTATTTTTTTTTTACAATGCCTAGAACAGCTACGATTCCTGTTTGCCATTAATGTGTGAGTGTATGCAGAGAAATCCAGTCTATTTAAAAATGTTTTCCAAAAACAAAATATGAAGATTGGTAATTTTGCTCGCTCAACTAATTATTTTAGACCCGGAAGAGCCCTTGAAATCATCCAGACAAGTGTTTGTTGTGTTGTGTTGTTCTGGACCAACCGGACTTTCCCCCCAAAGAAATCTGGAAGCAGACGAAGTCTCCTGCGACACGGGACGATGAGCCAGGAACCAGCCCCCTAGCCCTCCTGCTCCTTACGAGACCCCAGGGGAGCCCAGGGCGCCCCTCAGAGTGCGGTTAAACACCACGGAGCCAGTGCGGCCTCGTCGCTCCCCACACAAGGAAACGAAGCGCGTGGAGACCAGTGATCAGCCCAGGGTGAAGTCATCTCTTGACAGGAGCCAGGAGTTCTCTTACAGGAGTTCTCTTACAGATCAGTGAACGTTGCCTTCTCAAGGAGGCTTTTTCTGGCACCCCGGACCAACTTAAATCTCCCGTGTGTCCCTTTAATACCATGACCCTCTCTCTGAAATTCTCAGGATTTAATAGTGTTTCCAAGGCACATTTGCGTTCTTATGTATAAACCCTGTGGTGACGGGGACAGTGTCTCACCCTCCTCATTGCGTCCCCGGAACCCAGACCTTGGCCTGGAAACCGAGGCATAAGCACCTTAAAGGGAAGGCCGTGCTGTCTTCGTATCCCGGCGCTGGTACTGTGTTTAGCTCAGAATAGCAGCCCAATAAATGTCCTGGAGTAGAATCAAATTGTGGAAATTAAACTATCTGAGAGTCAGGAAAAGCCCCCCTGACCTTCATTCAGGCTTTTCTAGGGTTGAGTGGTCTTGAGCAATTGTCCTACCTAGTTTGTCCTTGCTGTGGTCTAAAATAACAGTTGGATTTGGGAGTCTTAGAAAACCCTTCCATCTGGAAAATTCTGTGATGCTATTTTCCTCAGTCTTCACTTCCAGAACAAAGGCCAGGATCGAATGAGATCACATCACTAGTATTATTAGGTCCTGGGTACCTAATAAGATCTCAACAAACCTTAGTTGACTTTATCATCAAGATTATTCAAATGGGAATGATTTCCATTCTAACATATGGAAAACTAGCTCAATGACATTTTCCATAAACTCACAGCTCTTCCTCTTCTGTTACAGGAGACAGACCCACAAAGGGAAACAAGGTAAGAGAAATCATTAAAATGTGTCTGTTATCCACTCTTTATTTTAGAAGCACGGGGATGTAGACAATGTAAAGGCTTAGATATCCCTTGAAAAATATACCCCAGACATTTGGTTGGGATTTGTCATTTCTATTTGTAAGCCCCAAAATTGTTAAGCATTAGTTCTGCTCAGAGAACAATAAATTTAATTTCTGATTCTCTTTCTTTCTGCAGACTCCTTTACCACCTCCTCGGTAAGACACCTAAAATAGAAATTGTATTTTGCTACGCACTTAAATGATTGGTTCCAGAATTTGAAAAGCTCCAGAATTTTAAAAAAGAAAAACACGAACAATTGATGTGGAAAAACTAAGATGAGCTGGCCAGTGACCAAGGTCGAACAAGCCAGCCGCTCCACGTACCTTCACTCATCCGTCTGTGATGCTCTACTCCCCGTCCTTTCCTGTTTCTTCCATTTAGTACAGAAGCCCCCAGACAGTACCGGCCCTAGGAAATGCCTTCAGGAACTTACAAAGTATAGGCCTATATTTCTATATGCACAGGGATTTTTCTACCTAGTATATATAGAAATACTACTACTCTCCTATTACACATATGCACGGTGACAGCCACAGCCTTGACTTCTCAGGCTCTGGGTGAGTCCGTCACTCTGCTGTCCTACTCAGGGCCCTGAGAGGACCCCCATCACAGTGAACCACCCTTGCTGGTAACCTCTCATGCCCTCTCTCTCTCTGCCACCCTGGGGGATTTGTCTTGAGCATAGACCACGTCTTTGCTCTCAGAATCTCCAGCCTCCACCAACAGTGCCTGATACACTTTACAAACGAGTGAATGGCGGAATAAACGGGTGAGTGAGACATTCATGGACTTTCAAACACGTTCCTATTTCTTTGGGGCGTTTCAAGAGCTCACACCTTTCAGTCATCATCAATCTTAGACGGGGGGCATACTGAGAAATCTATGATGCTCTGGAAAAAATGACATCACACACTCTGGAACACGGAACCAGACCAAAGAGCACGTTGTAGGGAGGGAGCTTTAGGGTCACAAGAAGAATGACTAGAGTATTCTGATAATCGCAGCTACCTGAAATGGATCAGGTTGCCCTGTCAAGCAGCCAACACCCCAAAATGGATTTCCCACCCAAAGCCAGGGACACAGAGGGCAGGGCGAGCTGAGGACCTACCTGCCCAGCAAACCTTCTCAGACTCTCACTGTGACTCTTCCCACAGGCCACCTGCCACTCTTCCAAAGAAGTACCAGCCCTTGCCCCCCCAGCCAGAGAGCAGCCGGTCACCCCTCCCTCAGAGGCTCAGCTTTCCCGACGTCCAGAAAGGGCCCAGGTGACAGGTTTGGTGGTGTTGCTGGTGAAATGCCCAGGGAGGCTGGTGGGCTCTGGAGGGTGAGGGGGACAACGGGGTTCTCAGGAAACAGGTTCCCTACTGTGCTGGGAGGAGGCAATGATGCCTGGAGGGAAAATACCCTTAGAAACCTGCACTTTGATTCTTTAACAGAAAATATGCCTTCTCGGGGTGCCTGAGTGGTTCAGTCGGTAAAGTGTCTGCCTTCTGCTCAGGGCATGATCCCAAGGTCCTGGGATCCAGCCCCACATGGGGCTCCCTGCTAAGCGGGGAGCCTGCTTCTCCTTCTCCCTCTGTTTCTCCTCTTGCTTGTGCTCTCTCTTTCTGGATTGCTCGCTCTTTCTCTGTCAGATAAATAAAATCTTTAAATACACACACACACCTTCTTTGTAATGAAATGAGTTATTGAAACCAAGGCTCACTTGAGACCTGAATTGTTATTGAAAAAAATGTTAAGTGCCAGAAAGGAATCAGGACTTTTTATGTAAAAAACGAAAGGGGTTCAGGCTATTTGCAGACCAATACCGTCCCCCAGTTTCTCACCACCCGGGCTGTGGGAATATAACGGCGTGTGAAAACCCATTTGTCAAAAATGTTATTGTCATTTTGACAAATAATTGAAAAGCCAACTCTCTGGCATTAAGCTGACGACAGAGCCCCATTCCCATACGTGTAGGACATCTGGCAACCGGCAACAATCGCGAAATGTAACAAATGCGAATAGACCCTTTTCCCCCCAAGAGAGTTTGCATTTCCAAAATTTCCTCATTTTAGAAGTCAGAAAAGAGATTAACATTTCTCTCTTGCTCCTGCACAGAATGCATGACGCTTTCTTACTGCGAGCTTGAATCAGCAGCCTGGAGCACAAGACATGAGTCAGTAAGCACTTTTCATAGATACAGAAATTCAAAGTATCAGGCACGTTTTGAGCTTCCGTGGAAAACCCCGTCATCCTGGTTCTGATGGGGAATGCTGAAGAGCCTAAAATGCCATTTCCCCCTTATTTTTCTGGCAAATGCCTCTTCATCTCTTCATCCTTCGCAGCCCCACACAAACACACGTCCTCTAGGCAGCAACCCTCCACCTCTCCCCCCTGCCATTTCCCCTGGTCTGCTGGCTTCTCCACTGGCCTTGCAGCGTGGGGAGGGACACAAGCTCTCAGGTGCCGATTCCAACTGCCCCAGTTGAAATCTAGGTGCTCCTTCTTATGAGCTGGCAGACTGGGGGCAGCAGTTCTCGGCTGGAGGTGACTAGCCCTCGGGGAAATCAGCAGTGTCCGGAGATGTATTTTGTTTACAAAGAGTCAGGCGGTGGGAACGCTCCTGGCGTCTGATGGGTAGAGGTCAGGGATGCCGCTAAAGGCCCTGCAGTGTACAGGACAGCCCTGTGACAGAGGATAATGATCCCTCAAAGGTCAATAGCCCTCAAAGCTGAGAAAGTGCTTTAGAGCAAATGACCAACCCTCACCCAGCCCTCGCCCTTGGGCGGTAACATGAAGATAACAGTAATACCTACCACCCACCTCATGGGCTAACGTGAGAATTAGACAAGATGAATCATGCCAAGCACTCAGCACTGGCTGCCCACCACATAGCGGTGACCTTGAGCCCTTTCCTGTTGGTGTTTTTGACCATCCCCCACCCCGTGTAATCGTTTGGAAAATTGTTTGTAAAATTTTGTCTGTTCCACCCCAAAGGGGGGACTGACTCATTTGATGTGCATAGTTCCCAGCACAGTGTCTGTCTCGTACGTAGTACACCTTCAATACACCTGTATTTCCTTCTGCAGTTTCCAAAGGGTCCCAGCCAGACTGGGAGTCAGCAAATTTGCTCAGTTTTGAGTTTTAGTTTCAAAGCTTGAGAGACAGGGAAGCAACAACAGCCAACAACAGACCATCAAATCCATGAGGTGGTGTCTACAGAATCGAAAACATAAAGTGTATCACCCCTGAAAATAGTGACCAAATAGTGTAATATGTTCAGAACTGGTCAAAACTGAGGGAAGTAAGGAGACAGAACATAGGAAGAATAAAATATCAGAGCTGATGAGGTTGTGCAGTGCGGGGAAAGAAGAGGATTTTCTCTTCCTTCCGTTGCTTCATGCTGGAAAGCACAGGTGTTGGGACCCAGCAGAAGGGGGTTTGGATCCCAGCTGAGCCACTTCTGGAGGCATTATCTCGCAAAGCTCTTAAACAGTTCTGAGTTTCCCTAGTTGTGAAAAGAGCGAAACCGTCCCCATGTGACCGAGTGGCACCGATTTCTCTAGAGCGCCTAGGATACTAGCTGTCACAGCACAAGAAAGGAAGAAAAACACCTGAACACCAACTTCCATCTGTACCCCCCAGAATTAGGCACCCCAAGCCAATTTTTCTCTTGAAATACAGGCTATTTATTCTAGTGCAATGTTTCTCATTCTGGCTTTACCTTAAAATAATTAGGAAAGCTTTTTTAAACGTACTATTCCCCAGTATCTGCTTTAATCCCTGTTTTAAAGCTCCCCCGGTGAATCTGAGGTGCAGCCACAACTTAGGACCCAGAGGGAACCAGGTTCCAGGAATCCATCTGTCAGTAAAGTGTTGATGGTCTTTAGGCCGTTCCTGCATATGCTCCAGCTTCCAGTGTCTAAAATAATACTCCCTCGACCTGCCAACGGGTTCCTCTGCAGCCTGGTCACTCTGATCTACCGTGCAGCCGATGCCATGGTGTGGAATCTTAACACGTGTGCATTCTGCATCCTCTTGGATTTCTGCAGCCATACTTAAAATTTGTTTAATCGCTTGTGGAAGTGGCAAGAACCTGTCTGGGTCTCTCCACCATCAACCTGTCCAGAGTGTCATGACATCCATCTCACTGTACCCTGCCAGCAGCCCTCTAAAGTATGGCTTTCTAAGGCTCAGTGGCTGGTTCACACTTGATGCCTGGTAAAACTCACTTCTCTACCCACTGGGCACAGAAGGTCACTAGGGTTCGCAGAGGTTAGGTGACTTGCTCAAAGTCAGAGGGCTGGCGTAGGACTGTGGAGGGGTCCAAAACATGCAGAACCTGTGAGAGGCCAGGAATGTCACCATGAATAAGGAAGAGTTTTGCTATAGGAGGAGAGCTTCCAGATTCATTTTGAGTTGGGTGCCATCTTGGTAGTCGGATGACCATTACTAATGACCCCCATGGTGCCTGTCAACAACCACCGGAGGCTGTGGCCATTACTAATGACCCCCATGGTGCCTGTCAACAACCACAGGGTGCTGTGGCCATTACTAATGACCCACATGGTGCCTGTCAACAACCATAGGGTGCTGTGGCTAGGTTCACTTCCTCTGCAAACAGAGGGGACACTGGAGAGCTGAGCTGCTTCAGCCCGCACAGGAAGACTAGTGCCCGCTCCCTCCTACCAGCTGCTCCGTGGGTGCTTGGAGATGGGCGGCCCTGAGTCAAGGGAGGCTGTGCTCTACACGTGGTAGTCCACGGCAGCCACTGAAGGCAGTGGACAGCTGCAGCCCCTCACAATGGGCTCCGCTCTCTCGCTCGATGGTGAATGCAGCTCTGGCTGACACTGGAGCCATTTGTCTGTGCCAGCTCGGCCAGTCTCGATGTGAGAGCTAGGTCCTGGCTTCACAAAACGGTTGTTGAATCGAAGCACTTCAGTTAATGAAAACGCCACTTAAATCCTTCACTGACGACTGAAAACTAGAAGAGAACTTTGAAGTCTGGGGAATGTTCGTAGGGCGTTCTCAACCCTTCGTGTACCGTTGTTAGGATTTTTATCATATCCGTGTACTTAATATTTTTTGCTCAGCTCATGTTTTTTAAAGTAAGAAAATGTATTTAAAAGGGAAATATCATTAGCATCACTGCAACACAGACCGTTTCAGAGCCAAACTTGGAGCCTGTGGCATTTTCTCTCTCCTAAAAGGGAAGACAACTAAAATGCAAGAGCAGTATTTGGATAAAGTCACCACCACATGGAGACTCTGACATAATCAGAAAGAGATTAAAAAGGGAATAACTGTCCCACGATGGATCCCTTGTAATTTTAACACCACGGCACGTGCACCAAATAAAGCATTCTGAATAATCTTCAGAGGAAACGACCTTTGCTGAGCTGTTGTTACACAATGGGTCCACTCCGGGGTGTGTCGGATGTTTTACCTCATGTAGTCCCACAACCACACTATGCAGAAAGCAATACCACGAGCCCCAGTTTACTGAGAGGGACACAGAAATCCAGAGAGGTCATGAGCCATGACGTCTCCCCGCAGCTTCAGCAAACTCCAACCGCACGGGGCAGGGTTCGGCTGAAACGTAATTTACAGACGGTACCTGCTATTTAACCAACAAAACACCTGTCTGCCTAACTACGGTTTTCCCTTTTCAACCAGCAAACCTGACACCACATCCGTTTAAGCAATCTCGGGGATAAAAAAACGTACATTCTGATGATTTGGGAAGTGAGAACAAAAAATTGGTAGAAACCAGAGTCCTTGAAGAGAGAGGAAGCATGGATTACCAAGAAGTTACACAAATTTTCATGGGAACAGAACTTATGGATGGGAACTAATGATTTAAGAGTGTGCATTTAATTATTATTATTATAGTTTTGCAAGATGTTGCCATTGGGGGAAACTGGGTGAGGTGCACACAGGATCTCTCTGTGTTACTTCTTACACGAGCATGAGACCTACAATTATCTGGGAAGGAAAGTTTCATTTAAAAGAAAGTGTGACTGTGAAAAGTGTTCTGCCGACGGAAGGTGTTATTTTCTTTCAAATAGCTTCCACGTCTGTTATTTCATGAGACCCTTAAGCAACCCTCTTCATTTCTGTGTGGGTTTACCCATTTTACAGGTGGGAAAACCAAGTCTCAGAGAAGGGACTTCACTTCCTGAGGATGAGGGAGCTCACAAAAGACAGAGCAAGGATTCAAACCCAGTTGATGTAAAACTAAGCAAAATCTAAGGGAAGCTCAAGAAGGGCTATTTTTACAGTAAAATGGATTATCCTCAAATACACACTGAGCACCTATTACGCACAGGAAAGGAGGTGGGGAAGCTTTATTCGTGCCATGGAGGCGGTGACCACGGTTTATCGGCCGTCTCGGAAACAGAACACAAGACAACTTACACGAGATGAAAGGTGCTCTCAGGGAGGCGGTGTGGTGCGGTGGGGAGGGGGCCAAGTCCCCACCCTGCTCCGCCATCTTGTCACTGGCAGGTCTCCCCCCAACGACCACCAAAGCCCAATGCCTTCATTTTATAGGTAAAGGGAGCAACTAACTTGGGAGTCTTGTCAACAGAGTCGTTTCCAGGCCCAAAAACATTGCTGTGCACAGAAAACACTCCTACAATTACTTGGGTTCTCACCTAAAAATCCATGTTTTTTTATGTTACCACTTCCAAAGCCTCACTTTCCTGAAGCCTCAAATTTCCATCGATCAAGTATATTTATTTACAAATCAAGCAATTTTATCTAAACAGAAGGATATTCTAGGTAGGTTAAGGAATATTAGACAAGAAGACGTATTTACAAACTCAGTCAAACCGCCATAAACATTTGAATTACCTTTGTACACCTAACTTTAAACCCTAACGAGCAAAACTTTAACAAATTTTATAAATCGAATAAGGTAAATAGATAAATCTAGAAAAATTCAAGTTCTCTCAAACAGTTTCAATCCTTTATCAATGGAGTAGAACATTACTTGACTCTTGTAACTTAAAATCACAAGTCTAAAATCTATTGCACGTTTTAAATTGAAGCCACATGGCCAATCGGTCAGGAGTTCTAAAATGCTAGAGTCTCTTAAACGTTAGCCTCAATTTAACCCAAATAATTAATACTATGGGTGTCTGTTCGACTTTATTACTTCTGATCATATCTCTTTCTCTTCCCACTTGCCCCACTGAAAGGGGGAGGCAGGGGACAGATGTACCGTCTCTGATGGGCTGATGAACTGGTTACAAAATACGGCCATCGGTTCATTTGCCTGCTGCTTGGCGGTCTGAGAGCAGGACACAGCGTCGGAGTGCTGTATGCTCCTGGGCGCATCTCCATCACTCTAGGGCAACAGTTGCCATCTGACGCAGGTGTTGCTGCCTCAACCTCCCCATCTTCCCTCAGGACCAGTCTCCTGCTGGCAGACCCAGGCAGACAGAATGTGCCCGTCACCCCCACGCCTTCATCACTCCTCATCTGACTTTGACCACATCCCAACAGCAGTGCCCACTGAGAGCCCCGCGTTGTCATCCTTATTGCTAGCAATCCTCACAATAACCCCCCAAGATGAATGCTCTTGTGGCCATTTCACAGATGAGAAAGACGAGGTTCAGAGGGCGAATTGACTGAATTGATAGTATCCATAAAAGCCTGGCTGGCTCTTCTGAGACCTGCCCAGGTCGCACGTCAGCACACTGTGTGTTGAGTTCTTACTCCATCATTCATTCCATGGTCTGTCTCCGTCTCCCCTCATGGAAGCATCCTTCCTCAGACACACCGCTTCCTGGGATCCCGCCGTACCCTCACTTCACACATAAGACTCCTTACGCTTCCTCAAAGCAAAACTCTAAGAGATTTGCAATCAAGGTAATAATAGCAGGTCTGACTGTGCTAATGAAACCCGACACGGAAAACCAAATGTCAGGAGAAATGATGACGTTATTGAAATTCTTCGAAAATGAGAAGCTAGTTTATTCATGTCCTTTCTGTCACCACCTTTCGTATTGCCTCGTAACTTCTTCTGTTGCTTAGAAAATTATGAGAAGGATAACCTGGCTTTTGCTTTATAGAACAGTGATGAATCTCATGCTGGACCACAGGCTGTTAATTTGGCAATGAAAATGCAGTCAAAGGTTTTTAAGGGCTCAGAGTGATTTTATCTGGATCATTATGAACTGTATTTTATGTAACAACGTATTTCTTTTCCTTATAGGCAGATAAGCTTAAAGGACTTAAGTGAGGTGAGTGGCAATTTTGTCCTCGGAAACAAAGACGGGATTACTGTACATTGGTGTCTGTGATGGGCAAGACACTATGTGATCTAGAGACTTTATCACACTTAGTTTTCATAATTGCTATGGTCAAATGTATTATTATCTCTACTTTAAAGATGAGGAAACTAAAGCAAAACACGTTAAGATCCAGATCTTAGACCAAGGTCTCATTTTGCATCCTGAATATATTCAGAGTTCACCGGTCCAATGAAGAGCATCCCAGTTTCCATGGAAGACATAAAGCCTCCACCTGGACAGCTTCCAGGCTTCAGCTTTACGGAAATAAGATGCTGGAAATTGTTCTATACCTTGTCATTTGTTCTTCACAAGAAAGACAAGATGGCACAGTACAAAAAATTTGAGATACAGACCCACACAGACCTGGCTTTGAATACACACACAACCTCACCCCTCTTTTTGTTTTTTCGGCCATAAAATAGAGATAGATATACTTCTTTGCAAAGTTGTTGTGAGAAAGTTAGAGTAAGTCAACGCAAGTGCATAAGCCACCAGGTGAACAGTAGGAGCTCACTCACCAAACGGCCTGAAAGTCAGGTACCATGGAGCTGCCTTAGAGCCCCTAAGCACTCAGCTCCCTAACCCCCAATGAGCACGTTTCCTAAGAAGTGGTGGGTCCGCTGTGACTGATGGAAAGTCACTGACCAACAACCAGAGTGGCCTCACCTCGCTCCCACTGGCTTCCTGAGGGACACGGTTCTTGTCTTAGTATTTCAACTATGCTCTTACATCTAGATGGCAGAGGTTAATCTCTTTTCTTTCTTTCTTTTGTTCTGTCCATCTGTCCCTTCTTATCTGGCTTTATGAGAATGCTAAAATCAAAAGTCACATTTCTCATTTCTCACTCAAAAGACACGTAACTACCTCTCAACCATCAGATGATCGTGGCAAGGACAGCACATAACTGCTGAACGAGAACGTGAGCCCTGGTTCCAACCAGGACCTCACCCGGCTCTCCCTCTTCCGGGAGTTGTTGGATTTTCCGAGCACCCCCAGGAAGGAGAAAGGTGGGGTGGCACTCTGCTGCTGGGCACTCTCTGACTCCACCCCTTTGTTCCTGTGGGTCTAATTTATGTGTCCCCAGTAGCAGAGGGCTGCCACCCAAGATGACCTATAGTCCACAACTCATGGGTCAGCCTGCAAGGACAACAGGCCCTCTGATCAGTAAGGAGCAGGAAGGAAGTCGCGAGGTCAGCCCCAGACAGCGAGAGTCATGCCGGACATGTTTTCTTTGCGACTCTGGTTGGCATTCTAGAAGTAGGTATCATCTAAAGAACACCACCACCTACTGGAGAAACACATTCTTCCTCCTTATCTTTTGCCAAGACACTTCCCCGTTGTTTGTCTGGGCTGAGAGTCAAGGCCATTTCTCCACCACAAAAGTCCATCTCATGGGGCAAATGCCATGCTTGGGTGTGAAGTGCTTACTCACATTTTATCTTGGGAATCAGCTGCCCCAACTAAAATTCACATAGCACATTATAGTTGTCAAAGAGAGACTCATCGTCTCCTTTAATTCTCACAAAACCCTAAGAGACAAAGAAGCCTCAGGGAGGTGGAAGATTTGCCAGAGTCCCCACAGCTGGCAGAGGGGGCCAGCCCCTGAAAATCCAGGTCCTCTCCCCACACTATGACTATCTGCCTCAGGAAACACAGAGACTTCCGGGCTCAAGCAGCTTAAAAGAAAAAACAAGGGGCGCCTGGGTGGCACAGCGGTTAAGCGTCTGCCTTCGGCTCAGGGCGTGATCCCGGCGTTATGGGATCGAGCCCCACGTCGGCTCCTCCGCTATGAGCCTGCTTCTTCCTCTCCCACTCCCCCTGCTTGTGTTCCCTCTCTCGCTGCCTGTCTCTATCTCTGTCGAATAAATAAATAAAATCTTTAAAAAAATACAAAAAAACAAAAAAAAAAAAGTAGGAGGAGAAAGGAAAGAAGGACAGGGATGGAGGGAGGGACATAATAAAGGAGGCATGACTATTTAACTTGAATGCTTATTTTCTAACAACAAAAAAAGGTAAAGTAGATAAACTAGAGAGATTTTACCCCACTTTTCTAATTGCATTCCATTTTAAATTCAGAGCCCTCAAGCACAAAGTGGGCTGGATCTCAATTAAACAAAACACCTGCTCTCCCAGACGGATGGCATCTTAGCCGTGTTTCCAGCTCTGCTCCCCCAACTCCTTCAACAAGCCTGAGATTGTCTTCCACAAGACTGTCTCTACAACAGCCTCTGATTGGGTCCTTGGAACGGCCAGGTCCAAAGTCTGGGCAAGACTCAGTGGGGAGACTTTCAAACCACTCATTAGAATGGATTCATTACCTTTTTTACTTAGCCTATATATTTGCCTGACTTGCTGCCCATGATGAAATGTATGGCCTCTTTCCAGAACCCAAGGGGACACTGAGGTCTTTAAAACAAAAGGGCCTGTCGGCTAGCTTCAGACAAGAGATTCAATGCCTCTCTGAGCTATTTGTTGCTAAAGGTTTCTTGTCTGCAAAGCCAAGGTGAGTCAGGAGACCTGGGCTCCAGGGTCAGTATACATACACACACACACACACACACACACACACACCTCTGCATGTAAATACATCATAAGTCCAGTTTGTAGCCTGAACTTTTCAGGTAACATTGAGACCTACTTGTAGTATGCTCCTATTTCAGACTCTGCATAAATACTTGCAACGCATTTCTAATATTCCAGTAAGTCAGTATAGCACCAAAATTTACCAAACTGTTCCACTTAGCTGGGCATGTAGATTGTTTCCATGGTTTGACCCTATAAGTAATGACATACTAGACATCTTATCATGGAACTTGGTCCAGATTTCAGGTGTTTTCTTAGGGAAAAAAAAAAGTCTCATCAATGGAATTACTGGAATGAGACTAGGAGCAGTCCTAATGTTCTTGACAGCTATGGTTCAGCTGTTTTCAGAACAGCCAAATTTAAGCCCCATCCGCAGACTGTGTATTTGCCTGCTGCATCACACAGACAGCATAACATTTTGATTTTTGCTTAGTCTTTTGGAGGATTATTTGTAGGTTTTAAAAAATCTATACTAACAAAAATCTTGCCCAAATTCTACTAACCAATTGCTCCAATGTAAAATTCTTTATCACCGAGACTCACTCAATGCTATTTATTTTTCTTTTCTATTCAATGCAGGTCCTTGGAACAGAGAGAGGTAAGCTGTTTACATTTTTTTTCATACCCCAATACCATTAGGTTGCATTCCATTTCCAGATTTATAGCATTATCATTTTTTTGTCTCATAAACATTCTTTTTATTATATTTGAGTTTATTTTTTTATTTAATAACATTTTTATTATATTATGTTAGATACCATACAGTACATCCCTAGTTTTTTATGTAAAGTTCATGATTCATTACTTGTGTATAACACCCAGTGCACCATGCAATACGTGCCCTCCTTAGTACCCATCACCAGCCTCTCCCATCCCCCCTCTTCCCCTCCGAAGCCCTCAGTTTGCTTCCCAGAGTCTATCATTTTTAAAAAGGATTGTTGCAGGGCCTGGGATAAAGGAGCACCTGCACGCGTGCATGACCATGTGATCCGGGGGGCCCAGGACCTCCTAGTCTACTCAAGGGCCCTCTGGTTGAAACAAGGGGATTAAAATCGGGGCTGAGCTGGAGGTCTTTCTTCTGCCACAGGCAGCTGACAAGAAGGGGGCACACTATCAGCCCCTGCCACTTTAGAGAGACGTGGCTGGCCCACTGCTCCAGAGAAGCTCTTGGCGTCCACAGCTTTGATGGCACCCACGCACTCACACACTCTCATCTCAGTGCACACACACATACACACGTGTGCACATCGTCGGTGTCACTGTGCAGTGCAACCCAACGCTCACTCAGCAGCTGGCAGGTGCTAAGCGGCAGCAAGTACATACCCACTTTGGAAATACCATTCGCCATTCCCTTACGATGACCTCCGTCAAAGCCCAAAGGCCTGATCCACGGCCCAAAGAGTTAACACAGGCGGCATAGTCCCACAAAGCAACATTGGTAGGACTTCAGAGGCTGCCACCAACTCACGGTGTAGTTTTGGCCACGTCGTGTTGCCTCTGTGGGTCTTAGGTCTGCTCTTCTTTATACGGAGGGACTTAGGCTTGAGTGGGCCTCACCTGGGTTTGGAGATTCTCAAGGGTCCCTAATGGAGAAGCGGGGTTTTTGGCAATTCTAAGGAATTTTAAAACCTAAAGGGAACTGTGCCTTTTTCCACACCAAAGCTCCACATCCCCACTAAAATGTTCAGATGTTGTCGCCTTGGACTTCCAGGATTATCAGCGCACCGATGTCACGTTGCTCAGCACGTGAGGGGCAGAGGCTCTGGGTGGCTGCTGATGACATGAAATGATTTTACGGGATGGGTGACCAGTGGACCAGGCATCAAGCCCAGTCACATTGCAAGTAATCACAGCCCTCCAGTCAGAGGTGTCCAGTCTGTGACCCACCTTGGACAGAGCAAGAACACAGAGCAACAACCAGAATTAAGACACGTCGATCTCGATACGTTTCCTTAACTCAACTACGTAGGACAGCAACTAGGAGAGTGTTCTGTGGCATTCCATATCCTTGTATGATTATATCCCTTGGTGATTTGGAAGGCAGATTAAAATCTATTCATGATGAAAAGGAAATAAAGAGCGGTCACATCCACGGCATATGTAATTACTAAATAACTCCAGTTCATATGGGGGGCAGAACTTTTCAAACCTTAAAGATCCAACGGGGAAAACTAAGAAAGTGTATGCCTGCTGGCGAGCAGGTAGGAATGGCTGGTCTACTCAGAATCCTGGGAGCTCTCCAGCCCTGTCGCAGAAGAGATGTGAGACTTCAGGAGAGTGTGGGCCAGCACTGCGCAACCCCCGGCGCAGCACGCTTCTTAAGTTTCACCATTTTATTTATGCTCCTATGTAAGTTTACTTTTGAATGCAGACTTCATCTTCGCTTCACTTCCATGCCAAGCCCTTCCAATACGAAATACCTTCCAATGTGATATTCTGTATTTCGGGAAGCTCAATGATGAATTCCAGATCCAGCATTCTTGATATTATTGAATATTCAGTATTCAAAGCGGTTTTTATAGCCGTGGGGAAAAGCCGCCCCCAGGAGCCAGGGGGGTTATAGAATATGTAGGTACCGTTTCTGCTGGCCACCCACAGCCCGCTCCTATTAATCAGAGATCACTCAGATGAAATTAAAGAACTTCCGTTAGGTCCCCAGTCGTTTTCTTTTTACAACCTGAGCAAATTATGTGACTCCTTTATGCAGTTCCTCATTACCAGATGAAGCCTGAATCAATTCACCTGTCACAAAATCAAAGCACTCCAGAGATTCCTCTTGCCACTGCCAGGTAAGGAGCCAGGAATGTCTTGCTGGGCGGCAACCTGGGGGTCGGGCCATGTGTTGTCCGGGATAATGACGCACCAAGACTTCCTGAGAAATGAGAAGTCTTTGGTCTTTGATAATGAAGCCCAATGATGAGGCCCAAGGGAAACGTGTGAGTCACAGTTGTTAGGGAAGCTAATGGCATTGTTCTTCCTGTAATTTACTAGTGACTGCTTGTTAGAGAAGTTTGGGAGATCTGAAGGCTTGGATATGAACTAGACAGGATTAACTAGAATGGATGCAAATCGCTCTGGGGAAAAAAGTTGGCCATTTCTAATTATTCTCAGTTGGTAGATTGTAGGTGACCACACGCAAACTGACAGCTACTTTTGAACAAAACTTCATAAATGGTTGAAGGTTGACAATGTCATTATCTGATTTAACACTGCCTGATCAGGTTATTGCGACAACTACTGTCCCACTAAAGATTCGAGGAAGCAAAGGCTCAGACCAGCGATTCACTGACCAAGGTCACCATAAATCAGTGGTGGCTTCCTTACAACAAAATCCAGGGCCTCCAAAATTAGTGCTTCTAAAGTCCCCATGACCCCTGGCTGGCCAGCGGCTCCAGCCTCAGTTCATGCCAGTTTCCCACCATCTCAATCCCTGTCATCACTTAATGCAGGACATTTGCACGTGCTATTCCTCTGTCTATACCACCTCCTGCCATATTTCCCTCTCCCCCCACCCCGACCTGGAAAACCCCTCTTCAGCCATCAAACCCCAGCTTAAAGTCCACTGAATTTAGAAGAAAGTTCTGACCCACTCCCCAAAGGGAATAAATGAGGCCCAGAGAGGCGGAGTTCCTTACCACTGAAGTCAAGTCCAACTTTGATGCCCACTCTTCAGTAGCCCGTGCTGCCAATAATGGCTTGATTCTGAAAATGCATGAATGCTGATTTTCCCTGGTGCCTTGCCCACAGTTAAGATGCTATCTTTTATTTATTCAATAAATACTTACTTTGTCTGTGGTTAGGAGAGACCCACCAGAACTGGATTGCCCAGCCTCATCACTAGCAAACCACATCCTTGGGCAACGCTGCTTGCCCTAAGTAGACGCCGAGAGCAGAGCCAGGCCTGTTGCAAGTGCCTGATAAATGTCAGCTCTCACGGCCACGGCCAGGCCTGCACATCAAGGGCATGATCTCCATCCCCCATTACCTCCCCTTCCCTTACTTGCGTATTATTAAGTATCTTTTATTACATATTTATAATCCTTTTCTTCTTACGGACTTCCTTATGATAGTTCACCATTTTATGACTTAGCTTACATATCAAGAAGGAACAAAATAATTTCTGCGCTTCTCTTGCTTGCTACGGTTCACTGTCTTTCAACCGGTAAACAATTTCTATAGACTATTAGCCCCAACTCACCACCTATCTACAGTGACTGTCGTTACGAAGCAAGTCTGAATTCATGGCTTCCAAAAGCAAACAATCATGATATGTGCTTATTGAAATAGGATGGAAAGAACTTGCGTGGGTCAATTTGTTCCATATCTGTTTGCCTGCCTTAAGAAAAGAGAGAAAGAACCAGTCGCCTATTGCCTCACAAAACAGAAATTCTTGGGGCGCCTGGGTGGCACAGCGGTTAAGCATCTGCCTTCGGCTCAGCGCGTGATCCCGGCGTTATGGGATCGAGCCCCACATCAGGCTCCTCCGCTATGAGCCTGCTTCTTCCTCTCCCACTCCCCCTGCTTGTGTTCCCTCTCTCGCTGGCTGTCTCTATCTCTGCCAAATAAATAAATAAAATCTTTAAATAAATAAATAAATAAATAAATAAATAAATAAATAAATAAATAAAATCTTCAAAAAAAAAACAACAGAAATTCTTGTATCTCAGCCAGTGAAATATAAAGTGCTTTATAAATGGGACTTAGTCCATCATGACTGACCTTGCCTTTAAGTGGAATTTTACCTACCAGGGGAAATACCAACTTCTTTCAATTCTAACATTTTCTTTAGCTCGCCATTCGTGATGAGGAACCACAGTGTGCAAGACAGAGGTAAGAGCACCTTCTGTAAGAATTATGAACCAAACGGGTAAGCCATCCCTGCACTGTGATTTAGCGTTTGCAAGCCTCCACATCGTTGAGCTGATGCACAGAGGTGTAATTAGCTCATTTTCATTGCTAGATAGTATTCCGTTATGTTAATACCACAATTTTTATCCTTAATTCAATATGATTACTTAGGTGGTTTCCAGAGTTTTCTTCTTAATGAACGTGATGGTGTTATGAACAATACTGGAGAAGTCTTCCCACGTACACGACACGGTAACTTCTCTAAGAGTGAGATCTCTGGGGTGGAGGCTGTGCCTCTCTTTGATTGTTCTAGATGAATTTCCCAAAGCGGACATATTAGTGTCACCAAGAGCTTATGAGTCCTCCTTGTTCCCCGTCATCTCCAACAGTTGTTTTTGACAAACTTTTAGTTTTTGCCAATCCTTTGGAAGTAAAATAGATTTATCTTAAGTCTGTCAAGCAAAGAAAATAAAATTGACTCCTCTTACTAATTGATTATAAAGATAAATATAGGATAGCTGTCTGCAGAGAGGTCACAGCAGCATATAAATATAGCATTATATTCCTATTGGTGGTGGGGTTTCATATTATTAGTATTACTTCGTTCAAACAAATCTATCGAGTTCTTTAGCATTTCTTTCTTCTCTCCATACGCTGTGGAGATTCTGTGTTCAGGTCTAATCCTGCAATCTCTTTCTGTTGAGCCACAAGAGGGCTTAGAGCTGGAGGAAGCAGACCCCATGGGATACAGTGGAAGGACTAAGGGTTCTACTGACCTAAGTCCCAGTGCTGCCTCTTTCCCTGCAAGAGGGTCACCTTGACCAAGTTCATTCCTGGATCCTCACGCTCCCTGCATCCATAAAACCCAAATAACATTAACTCACGAGGTTACACACACACACACACAGTCGTGTGACACATAAAAGGCAATTGACACATTTTAATAAAATGTGATGGCACATGGAAGCATTCTGGTTCACCAACCCAGAAGCTCTCTGAACCCCACTGGGGTTTGGGAGAGGCTTCATTACATAGTCAGTACTGATGAAATTATTGACCATTGGTGACTGATTCAATCTCCAGCCCCTCTCCCCTTCCCTAGGTCAAGGAGGCGGACTAAAATTTCCAACCCTCCAGTCCCAAGGCTGGTTCACCTGTCAACCAGGCCCCATCCTTAGGCACTTTCAGAAAGTCACCTCACTAACATAGACTCAGGTGTGGTTGAAAGGGTCTGTTATACATATTTAAGTACCTGTATCATTCTTATCACTTAGGAAATTCCAAAGGCTTTAGGAGCTGCTGTTAGAAGCTGACTACGACCAAAATACATGTTTCATCACCGCATCACAGAGTCTAAGCAAATGGATAGAAAGACAAAAAAAAAATTGTTTTGATATATTGGAAGAGGGTCCAGAAAGGTTTAGCTCTACTCCAAAATTATAACAACATTATTCTCAAAGCTTGGGACTGTGGATGACCTGTGTTCTTTTTTGTTTTAAATTTTTGTTTTCTGATGTTTTCTTTTTCTTTCTTTTCTTTTTCTGACACCATGTCAGTATTTTATAAATATTCTTTAAAAGATATGGCTCTTATCTTATAAAATTACTTTTTAAATTGCATGTAAGAGTAAATTAAAATTTGCCAATAAATATGCATGGATACCTACTTAAAATAAAATGCTTTTATATAATTTACAAAAGAAAAGCCTAAAACCGTGTTTCTCTTATAATATTAACAACATAAACAGTATGTTTTTTGAGTGATCAGTACAGGTCAAACACCATGCTAACAGCTTTATATACAGAAGAATTTTGAAATATTAGTAATTACTGATATCAGTATGATTCTACAACCCATGCCTTTTTTATTAGGCTAGCCTGCCTCAAATTTTATTGACCACCTACACAGTCCTCCCCATGATGTTCTTCTACTTACTCCGTGTCAATCTCTTCATTAATGTGACCCTCTGCTCTCCAAGTAGGACAGTCCTACTTCATGGGGAGGGGAGTCCTGTTTCATTTATGTATATTTATATATATAAAAATAGAAATATATTTATATATAAAATAGAAATATATTTATATATATAAATATATTTATATATGTATGTGCATCTGTATACATATATGCATGTATATATAAAACATATAATATATACTTAATATTAAAATATGTAATATATATAAAATTTCCAAAGATTAGCTGCCATTATTCTAGAACAAAATCAGTTAAATATTTGCAACAGATTATATGCTCAGAATTTCATTCACTCATTAAACAAAGATCCAAAGGGCCTTCGGGGGGAAACAGCACAGTGAAGGTGTTCTGTTTGTTGTTTTGCTCTATTTAACTCAGTCTCTGCATAGACTGCCGACGCACATACCTGTTTCCAAATGCTCTTTNGGGGCTCGATCCCATAACGCCGGGATCACGCCCTGAGCCGAAGGCAGATGCTTAACCGCTGTGCCACCCAGGCGCCCCCCAAATGCTCTTTTTCAAGTCGGACTTTTTAAATATTCAAGCAAGGCACTGAGAGTTGAAATATAATAAATCAGTTGCCACAATATAATGAAAAATTCATAATCACTGAACGCTATGATGTAAACTACACAAACCACATAATAGAAAATACCGATAATGGTTATTTTCTTTTCTCAAGTACACTCTTACTGTTTCAATCCATGTTGAAAAGATAGCGATGGCCATTTCAGTAGTAAGTCTCTATGAACTATTTCACTATAATTTAAAATAAAGTTTTTAAAGTATTTTTAGAAATACTATAAGAGTTCTCTTAGCTTTCTTTTGGTTAGGACTTGCCTAGTATATAGTCTCCAACCCATTAGTGATAACTTTGTCATTAAACTTAGGTGTCATTATATTTGCACATAACTAAGAAACTCAGAATGCCCTGATTCTGATGGTAGGGATTCGGCACTGTTTGAAAATTAAGCTCCTTTACTTATAAAATTTGAAAATCAGAGACGTCTTTATCGTAATTCCTATTTTTAAGGTCACAAACTGGTAGGTGAAATTAACTTACTATGATGAATGTGATTTAAACTTTAAGCTATCCAACATTTTTCAACAAACATTTTGGTACACGTAATTCCCCATAACAAACATTCTTAGGCTCCACATTAAAAGCCACAATCCTTGGAACCATTAAAATAGAATGTAAAATGTTTCAGGAGTACTCTGTTCTTCTTAGTAAATTTAGAGAGAAATTCAGCTTTTTGATGACAAGAAGCAGAATAAAAACATATAACCTAAATGCGACAGTAACTGACATGTAAATATTTGCTATTAGTATTGTGTTTCAAAGTGTACTGTCAAAAGTACTCCACTCTTTCGAAGTTCTTGTTCAGCTACTAACTAGCACTATAAGTTTAGTTATATTTTTAGACTGAATTAAGACTCTATAGCTTATAATTCTGCCTTCATACTAATCACCTTTCTTCCATGTTGTTATCACTGTCCAGTATTCTACGTTGATATTGTCTTCATACTCTCAAGGCTTTATGATTTTTATACAGTTAACCCTTACTTAAGATTACTAACATATTTACAAATATCTTTGCTTAGTATTTCTCCTAACACTTCACTCCTTCCTTGTGGCCTTGATTTCATCCTTTATTAGTGTTTATTAGAATGACATGTGGTGGAAATCTGCTATTTTCATTGAATATAAAGAGAAAACACCATGTCAAAACTTGACAAATGGTAGTATCTTAAAATTTAGGTTCCTTGTAAACATTAAACCCTTTCAATGAACTTTTTGTATTCTGTTACTTTTTTTTTTTAATGTATTGTGTTAGTCACCATACAGTACATTCTGTGTATTCTGTTACTTTAAAGTCCATTGGTCTATCTTGCTCTTTTAAAGAACCAGGCATGGTTTTGTAACATCATGCATTGGTCCCTTGGAATATTAGTCACAGACCTGAGCAGATCTTTCCAATGTTAACACATTTTATAATATTTTTTTAATTACATTTGCAAATAACACCACCAGTTTCATCAGAAAAGTGTGCTATTACGTAATGGTGGTAGATATAAGTTTTTCCAAATTCCAGTTTGCACTAGAAAAATCTAATTTTGTACCTGGCAACAAGTACTGCCAGTTGTTTTCCATAAAGTGACAGGCTTACTTTGTTCATTTTTAATAAAATATCAGCCAACTACTCAAGTCCGAATAACCATAATTTATCTGCTAGTCATTCTTTTAGGTTAAAAAAGTGATATTCCATTAAAACAAAAAGTTATTCTTTCAAGTTAAAAAAGTAATGTTTTCTAAGTTGAGAACAAGCTTGGCTCGTTTAAGAAACTGAACAGAGTTCATTACGACCAGAACAGAGTAGACCATGTGGGATGGATGGATAGATAGATAAGATTATTCCAGGCCTTATTGGCAGAAGTAAAACATTTGGATTTTCTTTCAGGTGTAAAAGAAATCATGGAAGGATTTTTACCAGGTGGAATAGCAAAGTCAGAATTATATCTTGTTAAGATTATTCCAGATGCCCTAGAGAGAAAGAGGCAAAAGCTGAAGCAAGAGAAAAATCCAGAGGAGACTGCTGTCCAGAATGAGATGACAGTAGTGTAGACCAAGAAGGTTGTCCCAGACACAGGAAGGAGTGATGAGTTCCAGCTCCTCATTGGAGGGAGGTAATCTGAGCAGCAACAAAATCATATTTATATGTGAATTTCCTTTTCCCCAGATCATAAAGAAACAATGCAGTTTCATCCTCCTCAAAGATGTCAGTCTCCAGCCCGCTACAGCCCTCAGGAAAATTTACTGCACTATAAAAACACAAGCTGGAGAAAACCTTTCCCCACGAGGTCTGATGAAAAGGTAAAACAAATGGTTCTCTTCGGTGTCTTTCTAGATGAACTTAGCATCTATAGAGAGTGTTATTGAACAATGCCTAGGAGGAGATCATCGTGATGGGCTTTATNCGAGGTCTGATGAAAAGGTAAAACAAATGGTTCTCTTCGGTGTCTTTCTAGATGAACTTAGCATCTATAGAGTGTTATTGAACAATGCCTAGGAGGAGATCATCGTGATGGGCTTTATTTTTTTTTCCCTTCTGGCTACATATTACTGGTTTTTAACATTTTTTACAGTGTTTTGCTATATTTTATATAGCTCTTTTACCAGTCTTCAATTTGCATATTCTCAAATTCTCCAACTGGCTTTAATTAATCNGCTACATATTACTGGTTTTTAACATTTTTTACAGTGTTTTGCTATATTTTATATAGCTCTTTTACCAGTCTTTAATTTGCATATTCTCAAATTCTCCAACTGGCTTTAATTAATCAAAAAAAATTGAGATCAAGTCCTGTGTTTTATATTCACTAGCTGTTCAATAATCTTTAAACCCAACAAGGATTTATATATTGCAATTATTTTGCCAATAAAAGATCCACCTATCACATACTCATTTCATTTGAACAGTCCAACAACTATTTATTGAGCACTTATTATATGCCACACAATGTGCTAGAGGATATGGTCTCCCAGAGGAGACGTAGAGCAGGGAGAAATGTTAACAGGTAACAGATGTACTCTTATTTGCCCTTCATCTATTTCCTGGTCTCTTTCTAAAATATTCCCCATCCCTATGATCTTCTTGGACCATGTTGCACTTACATTTTCTAGGGGGGAGGGTGGGTGTCAAAACTTTCTTTGTAGTTTCCATGCCCTTCTCTCCATTACCTTATAACATTGCTTATTAAAGTCTTTCACTATAAGGCACAGAGGAATTTGCTCCTTCTGGGTCTCCATTCCATACCCTCATATGCTTGGGGTCCTGCTATGGAGCTTGCAAAGGGTTTTAAGCAGAAGCAGAACATATAAGATACCTCTGGTCCAGTCCTATAATCCCTGCAGTAGCCTAAAGGTCTTTTGCTGTCCTTATATTAATGTCTACCTTAATTCTAAAAGACGTCTCATAGTCTTAAGTTAGACTTTGGGAAACTTTTGCACGTACTTCTATTATTGTCCCTTGTTATGTACCCTGCTTCCTTTCCCTCTGTCATCTCCTTCATGAGCACTGAAATCCCTGAGTTTTAACCAGGTGTCTCTCCAAAATCAGGCCCCTCCTAGAACCTGGATCCCTCACAGGCATGGGAGACGCTCGCACTAAATCAGCAGTTCCCTGATGTCAACAATTTCAGTGCACCTTACGATATGTGACCTTCCCTTGTACTATCAATAATAATGTTTACTTATTAATATTCTCTGACCCTTTTTTTTTTCACTTTGTATCACTGTTCTAAAGAGAAAACCAGTACTACGTGCCATAGATAGGAAATAACCTTCAAACTATTTGCAACAATCCACTTCTGAGTATATGTGCCCCAAAGAACCAAAGGCAGGCACTCATACAGGTAGTTGTACACCTATGTTCATAGCAGCGTTTTTCACAAGAATGCCAAGGCTGGTGGAAACAACCCAAATGCCCTTGAGACAGATAGATAGATACGTGCATACATACATAGATACATAGATACACAGATACATAGACAGACAGACAGACAGATAGCTTTTCCTTAGCTCCAAAAAAAAAAAAAGAAATCCTCATACATGCCACAACACTGATGAAACTTGATGAAAACATTTTGCTAAATGAAATAAGCCAAACACAAAAGGACAAATCCATGATTCCATTTACATGAGAGTAGAACTGGCAAATTCCTAGAGACAGAGTAGAATGGTGGTGGCCAGGGTCTGGGAGATGGGGAACGGGGATCTGTTTCATGTGTTTACAATTTCAGTTTGGGATGATGACAAAGTTTTGGAGATGGACAGTGGTGAGGGTTGCAAAACCAGGAGAATGTACTCAGTGTCATATATTTAACCACCTTTTTAAGTCACTTTAACTCAAACAAAGCAAGGCCATTAAATTGTAGCAAGATCCCACCGCTCACTAATGGCTCTCAGCATAAGGACTGTTCTGTTGCAGGAGAGATTAGACATGCCAGAGAGATATTAAGGACATACTAGAACAAACATGAAACATTGCTCTTGAATTATTCAAAGGGCTAGACAGAGAACTGAAAGGGGGCTCTTTCTCCCCCAGGTAATTCAGAATTATTTAATGCTGTGTCTGAGTACCACCTAAACTCACCTGCCGGCACTCATGACCACACCTGGAGAAACAAAGGACTATAAAATCTCTAAGTGTCTTCCAGTTTGAACAAGTAAATAAAGTCAGAATAGCTGAAATGCGCCATGACTGAGCCCTGCCAAGCCCCTGGACTGAGAGACCGTCCAGAAGCAGCAGACCACCCTGAGCTCTGAGAGCTCCCACTTCTGAGGGGGATGGGGCTCTGAGGCTCCTTTGTTTCTGGAACTTGTTACATGGCTTTGCAGGAGTAGAGCAGAGGTGGTCCTGCCTCTGGACCTTCCCAAGGGGGTAGGGACTAGGCAGAGGAATTTATTCAAAGGGGGTCTTAAATAAGAGATGACTTTGAACCCCGACTGGATGGAAGAGAATGGCAGAGCCAGGCGGGAAGAAAGGGTGAGGCGTGAGGGGGTTTCTAGGCAGCAGGGCTGCCTCACGCCAAGCCCTGAAGCTATCTATGCATGTCCAGAGAACAGCAAGGACATCTGGCTGGCCAGACCCACGTCCTCAGACTGGAGGGTGGCAGCCAGTGAGGCTGCAGACGTAGACTGGAGTTAGCTCATGTGTCTCCCGATGGCCCTCACACGTGCTTGGGGGTGTACCCACTGCTGGAAGCATCAGGTGTGCACCGGGAGGACCAGAGCCGCAGACGGAGAGAACGAAGACCTGCTGTCCCATACCGAGCTCTTGCCAGCCATGCGACAGATGCTGACTCCCTGAGCCTGCACTGTCCTGACGTGCCTGCCTCACAGGATTATTACGGGGGTGGACTGGACAATGAATGAAGAACGGCCTTGGAGAGGTTGGACTCACACAGGTTACTGTTTAATGTTAGCACCCTTGGAATCCAGTAAAGGAATTGTAGATTCATGGTACATCTCCCTGACTG